>NC_047664.1:62049506-62649506 GCF_011762505.2 Arvicanthis niloticus | reverse complement strand
GCCACGTTGATGAAACAGTTTATCAGCTGTAGGAATTTTCCAGTAGATTTTTTGTGAGTGCTTATATATACTATCATATCATCTCCAAATAGTGATTATTTTGAGTTCTTTTCCATTTTGTATCCTCTTGATCTGCTTTAGTTGTCATATTGCTCTGGCTAGAACTTCAAGTACTTTATTGAATATCCAGGGAAAAGTGGGCAGCCTTGCCCCTGATTTTAGTGAAATTATTTCAAGTTATTTTTTCCAGTTAGGTTGATGTTGGCTATTGGCTTGAAATGGCTTTGATTACGTACAGGTATATTTTTTAAATGATGGGGAATTGGACTATTCAAAGGCTTTTACAGCAGTTGTTCAGGTGATACTGTGAATTTTTCTTTCAGTTTGTCTGTATGGTAGATTACAATGATGGATTTTCATGTATAGAACCATCCTTGCATTCCTAGTTGATTGGGATATATAATAATTTTGATGTGTTCCTGGATTTGGTTTTCAAGTATTTTATTGAATTTTTTGCATTAATGTTTATTAAAGAAATCAGTATAAAGTACTCTTTTTTGTTGAATCTTAGTGTATTTAGGTATCAGTTTAGCTGTGACTTTATAAATTAGTTTAGCAGAGTTCTCTCTGTTTCTATTTTGTGGAATAGTTTGAAGAGTATTGGTATTAGCTATTCTTCGAAAGTCTGGTAGAATAGGGCACTAAAACTAACTGGCCCTGTTTTTTTTTTTTTTTTTTTGTTGTTGTTGTTTTTTTTTTTTTTTGTGGTGGGGAGACTTTTAATGACTATTTCTATTTCTCTGGGGTTTATAGGGCTGTTTAAATAGTTTACTTGATCTTGATTTAACTTTGATAAGTGGTATATGTCTAAAAAATATCATCCATTTTTAAAGAATTTTTTTTTTTTTGAGTACAGGCACTTGATGTAAGACTTAATGATTCTTTGAATTTCTTCAGTGTCTGTTGTCTCCCTTTTCAATTCTGGATTTATTTAGATACTGTCTTCCTGGTTTTTGCTTAGTTTGACTAATTGATTGTATATTATGTTGATTTTTTTTCAAATAACCTGCTCTTGGTTTCATTGATTCTTGTATTGTTTTTGTTTGTTTGTTTGTTTCATTTTATTGAATTCTAGAATGTCTTTCATTTCTTACTTTATTTTTTCCCTTATGTAGAGATAATTGGGTAGAGAACTGATCAATTTTCATGATTATGTAGGTTTTCTTGTGTTTCTGTTGTTGAAGTTCAGCTTTAATCCATGGTGGTCTGATGAAGTACAAGGGGTTATTTTAATTTTCTTTTATCAGTTCAGGCTTGCTTTTTGACCTATATGGGTAATTTTGTAGAAGTATCCATGAAGTGCTGAAAACAAGGTATATTCTACTGTGTTTGGTAAAATATTCTATAGATGTCAGTTGGTCTATTTGATTCAAAATGTCTGTTAGTTTCATTATTTCTCTGTTTAGTTTTGACTAGATAGCCTCTCGTTTGATTAGACAGGGGTGTTGCAATCTCCTACTATTAATATTTGGGGTTCAATGTGCAATTTAATCCTTAGCAATGTTATTTTACAAACATGGCTACCCTTGTGTTTGGGGCATAGATGTTCAAAATTGAAAATTCGTCTTGGTGTATTTTCTGTTTGATGAGTATTAAGTGTACTTCTCTATCTCTTTTGATTAACTTGGATTGAAATTTTATCTTAGAAATTAGAATGGCTGCTCCATCTTTCTTTTTGGGTCCATTTACGTGGAAAACTTTGTTCAGTTCTTTACTCTGAGGTAATTTATGTCTTTATTTCTGAGGTGTGTTTCTTGTATGCAGCAGAATGACGAATTTTGTTTTGGCATCCATTCTGTTAGCCTGTGTTTTTTTAATTTGGTAATCCATTTATGTTGACAGGTATTAATGAACAACGGATTTTATTTCCCATTATTTTAATTTTGGTGGTATTAGTATATGTATTTGTGTGCTTCGTTTGCTTTTGTTAGTATGGAATTACTTATTTCCTGTGTTTTCTTGGATATAGTTATCCTTGTTAAATTGGGCTTCTTTTCCTTATAGTGTTTTCTATATGGCTGGATTTCTGCATAGATATTGTTTGAGTTTGTATTTGTCTTGAAATATCTTATTTTCTCCATCTATGGTTATTGAGAGTTTTGCTGGGTATAGTAGTCTAGGTTGGCATATGTGGTTTCATAGAGGTTTGAAGATAACTGTCTAGACTCTTCTAGCTTTTAGCTAATTTGTTGAGAATTCTGATAGGTCTGCCTTTGTATGTTACCTGCCCTTTTTCCCTTGCTGCTTTTAAAGTTCTTACTTTGTTGTATAGATTTTGTGTTTTGATTATTATGAGGCAGGAAGGTTTTCTTTTCTGATACAATCTAATTGGTATTCTATAAGCTCTTGATATGTTTACAGGCATTTACCTTTCTTTGGTTTAGGAATGTTTTCTTTTATGATTTTGTTGAAAATATTTACTTGGCCTTAGAGCTTGGACTCTTTGCCTTCTTCTATTGTTATCATTGTTAGGTTAGGTCTTTTTACAGTGCCCCAGATTTCCTAGATGCTTTCTCTCAGGAAGATTTTTTATTTAACATTTTCTTTGACTGGTATATCAAATTATTCTATTATATCTTCTGTTCCTGAGAATCTCTTTTTCATTTAGTGTATTCTATTGGTGATGCTTGCATCTGTTTTTTCGATTAACTTTCCTAGTTTTCCCATCTCCAGAATTTTCTCAGATTGTGTTTGCTTTATTGATTCTATTTACACTTACAGGTCTTGCATAGATTCATTTATTTTCTTCATCTGTTTAACTATATTTTCCTATATGTATTTAAGTGATTTATTTGTTTCCCCTTTGAGTTTGATAGTATTTTCCTGTATTTCTTTAAGGGATTTATTCATTTCTTCTTTAAGGACTCTATCATCTTTATAAGATTGGATTTAAGGTCATTTTTATTGTGCTTTGGTTGTGTTAGGATATCCAGAATTTGCTGTAAAGGGGTAATTGTGCTCTAACAATCTTTCAGCTTCATCTTCTTCAGTGATCCTTAGGCCTTAGTTGTGTGTATTTTAGATGTATCCATTGAGATTGAGCACAAAAACTCTACTCTGCATTTTGATTGTTTGTAGTTTTCTCTATTATTCTTAGCCTGCTTCAAAGTCAAGTTTTCTTGATAAAAAATGAGGAGAGAACTGTATTTATCTCTGGGTATCAGAATAAATAAGTAGTGTGATTATGCTAGCTTAATACTGTTGTGATTGTCAATTTACTTTCAAAAACATTTATTAGACCTAGTTAGCTAGGTCTGTAGTATAATTAGTGGAAGAAGAGGAAAGGAATAATAATAATGATAATAATAATAATAATAATAATAATAATAAAAGGAGGAAGAGAAAGAAGAAAAAAGAATACTGAGAAGAAAACTTTCATTGTTTTAAAATATTTATACCTCTTTCTATCTGCCTTTCATTTTTTTTCTTTATCCCTCTGTCAAGACATTAACAATTATTCTATTTTTTAACCACATATGGGAAACTATAATTCTTATGAAATGATAGTGATGTATCATAATTATGATCCTTGGTCAAGAGTCTAAGATACAGCATACTTGAAGAACTCAAACTGTTCAACAATGACAGATTTTCCCTGTAAAAACTGGCCAGCTTTCTTTGATTTCCAGCCAAGTCTTTCAACTGTTTCAGAGAAGCAGACAAATTCAATGGTGCTTCTCTGAACCAAAGATTAGTGTGTATGGGTAGTTGCCCATAAATAGATCATTGTGCCTTTGAGCTTTTCAATGCTATTATGTGAACCTTCTTTAGTGCTAGCTATCTTTGGTCCTAGCCTGATTTTTATAGTAACAATCACTGATAATTCAAATGTCAAGATTCAGTACTCATAGTTTCCAACATTAACATACAACTGAGAGAAAAAAGAATACTTGTAAAACAAACCTCTATTTTTTACGAGTAGACTACTTGAATAAGTATGTTGAAATACATATAAATTTTTAGCTAAGAATATTGTTGTTAAAGAAGGAACCACCTTCAACAAATGAGGCTCTCCTAATTATGACAGCTACATGTAGAAGAATATAAATAGGCCCACATTTATCACACTGAATAAAACTCGAACATTGAATGTGACAGAAGAGAAACTGGGGTAAAGCATTGAATCCATTAGCACAGGAAAAGATCATGAGAAACATTTAGCACAGTCACTAATTTCAAATATTAGTAAATAGGACCTCATGAAACTGAAAGGCTGATACAAAGAAAAGGATATCATCATTAAGATGAAGTAGTAGGATCTTCACAAGTATATATTCAATATAGGACTAATATCCAAAATATGTAAAGAATTCAAAAAAACTAGATATCTAGATAATAAATAACCCAATTAAAATTAGGGTACTTATCTAAAACTAGATTTTTTAATGATAAAAAATTGATTTATTAAGATAAAATAATAATATTTTTATTTTATCAACTCATACTTATCTATAAATAATTGTTGTGGATGTCATACTTCATAGTACTTAAGTGAGAAAAATTACATAAGAACAATTGCCATTATGTAATTTCATGAGACTCTGTAAGGGAATGAACCTTCTTTGAAGTGATAATATCAACTTTGATAAAGGACTATAGAAAGCAACATAGGGCTTCCAGTATTCCCTACTGAGGTGAAGGACAACTATGTGATTCTTGGGGACATGAGAAAATGACAAGAACTACTGAGAGATTTCTTTATGGTGGAAAAGAAGCCCTCTATAGTATGATAAGTTCAGTAAGAAAAAGAGGGCTTGGGCACGGTAAGGGTATGAATGAGGAAACTTGAAACTGTTCAACATCCTTAGGCATCAAAAAAATAAAAGTAAAAACTAAGTTGAGATTTTTATCTTTTATCCATTAGAATAGATCAGGTGAGTAAAATAAGGTACAGCTCATGATGGCAAGTATGTGGAATAGAAAGAAACCCATCTATGGGTGCTGTGAATGTAAATATGTACAAGCATGAATAAATTAAATGTGACCTATTCTGATAAAGATTGGAATTTATCTACTTCAAGATTCCTCCCACACCACTCTTGGATATATGCCCAAAGGATGATTCATCTTGCCACAGAAATACTTGTACAACCATGCAAATTGATGCTTTATACACTAAAAATTAAAATAACCAACGAAAACAAACAAACAACAAACCAAACTGCATTCCAGACCTAGAAATACAAATGTAATATGGTTTTGCTTGTATGTAAATACTATCTATTATGTCAATGGTAACCAAGATGCAATCTATAGAACCATAGATTGGATTTAGAGTATGGGGCTAGAATGTTTAGATCTATCTTCAACGGAAACAGAATGAAATCGATTGTTATGTATCAATAGGTTGGAGGATGTTGGAATGAGAGGATAAGTGGAGAAGAGGATGGGAAAAATATGGTAAAATACCACTAAAATTAAGTGGCTTTAGAGGAAAACTAATTCAGAAGAACTGTTGGGGGCCGACTTTTAGCAGAAAGTGGCTATCAGCTTTGCAGCCATCTTGAGCCATATACCCTGACATGAGACTTGGATTACAATAGCTTACAACAGCTGAGCACACTCCGATAATCTTGGTTTAGATACCTTGAGATTAAAGGTGCATGAGATTAAAGGTGTGTGAGATTAAAGGTGTGTGACTTAAGAGTATGACTTAGAAATACAGAGATCAGAGTTAGAGACAAGACCTAAGGGCATGATTAAAGGTGTAACTTAGAGGTGTGGCTTAGAAGTGAGACATATAAAAGGCAGAGACAGAACAGATCAGAATCGGACTGAGATCAGAATCAGACACATCAGACATTAGGTAGGAGACACTTGGCTCCAGACAGAATCAGACACAGCCACAGCAGACAGAGGAGACAGAGAAGGAGACACTTAGAGGAAGAGAGACTGAAGAATAAATGGGATTGAATCACACCCTGTCTGGTCTCCATTCTTCGAGTCTGCCCTCACCCTCGCTCTTGCTGAACCACGACCCGCGGATCGGCAGCTTGGGCCAGGATACAGTGGCTGCACAAACGTGGGTCTGCCCAGGCCTCAACATTTTGCCTGGGCTGCGACGTTTTTTGGTCACCCCAATGTGGGGCTAGTGTGGACCCCAACAGAAGGTCCTTCCTAAAATATATACATATATAAAGATTATCTAAATAAAATCTCAAAAACACAGGGAAGAAAGCACCTTTCAAACACTTCCCACCAAATAAAATTTTCAGCACTGTGATTGTGTTACATGTAATTTAGTTTTTGGTTATGGGAATGCCCAAACAACTCAGGCTACTGTAGGTTACTGTCCAAATATTGGTGGCAAGGTCCCTTTGCTGAAGATAACACATACACAACTCATTCAACTTGGATAATTGATCTGCTACCTACCTAGAGCATTTAATATGCAATTTAGTGTTTTTGATACAGGAATGTACTGAGTCTGCATATGATCAAAAAATAAAATAAAATAAAATAAAATAAAATAAAATAAAATAAACACCAACCCAGGAGCAAACCCTTTGATTTATGATGGTTTCTCCCTTGTAAGGAATGCTAGGGTGATGAGGCCAAAAGCTGTGGGATTAAAAAAACAATAATTGAAATTGGATGCAAAGATTTATTCCATGAGGTAGAACTTATTCCTGACACTGTTTGGTTGTCCAATAATCAGAGATACAGTAGTAGTCTATGAACCTAGGGTAAACATTATAAGAAAACTGTGGTAGAAGAGGAGGAGAATAAGGAGGGGGAAGAAAAAGAAGAGGAGGAGTAGGAAGATAAGAAGAAGAAGAAGAAGAAGAAGAAGAAGAAGAAGAAGAAGAAGAAGAAGAAGAGGAGGAGGAGGAGGAGGAGGAGGAGGAGGAGGAGGAGGAGGAGGAGGAGGAGGAGGAGGAAGAGGAGGAAGAGGAAGAGGAGGAAGAGGAAGAGGAAGAGGAAGAGGAGGAGGAGGAGGAGGAAGAAGAAAGAGGAGAAGAGAATGAGGGAAGGAAGGAAGGAAAGAAGGAAGGAAGGAAAAAGGAAGGAAGGAAGGAAGGAAGGAAGGAAGGAAGGAAGGAAGGAAGGAAGGAAGGAAGGAAGGACATATGACTTAAGAAAGCAGAAACAGGAAAGACATATGACTTAAGAAAGCAGAAACAGAAGCAATGGCTCCAAATTATTTTTGTCTATACTCATGTAATGGTCATTCATCATCAGAAAACTTCTTTGTAAAGCAGAGAAAAAATAGAGAGATCCATATCCAGATGTTATGCAGAGAGTGAGAGAACTTAGAACATTCAATCCTAAAAGGAATATTTCTGTCAAATCTCTGGAGGCACAAAGAGTATAAAATGAAGAAAGAATGACAGACACCAAGAAAGTAAATCAGTAAAATCAAAGCTTATATGAATTCATAAAGGCTGGAACAGTATTCATAGTGCCTATACCTGTTCCTCTGCATATGTTTTATGGCTTCCAGTTTTATGCTTTTATGGGATCCCTACTTGTGCAAATGACTTTATCTTTTTCTTTTGCCTCCTTTTTGTCTCTTTTTCTTCTTGATGCTTGTTTTGTTAAATTCTAATGTACTCATTTTTGTTTTAATTAATTATACTTTATTTAATCCCTTAGAAGCCTGTTTTCTATTTAAAGTAAGAAAGAAAATGAATGTGAGTAGAAGTGTGGAGGAACTAGGAGGTGTTTGGGGGAGGAGCGAAAAGAGGATATATTAGGTGAGAAAAAAATCTATGTTTTATAAAAGCAAATAAAATAAACATGTACATTGTTACACACAGTCAGTGCCTATGCCAAATGAATGAATACTAAAGCATTACATCTGAGAAAAAGTTTAGAAATGTGCTTTTGTTCAATGGGCTTATTCTATTATCTTACTGGTCATCTTGTTTTATATTCAAATATAAATATTCAGAATGTGCACTGTTCTCCTGTATGTCTCTCATTTTTTCCTTGAATTTTATTAACTTAGATTCATTTGTGACCATGAATAACATTGTTCAGTGATGTCTTTAATAGTATCTCCAGTGTACTCTGTAGAAAAACATCGACTGGGGAAGCACAGGGTTCCTTACACCACACTGTGTATAGTTGTCTGGGAACACTCTGGGTTCCTCCAGCTGGAAGTTAGACCCAGATGCTCAGTAAAGGCCTCTCCTCAGTTCCTCATCGCATGGCCCCAACACAACACACAAGGAATTCCTTGGGTTTCCAAAACCAGTTTATTGGCATGACGGATGGTGGATGGATCTGGATGCATACCCCATAAAACCCAGGGCAGACTTGAGTCAAATAGGGAGGGGAAGAGGGAGAAGGGGTTGGGGAGGAATGCTTAATTGACTTTACCCTCTGGCCTTTAGGTATCTCATTAGTATGTAAATCTCTCTAGGGCCTGGGGCCTGTTTATTGCCCTCCATGACTGAAGGGTGAAGGTTGAATGGAGATTAGACCTCATGTTAGACAGTACTCCTCTGTCCAAATCTCTTAATATTTGTATTTCAGGAAGCAGTTCTCATTATTCTGAGCTTTAACTTCCTCATAATCTACAGTATTTCATCATTCTCTTTTCTGATATGTCACCTTTTAATAACTTTTTTCAAACTTTCTAATAAAAATCAGAAATTTACCACTGTGAATCTTTAAATTTCAGTTTTCCTTTTTATACTTCCTTTCTTATTTAGTTAATCTACCTGGCAATTTTTCAATTGTACAGAATTAATTTATCTATTTCTTTTCCCTCCATTAAAATTTTAGAACATGTATCTTTTATGCATATGAACCAAATGAGACAGGTTTTATGTCTGTAGAATATACAATTTTGTGATAGGTACTATTCAAGAATCAGTAGAATGTTCTACTTCTTATTTTTCTTCAGTGATGTAGAATGAACTGTTAAGTAGATGAATTGTATAACTATTCATCAGGTTAACTTTCTTGAATTAACTAAAACTGGCAACAATATAGTGCAGCTACCAACTTCAAACATTAGTGGTTTAAAATGAAAAATTCTTATTTCTTATTATCTTTAATGCAATTGCTTGTTCTTGATCTATATTGGTTTTGGTCTTATTAATAAATTGGCAAAAAAAGACCTGTAATCTGTAACAGTAATATTCATGAAACAAAGAAAATATAACAGAGTGGACAAGATGGCTCTTCTGCTATGGTTTCTGAGAGGATTTTGTCCTGTTTACTTCTCATAGGGCAAAGCATATTACACAGGGAGTGTACAATTCAAGTTAAGATACAAGGGGCTACAGAAAAATAGTGACAGGCAAGGAAAGTTGTTGTCGGGGCAAAGTGAGCTGTTGTCAACTTGTCATTAATATCTGTGGTATGTCTCTGTAACCCATGGTGAATTGGGTCCCTGGTTGATGTATTACATTACCTTAGACTAGTCTTCTCAGTTGCATTACTAACCCTAAGTCACTGTGTCAAGACGGAACAGTAGGAAGAGCTCAGGGAGTTTTAATAGGAAAAAAAAATCTTCCTTAAGTTCAAGTTCAAGAAACAGCATTTTACATTTCAATATACTTCAATAGTATAAAATCCACCACAATTTTTTCATAAAACATTATAATTTGGATTGAAACTCTACATAAAAGTGATGACAATGATCTCTTATTGGCTTAAACTTCCAAAGTATCATACACCACATTTCTCAATTTGTATAAAGGTATTTTAAATAGCACAAGATGGAGTGAAGCTAAAGCTACATGTCAGTAACGCTGGAAGCTTTTCTTCATAGTCTTTGGAGAAGATAATGGATTTGGAAATGTTAGCAACTTCATCACAGTGTTCATGATGAAATCAGTATATATATATATATATATATATATATATATATATATATATTAATTTTCAGTACTCTGGTCTCAGTCTCATTACTACTCTGATACACAACCTTGAAGATTAAAAGAAAGTTTAGTGCACACTGCCTTATAAATTCATCTGCAAATAATTTCCACAGCAAAATCAGTCCCGGTAACATGATGAGAAATTTAAATGCATGAGTTCTGCAGGCAAAGGCCAATGAAATACATTTCCTCTGCTTCTAAACTAAACAATGAAATACACAAATGAATAGAACTCCCCTAGCCCTGGTTTAATTTCATGCCTGCATCTGACTTGATTTACTTCTCTGAGAAGGCATAGGTGTTTGTGAACTTTTCCCAGTCAGCTTACATGCCCTCACCATCTTTCTTGGATCTACATTTCATTCACACTAAGAAAGAATATTCCCCATGGGCATGGAGAGATGACTCAACAGTTAGGAGCACTGGAAGTTATTCCAGAGGACCTGGGTTAAATTCTCAGCACTTACACATCAGCTCACATCTGCCTATAAAGCCAGTTCTTTGAGTTCCAACACTCTCATGCAGAGATATATTCAGAGAAAATACTAATGCACATAAAATAAAAAAATAAAACTAAGCATTGAAAGCATGAAGAACTTTGTCCATAATGGTTTCCTTTTTAAAATGTTTTCTTCTAGGTTAGTTAAATATATATGAGATAAATTATAGGTGAGGAAAATATATGTTTAAGACAACTCCAAGTGGCTATGGAGAAGACTTAGTGGTGAGAATGAGTTGTTGCTCTTTCTTGGACTTGGGTATGCTTCCAAAAATCTACATGCCGACTTCTGACCATTGGTAGCTACAGTTTCAGAGGATCTGATGTCATCTGACATCTTTGGGTAAAGTGCATCCATATGATACACACACACATATATATACAGGTATAACAATACTAGAAATAAAATAAACCTAAATAATGAAAAGTCAATTCTAGTATACATGATCTATTAAAGATAATAAAAGGAACAGACACTCAGGGAACCAAGAGAGGCAGCTTTGAGAAAACTGAGATGCCCATGGACACTCTGATGGGACACATGGGAGCATGGTGTTAGTTGTCAAAGCATGCTACATCATCATATCAACTTTTAAAACACAGGTAAAACGGGGAAGATGCTTCTAAGATGTGGTCTCATGAAATTGGAAAAATGAGAAGGGAGAAGGGAAACTGGAGATAGGAGAAAGGGAGAGAATAGGTATTGGAGTGGCTGCAGTAGACTAAGGAACATGTCTTAACTGATTATTACTGGTTTTGGTCCACTGGGAGTTTTAGAAAAGGCATGTAGTTGGCATTCAACTTGGAACACTGCCCAGCCACAAGACCACCATTACTCTAGGTAACAACAGAATATCTAAAAAGAGCCTCGGTGAGAGCCCACTATCCATGGTACTTCGGAAGCCAGAAACCTTGAACCAGACTAATTACTCAGTATAGTAAGTAATTGCATGTGGTTTTAGGATTTCATTTTTGTGAGGAGACACTGTGAACACAGCAACTCCTATAAAGGAAACCATTTAATTGGGGCTGGCCTAGTTTCAGAGATTTAGTCCATTATCTTCATGGTAAGAAATAGGGCAGCTTGCAGATAGTCATGGTGCTGGGAAAGGAACTTGATTCACAAGCAGCAGGAGACTGTGTGCCACACTGGATGTAGCTTGAGCATAGAGGACCTTAAATCCCATTGCCATAGTGATTCACTTCCTCCAACAAGGCTATACCTACTCCAACAAGTGCCACACAGCAGGGACACCCAGCAGTCTGCAATGGCAGTTTGATGAATAAATGTGAAATGGAGAGGTGGGAGAGAGAAGAGATGGGGAAGATTGCAAGATGGAATAAGACACATGTAAAGGGAAGGGGCAGAACTGAAAACAAAATGGCAGTGACAGATGTGGAAGTTCAAATGAGTGAGCAGAGGAATGGTCCATTAGCAAGTAGGGCAAATTATGTGGTATGCATAATCCTGGAACTCACATTTGCTCTACCCCTGAACCTACTGCCCAGCCACAAAATCATCCTAGACAGGAAGACACTGATGATAGTCCTTGCAAATTGTGATAAAGATGCTGAAAACGCTCAGAATTCATAGCTTCTGGCAGGAGGGTGGGGAAGGACTCTGTTGCCTTTAAGGAGCTGGCCATTGGGTGTTTGATCATGATCCAATGAGTATTTGGGCAACACAAGTTAAACTTAATGTATTTTTCTTTCATTTTTGTTTTATTTGGGGGAAGGCATAAGGATAGGAGGATGGATCTGGGAGAAATGGGAAGTGAATGTGATCAAGATGGATTGTCTGAAATTCTCAAATAATCAATAAAATATTATGTTAGAAGAAAGATAATTCTAATCTAATTAAGCTAAAACTAACAAGCCAAGTAACATACGTAGCCCTCTCATACTGTATCGCTTCTTTGCAAATTTTATGTTCTTTGTACTCATTCCTTGTTACATAATTTCTTATTTTCTTTTCAATTATGCTAATGTTTCATACCACAAGAACTTCTGCTCACATCATTTTGGAGGCCAATGTTGAGGTCTTCCATACTTGTGCTCCACAATATTTAGAAACAAAATATGCAGCCTGTTGATTTTGTTGGCCTGGCTCAGCAGCCAGCTCCATAGCCTTTCATCTTGTCCCTACCTCTCTGGTACTATGATCTCAGGCACACACCTCTGTACTTGATTATATTCACATATATAACTCAGATTCTCACATTTGTTCATCAAACATTAAACTGATTGAACAATCTCAACTACCTTAGAACAATTACTCTAATAGAACTTAATAAATCACAGAATGAAAATATGCCATGTTTTTCAGTTTAGACTGTAATGAAGAGTTTAAATACATGTCCAACTATATTGTGCCTTGTATTGAAGCAAGCCTGACTTTTTCAACTGTTAGGGCAATGTGTGAATTCTGCAGTGATGGCACAATTATTCTAGATGAGTTGCTAATAACCTTGCAGGTGGAGGAAGATAAACCCTGGTAGCTGAAAATATATGATGTAGAAATATTTGAATATTGTTTGTTGACTGATATGAATACTTCATTATATTAGTTTCCTATAAGCAGAGAAAATTATATATATCACTATCACTTTTCCTTTAAAAAGAGCTTTACATAAAGGTGACTGGTGTCAATCTGTATGAATTTTGCTAAATACTTATAAAATATTCTTGTGAAACATGGCAATGCCAGAAAAAATAAATTATTAAGCTTGAACTGGAATATTAAAAACATCTATTCCATGTTAAAGAATGATAATATTTTGTGAAGTATTCTAATATAAATCTATAATTAATTAAGCACCTTTATGAGATGACATACAAGTTGTCACACCAACTGACAAATATGACAATCCACCCTGAGTTGGTATTAACTTATACTTATCATGAGTGGAAGAGTGGAAGAGGCTTTGTTTATACAGACAATGTCAGCCTGAACAGCCATCTCTCGGAGAGTTTTTGCATATGATAGCATATGTCACAACACTTCTTTGAGGTTGAGATAATTGAGCTTAGAAATTCATGTAAGTTTTAGTGAAATGGATTGATAAATTATGCTGCATTTTTGCTAAAATTATAATGAAAATTTTTAAAATTCAAACATTTTCATCACGAATGCTAAATAATTTTTTGTGTGACCTACACTGGCAAGAGAACAAGGATATAATAGGAATGATGCTTTGTGAATAAAACAAGTTAAATTAGAACAATTATTTTCCCCAAAACATCACTCTTAATCTTTTATGCTTTTGATTTCTGTCATTATTGCAAAACAGATTTTTCCATTATATTAATCTTACTATTAGAAGCCCCTAATTTTTCTACCTAGTACAAATGCATTTATTATCAGTTCTAAAATTGACTATTAGGGGAATTCTCTTTTAATTGACATTGATATTCAAATGTTAATTTGGTGTTCATTAAATCATGACATACTCAATAGAAGTACTGAAAATCTCTATAGTCAAACAGATTTTAGAAATAAGTCTGAAGAGCTTACTAATACATCTTCTTTTATGAGGGTTCACATTTTGAGAACACTAGAAACAATTAATGAGGCCTTGTAGGTCCATTATTTAAAAAGCCATGTTGATCTGATAAGGAAAAGGATCTCCCAACAGCAAGGTTCTTTTCATAGGCTCCTGAGCCCAATGTATCATGGACTATGTCTCTAAGGAGCTAGAACTAGCCACAGATGACCATTCTCCTAATTAATTTAGCATATGGATAGTTGTACTTTCTACAGATTCATGCCAAATGCATTTCTTGGTAACACACTGAACAAATGCATCTCTTGATAACACATTTAATTGCCCATAAGGATAGCCTCTACGAAAGCCTACACTCTTCCCAGGAGAAGGACTAAGACAGCCTACTCCCTTTGTAGACCAATTGGGGGAAAAATGGATCAGGATTTATAAGGGAAAACACCAAAGGGAGTGGAAGAGTTTGCATCACTAGTGAGTCAGCTCTTCACTCAGGAGAGTACGCTTTCTCAATTCCTTTTCTAGCCTTCTAGAAATGAACCTGACTATTGTTTGCTTTGGTTCTAGGTGTGAATACTTTTATAAATAAGATACAATTTAGTTCAAATGTTTTTTAAAAACACTAAACTTAAGCATGAGACATTTAATCAAATCAGTAGTGTATATTGTGACACCTGGAACACCAAACTGATCATCATGTACCTGTTATTGATATGATGAGTCAGCATTCTTCACAATTCTGATGCAATTTATGAAATATAGCAATGAAAATTGTGGTCAGACATTTGAAAGATATCAAAGATACTTAAATTGGAATGCTTAAAAATAATAAGAAATGGTAATAATAAAAAGAAGTCTAACCTTGTTTTCATATGTATTTATCACTAAGCATGAATTGGGATGAGTGCAAGTAAAGAAACCTGTGTGTTCTGGCACACAACTGTCATCACATTACCCAACAAGCAGGACAACAATTACAGTTATAAATTCAAGTTTTACTCATGCTATATACCACATCCTAAACAAAACAAGATATGGAAGAAGACCCCATCTCAATATATAAGGAGTCTGATTAGAAGAGAAAAGGCTGGCAAGATGGCTCGGTGAGTTACTTATTTATATTTTCTGTAGGTGTGATACAACATTATGACCAAATTTAATTTGGGAAGGAAGAAATTCAATTTAACTTATAGACTGTAGTCCCTCATTCACAGTGTTCAGGGCAAGAACTCAAAGTAAGAACCTGGAGGCAAAAACTGAAGCAGAGGTCAACGAGAAGTGTCTTACTTAATACTATCTATGGATTTTCAAAGCATACTTTCTATAGCATACAAGACCATTATCCTAGGAGTACCACTGCCTACAGTGAGTACTGTCCTCTCCTATCAATCAAGAAAATGTGCCAGAGATTTGCTCACCAGCCAGTCTGGCAGAGGAATTTTCTCAGTTTGTGTTTATTCTTCCACAATGAATCTGTGTCACAGTGACATAAAGTCATGTAGAACAATGTGTAAAGTTACATGTTAAAGAGGATGAGTTGATCTGCATTCAAATTTTATGATGGAAGGAGAGAACGTTCTCCTGAATGTTGTCTCTTCCCTACACATATTCTATATATCACAGAACACACACACAAATGAGAGAGACAGACAGAGAGAGACAGAGAGAGTAGAAAGAGAAGTGACAGAATAAAAATTTATTTTAAAAAACTAAAAAAAAAAAAGAAATGAATTTAGATTTGTTCAAGGAAGGAAGGCAGGATGGGAGAAAGGAAAGTTAAGGGATGCTGAGGTTTTTTTTTTTTTTTTAACAGAATGTAAATTTAGGAGCAAGTGTTTAGAAACCTAAAACATTTATATTTCAGAGTCCCATAAACATCTAGTTTCATGAATTCTAAAAGATGATATATGCAACTGAATGAAAGGCAACACATTAAGCAATAATACTCTAATAAATTAAAAAATAAAAAGAATACTTTATAGTCAATTTATCTAAAGCATAGATAGATAGATAGATAGATAGATAGATAGATAGATAGATAGATAGATGATGTTGTTTAGATTTTTAAGTCACTAAAAGAAAGTAAACACCCGCATCAACTAACTGCCAGAGAAGTTCACAGATGATGAGCTCAAGCTGTCCATGAGAAAAAGAATGTAGCCTTTGGCTTTCGAGTGCCACTACAGAATTACAACACTATGAAGAATTGCCAAAATAGAGATACAGTGAGGTGTGAATTTGAAAAACATGTAAATAGTGAGTATAGAAATCAGGACAGTCATTGGAAAATGATTATGACATTTTGTATGCTTAATTACAGAGCAAATACTCAATCTTACTGTTTGGGGAACTATTGATGCAGTCTCTTCTCTAAAGCAAGATCATATGAATCATTCATTAGCAGGACTAAGATAATCTATACTTTACTAGGAATAAACATGCTAAAATTATTGATAGAAGTTATTATTTGCTAAGCTACCAGTGTTTTGCAGAATGAAGGAGTATTTCTTCTAACCATGTTTTTTTTTACCTTTGCCTAAATGATAAATCTTTTAATGAAATATATTGTATTTTTCCTTGTGTTTAATATTTACCATTCTGTACTTGGTTTCATCAACCATTGTTAAAGCAATGTTGAGGAATTTCTCAGGCACAAATTGGTTCATGGATCCAAAAATTATGTGCATTGCTCAACAACATTGTTCTATTATTCTGGAAAGAATATTTTATATTCTATGAAAGATAATGTGTTAAGTATGATACTAGGCAATATCAATTATATAAAATGTAATGACTCTTCTACCAAATACCTGATCTTAGCAATTTAAAACATTAGTTTGTTGTTTTAATTATGGTTTCTATTTTTGTAATTAGATGCTCTGAAAAATCAACTTGGAGTTGAAAAGCCTTTTTTTGCCTTATACTTCCAGGAAATCTCTTCGCTGAGATAGTTAAAGTAGGAACACAAGCAGGGCAGAAACCTTGAGTAAGAAACTCAAGTTGTGGCCATGGAAGCATGCTGCTTACAGATTGTTCCACCTGGCTTGCTTGGTCTGTTTTCCTATAGCATTCAAGAGTCCTGCCCAAGGGTGGCACTGTATAAAGTGAAACCAACCCTCTCATATTAATTATCCATCTATGAAATGTATCATAGGCTTCCCTAAAAATAATGTAGAGAGAGAATTGAGTTGCCTTCTTTCCCAATGATTCTAGATTGTGTCAATTTAACATAAAAACAAGATGGTACAGTTTCTTATTCTCAGAATATTTCAAGGAAAATCATTACACTGTAGTGACTCAGAATGATGATGGATGAAATAACATACGCAGATCATCCTTCATTACAAAAGATCTTTGGTGTTGTACCAGGTGGAAAAGGAATATAGATTCACACTAGCAATAAGAAGTGTGTTCATAGAAAGCATACATATTCGACACACCTCCATCTTCTCACAGGACATGGAATATAATGAACAATGTGTCAATAAAGATTGCAAAGCATATGGGAAGAAACAAAATAATTCTAGGCTTCAAAGGCAGAGAACTGAGAGTACTTGGTTAAGGAACACTCAACACTCCAATATTTTCACACCAGAAATGATCAAAAACTAGGAGAAACTTGGGAGGGACCAAGGGAAGAGCGAAAAAGAAAGAGAGAATAGAAAAATGATCAAAGTACATGATAGGCATGTAAAAAAAAACAAAACAAAAAAAAGCTCAGGGAAAGAGAAAAAAGCAATGGTTCTCTTTATCTTTGAAATTCACAGTGTATTAACATGTTCAGAAAAGTTGGTACTTAACATTCTCTGAGACTGAAAGTTGCCATGGGGACTAAAGACTTAAGGAAATGGGTTGAGTTTTGGAAAAAAAACAAGGAAGCAGAACCATGAATGTCTTAGAAAAAAAACGGCAAATACTTTTGAGATTTGCTGGATTAAGAGTACAAAATTGAGTATAATAATAGATAAGACATGTGACTAATCAGAAAACAGTCTAAAGTATACAACAAAAATGCTTGAGAATTTAAACTTATATAGGAAAATTAGTATGTGTTTGCTGTGTAAATTAACAATTATAGTCGAGATAAATTAGCATGAAAAATATTTTTGGGTTGTGGAATAAAAACCTTCTACATATTCAGAATTTTGAGTAGAAATATTTTCTTTTCTTTTGGATTTCACGTTACAGCAGTCGTTGATATTTAATGCCATGACTTACTCAAGACTTTTTCCCCCAGAAAAAAAAAAAAAAATTGCTATTAGCTTTAAGTCCAGCTGCTTTTCTGCTACAACAGGAGCCAAGCCTAGTGCTAGAATGTTCATAGGCCTTATCACTGTCTTTCCAACAGAAAGACATGAATGTCCTGTTTTCAACTATCCCTGTGGGGTTGAATGCAATTCATCCACCTGACCAATCATTCTTCCTCCCCTCTTCTATCAGAAGCGATGTTGACAGGAATTATGCAAGCTAGCAAAAGCAAAAGAGCAATTACTAAAAAATGTATTTAAACCACCATAGCAACTTAAAGAAATATTAAAATGTATTTTCATTGCTGCACTATGCTCTAGTCAAATGGCAGTCTTAATTGTATCACTAGATATAAGATGATACAGATGTTAAGGTTTTTATCCAACAAGAAGTAGAAGAAGGTAATGGTAAATGGAATTCAAAACCAGTACATTTACAGTGTGAAACTGAAATAGGTCTGGGAAAACAATCACGAGAGAAATGAGATGGAAGTTTGTTGTTGTTTTAATACTTAAGAGTGTAGTTAAATATAATTGTAGGCTGGCTATGTTCTGTTAAGATTACATGTTGAAGCCAGAAAACCAAGTTGGCTGCATTTGCAGTTTTATCTTCTACCATTAATAATAAGACAAAACTAAGTTCTAGCATTTAGTCAAAAAGGATTGTAAGCTCCTTTTTCTACTATGTCTATCTATAATGATAGCATAGAAATGATGACATACCAAGGTATGCTCACTCATATCAGCCTTCCCAGTCTGAACCCTTCCACTGAGTAGCTAGCCCTGTAAATTTAAGCATTCATTTATATAACATTTTTATGCTTCTTTGTGTATAAAATGGGGTATTTATATTACATCTTTTCCAGCCACATATTAAGTACTTAATGTACACTATCTTCAACTAGAAAGTATTTTTGATGATCTTATAAGATGATTAATATTATAAAAAATAGTATATATTATATGTAATATAGCAAATGTTGGTTAGAAAGATTTCATATTATGATTAATAAAAATAGGAAAATGAGTCATTTCCAAGCACTTTTCAGTTTCTTGAGAAGTATTAGTTCTAATAACACCAATTCTGGTATCTTAGTGAAGGTTGTATTGTTTTGAAAAGTAAGCCATTATAAGGTGGAGGAGTTAGGGACACATGAAGACTAATGCTTTCTAGTTAAAAGCCTTGCAACAGTCCAAAACCCAACTTATCTTATCTCTTTATGGGCTTTTGGAATAAAAAGAAATGCAAATTGATTTTTCCCTCTAAAGTAACAGAAACACATTTAATAAATGTAACGTGTGAAAACTTGGAGTATTTTTTTTTCTTTTTAAAAGAACGTTTTCACAGTAAAATTTAATCTCATCATCAGTTTCACACATCAGAAACAGGTTTAAATATATGTTAACTGTGCTTCATAAAGAACTCTTAGGAAATAATAACAACGTCTTCCAAAATGTGTTTTCAAGTTTAGGATATTTTCAAGAAGGACTAATTATGCTTGTTAAATATTAAAAAGATAAGTGCGTGGAGTAGAAGAAACATAAAGTATGTGAAAAATACATTACAAAATATTGAATTCTTTATTTAAATGCAGCTTCTAATACATATCTCTTGGTGGGTGAAAACTTTTTGGACATATAAACAGCAGCAGTTTATGTTTTACATTTATTATAAGGTTTTTTTTCAAAGTAAAATGTGATTTTAGGGGTGGGTGGGGTGTTTTCTTCCCATATTCTTCTGAAATTTTCATAGTAATTAATAGAAAGCCCATTTAAAATTTTCCATATTCTAGTCCTAATAAACAGGTATTGAATTTATTGAATTTCATTTCAAACCTCATCAAATGTTTCTGGTACTGGGATATAAGTTAACAACTATTTATTTAATGGTTATCTGAAAACAAAAGTGCTATAACAATTTTATATTCTGTCTTACTAATAGAATGGTGGGTTTTAACACTGCCAAGCTTGTATCTTAATGAAGGTACATGTAATTTATGTAAAACATTCAGTATATCTTTTTGTAAATTTGTTATTTGAGAAGATCTATCAGTTCAACAAATAATCAATGGTCTTCTCAGTCAGCTACAGAAACTTCAACAACATGGAACTGCTACTAAAGTGTGTTAGAAGAGACAGATGAGTCAGAGCAATGATCTTTATAACAAGGACATATGCTCCACTATGTTCATAGCAGCCTTATTTATAATAGCCAGAAGCTGGAAAGAACCTTGATGTCCTTCAACAGAGGAATGGATACAAATAATGTGGTACATTTACACAATGGAGTATTACTCAGCTATTAAAAATAATGTGTTTGAGAAATTCTTAGGTAAATGGATGGAACTAGAAAACATCCTGAGTGAGGTAACCCAATCCACAAAAGAACACACGTGGTATTTACTCACTGATAAGCAGATATTAGCCCAAAAGCTTGAACTAGCCAAGATTCAACTAACAAACCACATGAAACTCATGAAGAAGGAAGACCAAGTGTGGATGCCTAGGTCCTACTTAGAAGGAGTAACAAAATACTCAAGGGACCAAATATGGAGAAAAAGTGAGGGACAGTAACTGAAGGAGGGGCCATCTGGAGACCATTCGACCTGGGTATCCATCCCATGTGAAGTCACCAAAGGTAGACACTGATGTGGATGTCAGGAAGTGCATGCTGACAAGAACATGATATAGCTGCCTCCTTAGAGGTCTGCCAGAGTCTGACATATTCAGAGGCAGATGCTCACAGCTAACCACTGATCTGATCAAGGGGTTCCCAATGGAGGAGTTAGAGAGAAGACTGAAGGAGCTGAAAGAGTTTGTGGCCCCATCAGGAGAGCAACAATACCAACCAACCTGAGCTCCCCAGGGTCTAAACCACCAGCCTGGGAGCACATAAGGAGGGACCCATGACTCCAGTTGTATAATGTAGGGGAGGATGGCCTTGTCAGGCATAGGTGGGAGAGGAGATCCTTGGTCCCATGAAGGCTGGACACCAAGTGTGGGGGAATTTGAGGGTGGGGAGATAGGAGTGGGGGGTAGGTGGGGGCATATCCTCATAGAAGCAGGAGGAGGGGGGGTGAAATAGGGTGTTCCGGGGTGGGGGGATGGGTTAAGGGGTTAAAATTTGAAATGTAAATAATATTCAATAAAAAAAGAGAAAATAAAGTTAGCAGAGACTCTTGAAAAAATCAATTAAATATATTTATTTATTTCCATTAATTCGCTTAAAAAAAAAAAAGAAAGAAAGAAAAGAAAGAGGGAGGCTTGCCCAAACTATAAAGAAGTGTGAGCCAACTGGGGTAAATCATCTAGCAGGTGACATAGCTCTGGGATATTCCAGATAACAGGCAATGACAAAGGGCAGATGAACAGAGAAGAAACAAAAAAATACACCTTTGAGTTATATATAGGATTAGATGAAAGAGGGGATGTTTGGTCTTAAGTACATGTACTTGAAGTTGAGGGATCTGCAAGTTGGGCAGCAAACTAAAATCCTAAATTAAACTCTGAAGGCAGAGCAGCTATTTGCAATCTCTGGCCCAAGCATATCCAAACCACCACAAAACTGAAGTCAGAAACAGTTGTGAGACTTCCAAAGTGAGAAATTGTGGACCAAATCTTGTGTTCTTTGCAAGAGAACAATGTACTTGTAAACACTTCTGTGTATCTATAATCCTGAATTTATCATTTTGATGCCAATTTATGAATTATCTCAGTGAAATTGCACTTTTGAGAAAGTATTTTGTGATCCTAAGATATTTTCTCAGAGGGCAATGCTTCCTCTTTGCTTTTCAAATTTTAACAATGATAGAAGATCTCCTCTATGCCAGTAATGGGAATCATCCTGCCTATAGGGAAGGAAATCCCAGACTATTAAATAATTCCCTTGGCTCTCACTACTCAGATTTTTTGAAGGTTCAAACATTTTCTTACTGAATCAATAGATATAAAATTGCCTGCAGCCTTCTGTGCTAATGAGTTTTTTAAGCATTTACAGTCTGAAGAGGCAGATGCATTTTTATAGTTATTCACATGATTGCTTTCATATTTTTTTTCTATTTTTTCTCTTTCCTTCACTTCCTGCATCAGATTCCCCCTATCCCTTTATCAAAGATTCTATCACATTGACATACATTCTAGAGAGAATCTCAGTTAAAGAACTACCTCATTCAGGTTTCTTGTAGGCATGTCTTGGGACCATGTGCTTTAATTCTGAATGGGCACTGTGAGCAGAGGAATCTCTTGGCATGGGTATCTAGGCTATATCTGAAAGTTAATTGATTAAGTCAGCGGCAACAAGTCCATGAGTGGCTTCACTTCCTGTCTTGGCTTTCCTGGATGATAGATTCTAATTTGTAAACCAAATTAATTCTTTCTTCCTAAAGTTGACTTCAGTCAAGGTATTTATCGCAGCAACTGTAAACATGATAGAAAACCCTCCCAAGATTTTATTCTGTGTGGATACATTCTGTTTATATCTTAACTAAGTTATATTTCTACTTCAATTGAAATCAATGCAATTAAAACTTTACCACTCTGAACTTTAACATAAAAATGGTATTTTGTGTCATGTACTGGTCACAATTATTTCTCTACATTATTTGGACACAAAATATTTTGTATCTTTTTCTCCATAAATTATCTCTCCTTCCAAAAAAATAAAACAGAATTGTGATAATTATGAAAAATGGTAGTCCTGTTCAAATTTTGGTTTGGATTCCAAGTGTTCACCCACCCCTAACATGTCATTACACACCCACACACATACACACACATACAAATGAACATATGCATGTGTCCTAAAAACATAAATTTGTTCATAGATTATTGCATGAGGCTTTAAAGAGAGAAAACTAAGTTTCCGAACTAGTGTAAAAGTAGCTCGAAGAGCCTGGAGAAGGCTGCTAGGTAGTGGTTTACTTATTGCTGCATTTTCTTGGGAGTTACATAAACTTGATATGCAACTGACACAAAAACAGCTCATACAGTGACAATTGGAAGCTTATTCTGGAGTTACATTTGGGTGATCATGTCCTAGAAACATGAATTAAGGTTAACTCAGTGTTCAGGTTGTTAACAGCTTCATGAAGTATTTATAGGAGCAGAACAAAGAAGGTTATGAATTAAAATATTTTTAAAACACAGTTATAGAAACATCAAGTCTGCTGGTTTTAGCAGGCAAGAAAATTTGTTAGAATACTCATGTATTGTTGTGAATTTATAAGAGTACTTAAATGTTAATGAATTTATGTCATTTTCTACAAAAAGTCATTTGACAAGAAAGAAGATTTTTTTTATGTATATTTGGGAAGATTAACAGTATCCACACTGAGTAGTATGATCTCTGCTTACAGACTGTACTTCCATTTATTTGAATTTTATTAGTTAGCATGTCTTATTTTTGTACTACATTAGACAAATTTAGTCACAAGAATTTTATTATTTTAAATGCCATTATACATAAAAGTAAAAAAGCTAGAATATTTCAAGTATGTGGCATAATTAAGAGAAAATCAGCAGAAATGATGAGCCATAGTGTATCTTCAAGCATGGGTTTATTTAGCTTGTATAAACAGAAAACAAATCACTTGAATTTTTGAGATTAGAATCAGAAGAAGTAGAGTGAACAAGATTTGTACATTATTTGTTTTAGTTTGTTTATTCTGGAATTCAGTGTGTGATGCCTACTTGACATAAGCTACAGTTACCCGGTAAAAGGAGAGTTGAACTGAGAAAATGTCTCCAACAAACAGGACTGTATACAATTTGTGGACAGTTTCTTGATCAATGATTGATATGGGGTGGCTCACTCTAAAGGACATTGCCACCTATACTCAGGTAATCCTGAGAACATAAGAAACATAGATAAATATGAGTCTGATGGGAGGTATAAGCCAAAGAAACTCTTTCATTTACAAGTTGGTTTTGGTCATGGACTTTATAACAGGAATATAAAGTAATGTAATACAATGTACATATATGTATATATATGTACATATAGGAAGAGTGTACAACTGACATAAAGTAATTCTATGAACAGAAGTGGAAAAAATATCAGTTGACCTGGCATGTCCCATGGTAAATATCCTGGAAGTAAGATTTTTTTTTTTAAATTCCAGTTTATATTAATAAAAATTTTAACACGAAAAACATCTACTATGCAGTTCAGACCAAGAAACTGTCACACTTCAAGTGCTGACAAATGTTATATACGTATATCGAAATCTGTTATTATAAATAAAGGTATTATCAGAGTTGATATCATAATAGATGAGTTGAAGTGAATACTGCATTATTTTCAACATGGGCTTGCATTTCTTGGATCCAATTTTCTTATTGTATTTTCTGTACAACTGGATTATAATGTTGGAAGACAAAATTATTATTAGGAGTATTTCATTGTTGTTGTTTTTATCACATATCATCAGAGCAATAGGTCTAATAGTTGCTAGTTGCTGTCTATTTATGATAAAACTACTTTTTGAGTTTTAAATTGGAGTACTGGAGAACAAATAATAAAATATGTATTCCTTTGCTCAATTTGTGCCTGAATTAGGAAAATATTCAAACTTTTTGAAGGCAGAAGTAGCATGATTGACAGAATTACAATGGGGTGGATGGTCACTTATCAACAAGATACCCAGAGATTTGCATGTAAGTCATGAGTCTTTTCACTGTTAAGAACAGTGGAAAACAATCCAAAGGTCTAAAAATCCCACAAATGTTGTTGTATGATATTAGAGAAAAGGGAGCAAATATGGAGACAAAGTGTGGGACAGAAACTGAAGGAGGGGCCGCCTGGAGACCATTCCACCTGGGTATCCATCCCATGTGCAGTCACCAAAGGTAGACACTGATATGGATGTCAGGAAGTACATGCTGACAAGAGCCTAATATATCTGCCTCCTTAGAGGTCTGTCAGAGTCTGACACATTCAGAGGCAGATACTCACAGCTAACCACTGATCTGATTAAGGATGTCCCAATGGAGAAGTTAGGGAGAAGACTGAAGGAGCTGAAAGGGTTTGTAGCCCCAGGAGGAGAGCAACAATACCAACCAACCAGAGCTCCCCAGGGTCTAAACCACCAGTCTGGGTGCACATAGGATGGGACCCATGACTCATCTGTATATGTAGGTTAGGATGGCCTTGTTGGGCAAAGGTGGGAGAGAAGATCCTTGGTCCCATGAAGGCTGAACACCGAGTGGGGGGAATCCGTGGGTGGGAAGGTAGGAGTGGGGGGTAGGTGGGGTCACATCCTCATAAAAGCAGGAGAAGTGGGTATGGAATAAGAGGTTCCTGGATGGTGGGGGGAATGGGGTAAGGGGATAAAATCTGAAATCTAAATATAATATCCAAAAAATAAAAAAGTAAAAAAGAGTATTGCCCCAAAGCTTATGGGATCCTTATCATGTTGCTAACACCTCTTTCTTTAGTCACATGCTTTGTTGTTCTGTATTTCTGAGGTATTCTGCATACTAACTTCTCACAGCTTTTACCAATGCTAATCTTCTCCCTGAAGCACATCACTAATATTCACCTCTTTCAGAGCAGTCTATAAAGCTAGAAGAAAACATTCTGTTACATTAGAGGGCTACAAGGTTTAGTGATACATATTCCTATAGATATTTAAGATATATTTGTTATTTAAACATTGTCATGGTAAAATAGTTTATTACTATTCTTTATCTGTCTGATTCTCAACCCATAAAGATTGAAAAAGAAATTCTTATACTCACTTTTGATCTCAAACTCTGTATAGTTCTTCGGATACATGAATATATTTGTTATATTGAATAGATTTTTGTACTATAGCTATAAAAATATTAATATTATTAATTGTTATGGTTATAATTTAGAACAGTGGCACCCAATCTGGCTTGTTGTTATGGTGCTGCCGTGTTCCTGACTAGGCAAGGCCTGAGACCATGTGGCATGTTCTTGCTGCTGCCACAGCTCTGGCCAGCCAGATGCACTGGCCCTGACACCCACAAAATACCTACATAGGAGATGGCTCGGCCAATCTACCACTCTCCACAATGTTTGGCTGAGCCCAGATCATCCTGCCATCTATGCGTTACCTGGTAAAAATGAGAATCTAAAGCTTAATTATTATCCAAAGGCTTTATATAATTGGTAATAATTAACGAGATGCCCATACAATTAGAGGTATTTCCCAATATCTAACCTTAAGATATAACTTGTTACTCAGGACCATCCTGGATCTGTAGTTCTCCATGGCTCCTACAACTCTCCTCTCCTCACTTCTCCTTTTCTTTCTGCTCTCTCTATCCTCCTGACTCCTTACTCCACCTATCTCTCATACAGCCCAATCTCTGAGCTTTATACAAATGTATTGGAAAGATATCCCACTACAATTAATGTTGCCTCCCCATGCCTTTTATAATTTCTAAAAGTACGCATTTTTTTTTTATTATACCACAGTATGAAAATAATCACTAGAACCAGCAAATGAACAGTCAAATCTCACAGGAAATTTGTGAACAGCTTATACTATGTCCTACAAACGTCTTTGAGTTTGTGATAAGTATGTAAAAAGGTAAAGGAAAATATTTCCATTTGCTATTTGCGTGTGGCAAAACAAATGGTTCAAAGGCATTGGCAGAAAATAATCATTTTATTATCTATACAAATTCCTAGGAAATGGGTTTTGGATATCCAAAATTTGGTTACTTTCCTTTATTTTGTACAACTGAGCCTTGTACATATTCTGTATGTAGAGAAATGACTTAAGTGTTGGGAAATGGAACCACAGGGAAAATTCTTCAGTAGCATATTGGCCTTGGTTTTGGGATGACTCAAAATCTAGGCTGAAAAAGAGAAGCAAGATCAGAAAAATGATCAAAGCTTTGTATGTTGGCAAAACTCCTATAATCTTAATACTTGGGAACCCTTCAACTTCCAGGCCATTCTGCTAACTTGAGTTTCGTAGCAGTCATGAGTCTGCGGTAAGGTTATGAATGGATATATTTCAGTGAATTAGAAAGTAAATGTATATATGTTACAATTGTGTAGTTTGGGCTTTTGAGGGGCGGGGATTTCTAGCTGTGGGAACAGGGACTGTCACTGACTAAGTTGCCTGCCTTTGGGATGCTTTCCTTCTACTGGCCTGCCTAATCTAGCCTCAATAGCAGAAGATGTGCTTACTCTTTCTGGAACTTGATAATCATCAAAACTGGTTGATATCCATAGGAAGCCACCCAGTTTCGGAAAGAAAAAATTGAAAACTGGACTGAGGGTAGAGGGAAAGTAGGCAGAAAGATCAAGGAGGTGAAACTGAGGTTGGGACATAGAGTAAATAAGTTAATTAATTAATTAATTAATTATGATAAAAATAATTGTGTAGCCCTTTTCTGATGCAAAATTTTACAATGCATGTAATTGTTTGACTCACACAATGTTGATGAAGCAATCATACTTGTTTGACTTTAGAAAGTGCCACCAGTTCTTCTTTCACATTAAATGAGCACATTTTACCTCCAAACTTCTAGTTAGTATAATTAGGAAGTACAACCTAGGACTATTGCTCTCTCGAATATTTGCTAACAGTATCACTCTTCTGGTCTTGTTGTAGGTCTAGATCCTGCTACTTTAAATTGCAAATAAATGTAAAATATTTTATCTGAAGTGTTTGTTTGACAGCTCTTTTATATTGTAATTATGAGAAACCTTATCTGGTGTTTTCCTACCATAAAGACTTCTGTTAAAACTTGCTTCTTCTTGCCCTTGTGCTTGTTGTCCTCTCTGTTTTCAGTCTGACCTTGTGGTGTCTACTAGTTATATAGAAGTTCTTCTCCCATTATAGCTAGACGATCATAGCTCATGGTGCCTGCTACCAAATGAGCAAGAACAAAAGCTGATCTTTTAAACTGAGCATTATACTGAGAGAAACAGTATGAGCAGGCAATTATCATTCAAGATAAATACAACAAGACAGCATAACCAGCCTTCTCATTGCAACTTGGGGCTTTATAGGTGTTAGGTTATGGATGAGTGGGAACAAGGGCAGTCAATCATTCTGCATTTCAGTCTTGCTCCTTTGATTAAAATGGTAACTACATTTTTGAGAGTCATCATGTTTATCTCTCATTATAATCCCTGATTCCTGGAATACATGGGAAGGGAATTAACTAAAAAGCAACCAACCAAGCAAGCAAAAAGAACCTAACATTTATATTATGCTATTATTAATATGTGCATTTTTATACTTCTTTCTCTGGGTTAAAGTACAAATGTGTATCTAACTTAAACACACACTTAGGTACACTAGTGTAGGTGAAGACACAGTACAACAACAAACGTGGACTTCTCTGTACATAGAATGAAAAGGTTTGTTGTGTTTGTTTGTTTTGTTTTTCTTTGTTTTTTTTTTTTTTTTTTTTTTTAAATCAAACTGCCTGTGTTGTATTTAAAGTGCAGAGAACAGCAACTTGATGGAAAAGCAAGGTGATTTTATATCATGGTCAGCAGGGTAGGAGTCTTAGAACTGATATAGGCTATTCAGTTTAATAGTGAACTAGGTGTCCTTGCTGAGGTAGTTGAGCACTGGGGCAGATAAGAGAGGTAGAGATTTCCTGGAGAACAGAAGCTAGCCTTATGAGATTTATTCAGAATGGTGAAGATGTTTCCGTTTATCCAATAGCAGTCCTTATGTTTACCCAGTCAGAGTCTTTCTGTTAACATTGTCACCAGCAACACCATTTTGGGAATTGCTTTGTATGAACATTTAATCTTTCTCATTCTCCATTTGTGTCTGCAAATTTCCAAATTCAGTTTGATCCTTTGTCCAAATAAGGACATAGAATCTATTACTTTTTATATTTAAAGGCACGTGCCCACCACTATTAAATTGAGTGATGCTAAGGAATAATGAACAATGATTATGAACAGGACTGTAGGGTCAGTTGGGACCATTTAAATGAAGCAGTATGTATGAAATTATGCTTAAGCCAGTCTCTTAGGCATTTAATTATCTGAAAAGAAAAGATTTGCAAGAAAACCTCAACACCAGCATCCTCCTGGTATCTACTCTGCCATCATAAATATGAAGTCCTTCATTTCTGTTAAATAACAAACCAATGATGACTCTGCATACCCAAAACCATCTGTCTATGTTCATCTGTATCAACAAACTCTTGGGCAATTTGCATTAGCACAAGCTGTTATTTCTGTCTTTGCCAATGTTTAACAATGTCAGGTGATTTTTACATCTTCTCAAGATAACACATAATATGAAATTCTCAATGACATATCTAAAATTCAAAGAAGATAATATTTTTACTCTTCACCTGGTTAAAAAATATGAGTAATGCAAGTGTTCCAGTCAGTATATTTGCACTAAAATGCTCTCAATTTCATGTGAGAAAACTTTTATGGTGGATATCCAATAATTTAAAATGTTTATAAATCAATAATGCTTTACTTGATTCTATGTAATTCTTCATTTTAACCAATCAAAAAGTCTATATTCCCCATAAAAAGGAAGGTGAGCTATGTATTATGCGATTGAAGAATAATTTAAGAAATTCATTAAATAATGACTTTTACTATTTAAATGGCATGAATTTTAAAAGAATAATTAAATATTTTAAATCAACATCTTTTGTTGAGCTACGATAAGTATACCAATATAGATTCTTTCAAGACATACAAGTTTCAAATATAAAAATATAAAATTATATTTTTAGCCAATTTCTTGAACTACTTTAAAGAATGAAAATGTTCTTCCTTGGAGGATTTGATATGACTTTGCGCTTCATATAGTTTATCTTCTCACTTTCATTGTCTCCAATATGAAGAAACATAACAGAAACACAGGAACAAACATTGTCTATCAAATCTGAAATCACTGGCATGGACAAGGATAAAATATTATCATTGCAATTTGCCCTGTCATGGCTCATCAATATTAAAGGCGATTAAAAAAAAAAAAGAGAGAGAGAGACAGAGACTATTTGGTCCAAACTTGATATCCATCACAAGAAATATATTCAAAACTAGGAAATACCAATCATATAGAAAAGAAAAAGAAAAGAAAAAAGAAAAAAGAAGAGAAAAAAGAAAAAAGCTGACTGCACAGTACAGGCAGTAATATTAGAGAGTTTATCATTTGTCTTACAACAGTGTGCTACCTGCAACCTCAGCTTTGTTTGTTTTTAGTCAAAGAAGCTTTGCTGCTTCTATTAATGCATTTTGAAGCAAAAATTGTATATATTTTTAAACAAATAATCCTCAAATAGATAAAAGAAACTAAAACACTGTGCAGATACTTCAGAGTTGCGCTCTCTCTCTCTCTCTCTCTCTCTCTCTCTCTCTCTCTCCTCTCTCTCCAATACACATCACTTATGGAAGATATTTCTTAAATGGGAAAGATAGCTTATTTACTCACTTGAAATGCATGCACATGGTTTATCTTTTGGCTTTAATATAAACTTAAATCTCTTGATCCTCCAACTTGATTTCTTTTTTTAATTATTATTATTTTTTATTTAAATTCCAAATATTACCCCCTTTCCTGGTTTCCCCCTGGAATCCCCCTATCCCATCACCCCTGCTTCAATGAGGGTGTTCCCCCACACAACCACTCCCTCCTCCCCACCCTGGCATTCCCCTACACTGGGGCATCAAGCCTTCACAGGACTAAGGGCCTCTTCTCCCATCGATGCCGGATAACGCCATCCTCTGCTATATATGCGGCTGGAGCCATGAGTTCCTCCATGTGTATTCTTTGGTTTGTTGTTTAGTCCATGTGAGCTCTGTGGGGATGGGGTCTGGTTGGTTGACATTGTTGTTCTTCCTATGGGGTTGCAAATACCTTCAGGTCTTTCAGTCTTTTCTCTAACTCCTCCATTGGGGACCCTGTTCTCAGTCCAATGCTTGGCTGGGAGCATCTGCCTCTGTCTGTCAGGCTCTGGCAGATCCTCTCAGGAAACAGCTACATCAGGCTCCTGTCAGCATGTCCTTCTTGGCACCCACAACATTTGGTGGGTGTATATGGAAGAGATCCCTAGATGGGGCAGTCTATGAATGGCCTTTCCTTCAGTTTGTGCTCCACATTTTGTCTCCATATTTCCTCCCGTGAGTACTTTGTTCCCCCTTCTAATGAAGAACGAAGCATCCACACTTTGGTCTTTCTTCTTCTTTCTCAACCAATAATAAACTTTCCCAGACTTTCTGGGTATGGAGTGAGGCTAAAGTCTTCATTCATTTTACCTCTTCTCAGTGAGCAACTAAATCATATCCACTGATTAAAGTAAAGTACAAACTTATAGCATACTAGTCCTGGGTCAGATAATCACAGTCCCTCCTATAGACATGCCAATCATGAGGAAGTAGCTTCAAGAAAGTGTCAGGTTACTTCACTATACTTTTAGTGAGCTCACCTTATAATATACTCAACATCTAAGAATTATTCTAACTTTCATGTTCTGTTGGGCCTGATATTTGCAAGTCATTTAAAATTAGAAAAAGCTTAACTCTTTCATTATTTTCATATCCTAGAAAACTTAAAATTGTTACCCCTAAATGAAAAAATGTTTTATTAATTCTGTGAATTTTATGCCTTTTTAAATTTGCTAAATCATTACATGTACTTTATATTGTAACTGGCATCTCCTTCCAAGAATTATATCTCATTTTCTTGAGAATGATAATTTCTTACTTGATTTACTTATACCTATAAACAGGCATATATTGGTGCTTATAAAAATTATCAGACAATGGAAAAGGAAGATGACATCGAAAACATAAGAATAATGCAAACACTATTTATTTATTTATTTTTATTTAATATTTATTCTCATTACATACCCCATTAACTGAAAATTTTACTGGCTATTTTTGTATCTCTGTCTAGCCTCAAACTTTCTTTATCCTTCCATGTGGCCTTCCTGACCTATATTTTCTCTGCTCTTATGTATCATCCTCTGCTTTTATATCAAGAAATTAAAACATCATTTATTATGGATACATAAGCTTTTAATTGAATGTCTGTATTTACTAAGTTTGAGTAGAAATTAAAATTACACTATGCAAGAGAATCACCCTTCTTTAAGACTGCTGTTGTGTTTGAATTAGAATGGTCCCACACACTCATGAATCTGAATACTTAGTTGTGAGATAGTTGACTGCTTAGGAAGGATTAAGAGGTGTGACCTTGCTGAAGGAGGTATGCTGGGGCTGGACCCTGGAGCTCTAACAGTATCTTTTTCTGTCTCTTACTTTTCATATTCTCTCTCTCTCTCTCTCTCTCTCTCTCTCTCTCTCTCTCTCTCTGTCTCTCTCTCTCTCTCTGTCTCTCTCTCTCTCTCTCTCTCTCTCTTTCTCTTTGTGTTTGTGTGTGTTTCTGCCTGTGTGTCTGTGTATCTATCTATCTATCAGCTATCTATCTATCTATCTATCTATCTATCTATCTATCTATCTATCTACCTACCTACCTATCTCTCCTTCCCTCTTCATTTTTCTGTCTCTATTTTCCTCATAACTGTATATCACATTGTAAAGCTGCATGTTACCATAATCTCCACAATGATGACAATTGGACTAACTCTCCTGAAGCTGTAAACAATCCCCAGTGAAATGTTGTTTTTCTTTCTTTCTTTCTTTTTTTTTTTTTTACAAGAGTTCTCTTGATATTGGTACTTGTTCGCACTAATACAACAGTAACTAAGACAACTGCTACTTATATTACACTTTTAGTAGTTAATGATAATTCACTATTATGCTTATACAGGTACTTATGTAAATGTGAATATGTGAGTATGTATGTGTTTATGTGTGTGTGTGTGTGTTTGTGTATCAGTGTGAGTTTAAATTTTTCTGCCCCAAATGATTACCTATGGTTTTTATAATGTAGGAATTTTTTTTTTATTTTGAAACCAATACATTAAATCATCTATTTTAAAAAACCACTTATATTAGACTCCTTTCCTGGAATAATATCTGAATTTTCAGTAAACAAAATTAAAACACATGAAAACATGAAAAAGACCACTTCTAGTGTTTCAAATATACCAATGAATTCCTGGAGAGGCTGAAAGCTATCCTTATAGATGATCTTCAAAGAACAAGGAGTGACTTCATCCGTGTATTCTCAGTCTCTCATTAATATCACCGAATTTGCTCTGACTTATGGTATGCATTTCCCTAGTGTAGAAAGTGTCATATGATTTGCTATGGAGCCTATCACAAAATATCACACAGTGAGTATCTTGAAACTAAATAGCAACAAAACAATATTCTAATCTACTTAAGATCTAGCAACTAGAAATCCAAGGTTTAGTAATTTTAGTGATTGTGATATTTTCTTCTTACAGGGTCTCTTTGTGTAGCACAGGATATTCTAGATATCTTTGTATGGATAAAACTGCTCTTGATTCTGCTTTCTTGAGTACCTGAATTATATGTGTGAGATACCCTGGCTGGGGGAAAATTTGATGTTCTCTTGTACTTCTTCAGTTTTAGGAATGGTTGCCTCCTTAAAGCCTGTACAGTCACCTAAGGCCTCATTTAGGTTCCTCTGTAAGAACACAGCTTTATTCCTTTTAAAATTACAGTCTCCATATTTACTCACCACATTAGGTACTGAGGCTTTCTACATAATTAAAAATATCTTGGCAGGGATGCAATTTGTTCAACATGTATGCCTTTGTGTGTGTGTGTGTGTGTGTGTGTGTGTGTGTGTGTTTGTATAGAAGTCTTGATGATAATTGAATCATTCAATTTCCTTTGTGCTGAGTCCTGGTTCCAGATTCTAAAGCACAGATATCCTAAAGCTTTCTTTTCCTTGCAGTCTTAGGAGGCAAAGAAAAAGGAGTAAGGAGGAAAGCAAACATTATTCACTGTAGTTCTTAGTTTTCATTTAAATTGTTATTGTTGTTGTTATTTTCTTTTTTTATAGTAATGTGAAATTTTAGTTAAAACAGAGGCATGCAACTACCTTAAACCAAGCACATGCTCCTTTGCAGAACCTGGTCCTTTAGAGATCAGACTGCCATTGTTTTCTAAATAGGGAATAATATTGTGAGGATGAAGTATTATGACATCAGGTTTTTTACACCATCATCGAGGTCTTACTTGTGTCTTCAGTCTTTCAGTATTTCTTTAAATATGCTTACCTAATTTTTTTTGTGTAATTTTGAAGTAAACTCAGGAGATTTGATACAGTAATGTGTAAGATGGTAGTGACAAAGACTTTTAGTTTGTTATGATTTGAAAAAAAAACAGCTTTTTCATTCTAATGAAAATATATTGAAAACTAAAAAACACCTTTAGTAGCCTATGGTTGTACACAATATAAGTATCATTGTAAATGCATTTGTGATTATTTTGTTTAATGTATAATTAATAAAATATCAAAATATACACTTAACTTGCAGTATTATCTATGGATCTTATATAATATTCTCCATCATAACTAAATTACAAGCTTTAATCCCAAGTCATTCAATATGAACATGGGGAGAAATGTATAGTAGCTTACCATTATGTAATGTTGTCATAGAAAGAACACAACAGGCAGAAAATATTTAAATACCTAATATTTACAATCAGAAATTAAGTTTTCAAGTAATAGTCATGGGAAGTTAAATTTATTTTTAAACTTTCTTCCAATGGAAAGAGCCACAATAGTCATTTGTGCTTAAAATGTCAGTTTAGGCATAGCAAAGGCTTTGTCACTAAAAGATCTACAAATGGAAAAACAAACACTAAAGCTCTAGCACATTTATTTGGATGGAAAAAGTGTCTGTGTGAAACATGTTACAGAGAAATAAAATAGTTTAACTTAGAAGTGGTCAGAAAATGCATAGTAACTTACAATGTGTTTGAAACAATGATTTTATGAAGCTTAGCTTCAGGCTAGTAAAAACATCTCTTCCTTTGATAATGTCAGGAAAGATAGACAGTCGTCGAATACATAACTGAATAGGGCTATAAAAAGGAAATCCTCTAAATGATTACTTAGCTACAAACAGTGAACACTGTGAAGCAAGGAAAGTTTCAAAAAATGCTTTCAGCAAAAGCCCCAGTATTAATATCACAACAAAAAAATTTCTCTTTACCATTCCTAAACCAGATCCTGCAATAGAACACTTTAGATATGGCAACTGGTTAAACATTTGTGTACTCTTGCTTAAGCTTTTTGTTGGTGGTATGTGTTTTTTTTGTTGTTGTTGTTGTTTTTTTTTTGAACTGGCATAATCAATACTCTGTCGCTTATTATTTGCCATTATAATAAAAGTACCTAATCAATAAACTTTAAGAGCTAATCTCTTGTTTCCCTAATGCATTTAGGAATATTTTAGTCCAAACCCATTGGCCTACAATTCCTTGTTTGATATTAGAAAGAATTTACTTCTTTTTGAATCTCAAAATATTCAGAACTGCCATCCGTAATTATGGTAAGATAATTCCAACTAAATATAAAACATAATAAAGCTAAGCCCTGATCCAGGGCTTTCAACTGTTCCGTCCCAGCATCTCTGACATCGATGAACTACTGGAGGACATGAAATTCTACAGATCTGAAAGTACAGGGTCTCCATGACACAGGGCAATAATAGGATATCTGAGAGGAGTCCCAGTCAGGTTCCAAGTATTGATAGAGTAGAGAAGCCAAAAGCCTTATACCAGATCAGGTCATTGCAGTAAAAACACTTACAAGCAAGGAAGTGTAGACATAAGAAAATACTGTGGGACATACCGTGTACCATGACATACTCAGCTTTCAAGAGGTTTTTTGTTTTTTTTTTTTTTTTCCCTGCTTTGGTGGCGGTTTCAAGGGTGGAGGGCAGTTATGTGGGGATGGAGAGATGAGGAGAATTGGGACGCATGATGTGAGGCTCACAAAGAGTCAACAAAATCTTTAAAAATGTTTTAAAATATCAGCAAATATGTGGACAGTATCCCTTTCTATGTGCATGCACTGATTAATTCATGCAGAACATATACAATTAATTCCTGTAGGAGGCTCGTATTTGGCCTAATAATGTTCTTGGAATGCAGTCATTTTGTATAAAAAAAAATCTTCAATAATCTGTTTTCATGTATATTGTCTCCTCCTTCATCCCACCAACAATAATGCAAAATATTTTTTCTCAAAGTTAGACTTGTAATGAGAAGTATAAGTACATATTCATCAAGTTTTATGTGTCATAAGGAGTAATTTATCTATTCTCTTTTCATACTGAGCCGTTTTTCTATAATTCCTGAAAAAGAAAAAAAAGAGAGAGAGAGAGAGAGAGAGAGAAAACAAAAGGCATCTTGAAAATTTGCTGTGTGATGTTTGCAGTGACCTGGGATTTTAAACTTGTATCATCATATGTGGATGTTATGAAGATTTATATTAAACACAATAGATTAAAACCAATGGAGGATGAAGTCTCAAAAAAAAAAAAAAACATTTGGGTAAATTCTAAACATTTTGAGATTACAAAAATGATAATTTAATTAATGCATTTTTTGGAACTCAGTGAGTTTTCAAAGGCCATTTGTGTGTCTATATGTTATATATCGCATATACAAAATACTATTTACAAGGCAGAAATGAGTTTGTGATTAAAAATGAAAATTTCCCACAGATTATCATTTCATTCATAAGTACTTTCACTAACACCTAAGGGAGAAGGTTCACTCTTTTCTCAACTTTCATTTGTGAGGGTGTCCTTCAAGTGAGATGAGAATCATTCTCAGATGGTTCAGGATGACACATTGCCACTTCCTCTGAAGCTTGCTGATTTGATAGAAGAACCCTGTGATTTCTGCTGGATACAGCCACTGCTACTGTTTCAAATAGGTATTTGCTGTTGGGCTGGACTGAAGGTATCCTGACAAGGAGAGTGGAATTTTGTTGTTGTTGTTGTCGTTGCAGTTTTGTTTTGTTTTTTGAGACAGTGTTTCTCTGTATGGCCTTGGCTGTCCTGGAACTCACTCTGTAGACCAGCCTGGCCTCAAACTCAGAAATCTGCCTGTCTCTGCCTCCCAAGTGCTGGGATTAAAGGCATGTGTCACCACTGCTCATTGCCCTAAAGAACTACTTCTAAAAGGTCCACAAACTCCCTTTCCTTATAAACCTTCTTTTCCCCCTACCTCTGCTCTGTGAGTTAGAAGGAAGTCAGATGAGTCCTAGAATCCAAAATAAAGTATGTTTAGAAAAATCAAAGCCTACACATTCCTGTACAGAGTGATTTTTGGGAAAGAATCAGATATGGAAAGATTCCCCACAACTCTGGGGAAGATGCTAGCATGAACCTAAGGAGAGGGAAAGTAACCAATTGGCAAGACTTAGAATAGAATAAGTGGGTAATTAAATTACAAGATAGTCCACAAAGATTTTGGTCTAGGCATTCATTCATTAAATACAAAGTCTCAGAGTCATAACTTCTGGAAATCTATACCTGGGTAGAAAGCCCCGTTACAGACATTATCAATCTGGATCAAGATTTCTTGCAGGCTAATATCAAGCAGTTTATTCCTAGTATATCTAAACCTAATCAATTTAGAAAAAAATTTAAGGTAAAATACAGGAAATTCCCTAGTGTACAGGAAAGCATGATGACACTTGATTCAGGGTACATGTCATTTTTCTCTAAAAAGATGGGTTCTTGAGATAGGTTATCTGAATTAGCTTAAGGATCTATGCAAGGATCTTGATGATCTTTGTCATATAGATAGTATAGAAGTCATTTGATATCTAATCACCTGTGGTCTTGACTTTTATTTTTGTGTCCATTCTTTTATTGTTGTTGTTCTGTTTGTTTTGTGAGCTTTGGAGATCATCTGGCTATAAGCACCATTTATATATTTTTTTTTCTTATTTGTGAAAACAGCTTTGTATCTTTATTTTTTAATTTTATTTTATATTTTATTTACCTTTCAGATACCATCCCCTTTCCCCATTTCCCCTCCCTAGAAAACCCCTGTCCGATGCCCCCCTTTCCTTTTTGATTTTATACAGATTTTTTAAATGTTAATCAAAGGATTTATAAGTTTGGTAATGCTCAATCAGAAGCATAACCCAATACCCAACCTAGATATAAAAACTATCTTTGACTGGTGGAGACCTGTGAACATCTGCCTCCATGCCCCTTCTCTCTTTCTCTCTCTCATCACCTAGCTTCTCCTCTCCTTCATCTTCTCTCCTTACTCCATCTCTTCCTCTCAGTACTCCTTCCTACTTAGCTCCTCCTACATATCACTCTTCTTGTTAAAGTACAACTTTTCTCTCAAAATACAATTAGAGCATACTTATTCCTAATTGTACCAGTGAGGTACAAGATAGTCCTAATACCCAGTCCATCATTTTGTTGACTAACCAGAACCTCTGTCATCTCTTCTAATTAAAACACTTACTTTTGATCCTGGCTTTTTTTTTTTTCATTGGCTTTAGAATTGATGTCAGCTGAAAACCATCTACTCAGATCTTTTCTCCCAAAGTAAATAGCCAGGATTGGCTATGAGACTATAGGTCTTCAACCCCATCAGAAATCCAGAATGACTGAGTTAACTGAAGTTATGGGAAGCACTAAACATAGCTTCTATAATTTAGCCAATTCATAGAGACCGCTGAACACCTGAAAAGCCCCTATACTACCAAACATTGGAGCATCAAATCTTCAGCCTTCTGGCCCAGAGTCATCTGACAGACCTTAGTGATGCAGGATTATTAAGGGCTGATTACTCTGTCTAGGCAGATATAATCAGTCAACTATTCTGCATGTGTGTCCTTTTCTGGACAGTAATTTGTCTGTAGATGGAAAGAGGCAATTCTTGCCTAGTGGCAGTCACCACACAACTGGAGTAACTCCAAGGATACTCAATTTCTTCTTAGAATCCACGATGGGAAGCTGTCAGGAGCAGACAGGTCTCTAATCAGAATGGACATTAATATATAAATATTTGCAGCATCAATTCTATGGACTTCTGATGTTTTGAAAACCAACTATCCATGTAAGGTAACCTGGACTGTTGTCTGTTCACTCCTCACAGCTATTTCTAAATAAAATATGGGAAACTTCCTAACAATAAACTCAAAGCCATGAATTTGCTATAGTCCCAAATCAGTTAAAAAAGTTAAAGAAGGACTGGGTCTAGGCCTTGTATTCCTAAATGTGTTATATAGGCACAATTCCCATGAGAGTATCAATATTCATCTCACTTTTATATTAATAAGAAGCTCGTACCAATGAAAACCTTAAATTTGAAATCAAAGAAATTTTGTACCATTTAAGAAATTATAACTTCATCTTGATAATAATTATACAGATTTCTACCAATAGGTTATGGCTAATCCTAGCTAATACTCTTTGTTCCCAAAAAACCCACTACTTTTCCCTAGAAAGACAGACCATTATTAACCACATTAGTCCCAAGGCCAGGGAATAGGGGCGCTGACTCTTGTTTAACTTCTTCAAGCTGATTACGGGCATTGAGATATTAGAAGAGGGGTGGGGGGAAGAGTAAGTTGATAATCCTCTGACACTGTGTCTTCACTGAATCCAGATGGAATTCCAGGACATCGGGGGTTTGGGCAGGTCTGCTCAGTATGCTTGATGAGCAGATACACCAAGGCTGTGTATTCTGCAATATACAATTCTCAGAACAAGTTTTAGTATCAAGAAAAAAATTTTTTTTTTCTTTTAGGGGGCTGACATTTTCTTAAAGATGTTGGTTCTAATAACTTTTCTTTTTTTCCCTTTTTAAAATTGGTTGTAATATTTACATTTCAGATTTTATCCCCTTACCCCACTTCCTCCCACCACCCAGAAAATTCCTATTCCTATCCCCCTCCTCATGCTTCTATGAGGCAGTGACCACACCTACCCCCACCCCACTATCCCCTCCTCACCCTCACACACCCCCTACTCTGTGTTTATTTTTTTATGGGATCAAGACATTCTTCTCCCACCTATGCCCAACAAGGCCATCCTCCCCTACATATACCTCCCTATGTGTTCCCAGGCTGGTGGTTTAGACCCTGGGGGGTTCTGGTTGTTTGGTATTGTTGCTTTCCTCCTGGGGTCACAAACCCTTTCTGCTCCTTCAGTCCTCTCTCTAAGTTCTCCATTGGGAAACCCATGATCATATCAGTAGTTAACTGTGAGCATCGTCCTCTGAGTGTGTTAGTCTTTGGCAGACCTGTAAGGAGACAGCTATATCATGTTCCTCACATTATGCACTTCCAGCCATCCACAACAGTGTTTAGCTTAGGTGGCTGTACATGGGGTGAATACCCAGGTGGAATGGTCTCCTGATGGCCCCTCCTTCAGTTTCTGTCCCATGTTTTGTTTCCATATTTGCTCCCTTGAGCATTTTTGTTACTCCTTCTAAGTAGAACTGAGGCATCCCCTCTTGGTCTTCCTTCTTCATGAGCTTCATGTGGTCTGTGGGTTGAGGCTTCACTAATCCAAGCTTTTGGGCTAACATCTGCTTAACAGTGAGTAAATACCCTGTGTGTTCTTTTGTGATTGGGTTAACTCACTCAAGATGATAATTTCTAGATCAATCCATTTACCTAAAAAATTCTCGAATTCATTATTTTTAACAGCTGAGTAATACTCCATTGTGTAGATGTACCACTTTTTTTTGTATCCATTCCTCTGTTGAGGGACATCTTGGTTCTTTCCAGCTTCTGGCTGTTATAAAGGCTGCTATGAACATAGTGGAGCATATGTCTTTATTATATGTTGGAGCATCTTCTGGGTATATGCCCAGGAGTGCTATAGCTGGATCCTCAGGTAATGCTATGTCCAGTATTCTGAGGAACTGCCAGACTGATTTCCAGAGTGGTTGTAACAGCTTGCAATCCCACCAACAATGGAGGAGTGTTCCTCTTTCTCCGCATCCTCGCCAGCATCTACTATCACCTGAGTTTTTGATCTTAGCCATTCTGATTGGTATCACCTGAGTTTTTGATCTTAGCCATTCTGTTTGGTGTGAGGTGGTATCTCAGTGTTGTTTTGATTTGCATTTCCCTGATGACTAAGGATGTTGAGCATTTCTTAAGGTGCTTCTCTGCCATTCGAGTTTCCTCTGTTGAGAATTCTTTGTTTAGCTCTGTACCCCATTTTTAATAGGGTTATATGGTTGTCTGGTGTAGGAAGCCGCTGTTAGCAGTGACTATACGTTTGCATTTCCCAGATGGCGCTGGCCTCGTGTTTTCCCAACAGTAAACAATTAATCTGTGCAGCTGCTAGGCAGAAAGACCGCCAAGTCACTGGCCTATCCCGAGGCGTAATATTGGGTGGTGAGCGAACAGCCATTCAGAAGTGAATATGTCACTCTAGGGTGTATTTAAAAGCTAGGCCGCTTCCGGTTTCTTCGGTCTTTCCGCTTTACCGTGGCAAGCAGTAAAGTCCTCGTTTGCAGTATACCCGATTATTGCCTCCTGTCCTTATTCGTGGGCGAAAAGGGATTTGGGGGCACGCATTACATCTGGTGCCGAAACCCGGGAATTTCAAGGCGCTGCAGAGACCACCCAAGTTTTGGGACGGGTTAAAAACTGCGGAACTCGAGGTACATCTTTGGAAGGTATGCTTGGCGTGGAAACCTTTGTTGTGACCGAATTTTCATTCACTGCTGCTACTGCAGCAGCTGGCCTCTTGCTCGTGTGGTTTTCGCTTTTAGTCTATTTTTGCTGTGAGGATCCAGCCCAAAGCACAGCTAGTGGGGCAAGCTGAGAGGTTTCAAAAAAGGTCTGCTCCAAGCTATCAGAACCAGGATGTGGCAGCCGATGTCCAGCCATAGGGTTTGGAAAAGAGAAACAGACAAGGAAGTCTGGACAAGAGAGACAGGCCAGAGAGCTTGGTTATAGGAAAGAATATTCAGGGGGAATAGGGGCCACTGCAGGGCCTATTAAAGCTAACAAACCTTCACCGGCTGGTGAAGAGAAACCGGAGTTCGGGGGAGCCCCTCGCAACCAATTAAGGAGCCTGCTTCCATAAACCTTAGCAGCTCCTAGGAAGACCTAACACAAGGAGAGGAAGAGAGCCTGGGGCAGGAACCAGCTGCCTATACAAAGGCTAGCGGTTCTGAGATAAGACTAAGAAAGACTTTGAATTCCTCAGCCCCACCCTTGCCTCCAGCCTATGCCTCGGGCGGTGACCCTAATTCATTTCTCAGCCCAGGAGATCGGAGACAGCTACAGCTTGCATTTCCGGTCTTTGAAGCGGCAGAAGGCGCCCACGTTTATGCTCCCGTAGATTATAGACAGGTCAAAAAATTAGCAGAAGCAGTGCGCGCATATGGAATTGGAGCTAATTTTACTGTAGCCCAAGTGGAGAGGTTAGGTGCAGCTGCTATGACGCCAGGAGACTGGCAGAACACAGTGAAGGCGGTACTTAACAATATGGGCCAATACCTAGAGTGGAAGGCCTTGTGGCATGAGGCATTGCAAGCACAAGCTAGGATTAATGCAAATACTGAGGGACAACAATTATGGACTTTTGACATGCTGGCGGGAGTTGGTGTACACGCAAATGACCAGACCGCTCACCCTTGGCAGGTCTACGCACAGATAGCATCAGCTGCGGTAAAGGCGTGGAAGTCCCTCCCTAGGAAGGAAGGCAGTAACCTTTATTTGTCCAAGATAATTCAGACAGCTAATGAGTTGTTCTCTGACTTTGTGGCTCGTATGACCGAGGCAGCTGGTAGGATCTTTGGGGAACCAGAGCAGGCGATGCCATTAATAGAACAAATGATTTTTGAAAATGCCACAGCCGAATGCCATGCAGCTATTGCTCCTCAGAGAGCTAAGGGGCTACAAGATTGGTTAAGAGTCTGCTGCAGCTTGGGGGGTCCCCTCACTAATTCAAGACTCGCAGCGGCAAACTTAGAAATGGCGGCAGTGCTGCTTAAGGGTCAGAATCGTGGAAAATTCCCTTCAAAACATATGGCCCGATGCTATGCCTGTGGGAAGGCGGGACATATAAAAAAAGAATGCCCAAATAATCAAATACCATCAAAGCTGTGCACTAGGTGCGGAAAGGGTTATCATTTGGCTCGAGATTGCCGCTCTGTTAGGGATATAAAAGGTCAGATCCTCCCTCCAAATCTCTCAGCCATTAAGGAGGAAAATTTTTCAAAAAACAGATATGCGGGCCCAAGATCCCAGGGCCCCAAAAGATATGGGACACTGCGGAACACTCAGGGGACTCTTTTTGCTGCAGAGCCACAAGGGGTTCCGCAGGAGTGGACCTCCGCTCCACCTCCCGAGTCTTATTAATGCCACACATTGTGGTGCAGCCGATCCCGGTTGATTATAGAGGCCCCCTGCCAGAGAGAAGCGTTGGCCTTATATTAGGCTGTTCCTCTCTTACCTTAAAAGGGCTCGTGGTACACCCCAGTGTAATAGATCAGGATTATACCATTATACTGGAGAACTCCAAGTTCTCTGTTCTAGCCCACAAGGTGTATTCTCTGTCTCCCCTGGGGACAGAATTGCTCAATTGGTTGTTCTTCCAAGCTTACATGATTGTTTTCCATCCACTGAGAAGCTTAGAGGTTCTCAAGGGCTTGGTTCCTCAGGAACTGACTGCTCATCTGGTGGTTGATTTTAAAACTAGACCCACCTTACAGTTAGCAATAGAGGGGAAGAAATTTACTGGAATTCTGGACTCAGGAGCGGATAAAAATATTATTTCTGCTAATCGGTGGCCTAAGGCATGGCCTGTAAAGAGATCGTCACACTCCCTACAAGGATTGGGATATGAGGCCAGTCCCGCAGTCAGTTCTCACTCGTTGACGTGGCAGGCATCAGAGGGTCAGACAGGAAGTTTTATACCTTATGTGCTTCCCCTCCCCGTCAATCTCTGGGGAAGGGACATTTTACAGGGCCTAGGGCTAGTTCTGACTAGTGAATACTCCCCACAAGCTGTAAACATTATGAAAAGCATGGGATTTAAAGAAGGGAGGAGTCCCGGCAGGAACGAACAAGGAAGGTTAGATCCTGTCTCACAAGAATCAAACGCAGGAAGGCAAGGACTGGGTTTTTCCTAGTTGCCACTGAGGGTTCTATGCCCATACCCTGGCTCACAGAGGAGGCTGTGTGGGTTCCTCAGTGGTCCCTATCCTCTGAAAAATTAGAAGCTGCTACAAAACTAATTAAAGAACAAGTGCAGCTCGGTCATTTAGAACCTTCTACCTCCCCCTGGAATACACCTATTTTTGTTATTAAAAAGAAATCCGGGAAGTGGAGACTTTTACATGATTTAAGAGCCATCAATGCACAGATGCGACTATTTGGCTCTGTGCAACGAGGCTTGCCTTTACTCTCTGCCTTGCCTAAGCAGTGGAGAATTATAATTATAGATATTAAAGATTGTTTTTTCTCTATTCCCTTATGTCCTCAAGATAGACCAAGATTTGCATTTACACTACCTACTATTAATCATTTTGAACCTGATAAGAGATATCAGTGGAAAGTTCTGCCTCAGGGCATGGCCAACAGCCCTACTATATGTCAGCTGTATGTACAAATGGCCCTCGAGCCAATTAAGAAACAATTTCCTTCGCTGTTGCTGGCCCATTATACAGATGATATTATTATGTGTCATAAGGATTTAAGTACTTTACAGACCTCATACCCCTTATTATTAAAAACCTTGGAACAGTGGGGTCTACATGTTGCTACTGAGAAAGTTCAATTTTCAGAGATTGGTTCCTTTTTAGGGACAGTTATCTATCCAGAAAAGATAATTCCTCAGAAGTTGGAGATTCTTAGAGACCATTTACATACTTTGAATGATTTTCAGAAATTATTAGGTGATATAAATTGGTTAAGACCGTTTTTAAAAATTCCCTCGGCCAAGCTGAAACCTTTATTTGATATTTTAGAAGGGGATGCTCATATTTCCTCACCGAGGGCCTTAACACCAGCTGCGAGCCGTGCTCTGCAAGTAGTAGAAAATGCTTTATAAGATGCCCAGTTGAAATGTATAGATGAAACCAAAACCTTTGATTTATGTGTCTTTAAAACTAGACACTTACCAACTGCTATATTATGGCAGGAGGGGCCCTTGTTATGGGTTCATCCCAATGCTTCTCCCACAAAGATCATTGAAAGGTATCCAGATGCAGTTGCTCAACTTGCCCTTCATGGCCTAAAAGCAGCCCTTACTCATTTTGGAAGAGAGCCTAAGGTTTTGATAGTGCCTTATACTGTCCATCAAGTCCAAATATTAACAGCGACCTCTGATGTTTGGGCAGTGCTGGTTACTTCCTTCAATGGCCAAATAGATAATCATTATCCTAAGCATCCCATCTTACAATTTGCCTTAACTCAAGCTATCATATTTCCACATATTGTGTCTCAGGAGCTGCTCCCAGATGGAATGGTAGTTTATACGGATGGGTCAAAAACAGGAGAGGGTGCCTATGTGGTTAATGATAAGGTTACATCCAAACAATATCATGAAACCTCACCTCAAATTGTGGAATGCTTAGTGGTGTCAGAGGTTCTGGAAATCTTTCCAGGACCCTTAAATATTGTTTCAGATTCCTTCTATGTGGTTAATGCAGTAAAAGCATTAGAAGTCGCTGGGTTAATTAAGACATCTAGCAGACTTGTAGATGTTTTTCAAAAGATTCAGCTTACCCTGGCTAAGCGTAGATTCCCTGTCTTTATAACTCATATTAGGGCTCACTCAGGCTTACCGGGACCTATGTCCCATAGAAATGACCTGGCAGATCGAGCCACGAGGTTGATTGCAATTGCCCTTTTGACAAAATTAGATTTGGCTAAAGCCTTTCACAAAAGGTTTCATGTGACAGCTGAGACACTAAGATGTCGATTTAATATCTCTAGAAGGGAGGCCAGAAATATCGTGACTCAATGCCAAAACTGCTGTCAATTCCTACCTGTTCCCCATACAGGAATTAACCCTCGGGGAATCAGGCCATTACAAATCTGACAAATGGATGTTACTCACATCCCATCCTTTGGTAAATTACAATATTTACATGTCTCTATTGATACCTGTTCTGGAGTTATATTCGCCTCTCCATTGACCGGAGAAAAGGCAGTCCATGTTATTCAACATTGCCTCGAGGCCTGGAGTGCCTGCGGAAAGCCTAAAATCCTTAAAACTGACAATGGGCCAGCCTACACTTCTCAAAAATTTCAACAATTTTGTCGCCATATGGAGGTGACACACCTGACTGGTCTTCCTTATAACCCTCAGGGACAGGGCATCATTGAGCGTGCTCATCGTACCCTTAAAACTTACTTGATAAAACAAAAAGGAGAAGTTGAGGAAGCTCTGCCCACGATGCCACGAGCTACTGTTTCTCTAGCACTTTTTACCCTTAACTTTCTGAATTTGGACAGTCAGGGCAATACAGCGGCTGATCGCCATTGCCTGGAACCAACTAGGCCAAAAGAAATGATAAAATGAAAAGATGTTTTGACTGGTCAATGGAAAGGCCCGGATCCTATTTTAATAAGATCCCGGGGAGCGGTTTGTGTGTTTCCACAGGAAGAAGACAATCCATTTTGGCTGCCAGAGCAACTGACGCGGCAACTCACGGTTCCTGAAAAAGACCCCCCGAAGGATTCATCTGCTGACGCTCTCAGTTCCCATTTGGACTCTCCTAAATCGGGTTCCTAGTATATGCAGTGAATTTAGATGGCTAACCTATCTGCTTCTCAAAAACCTATGCCCTTGCCTTCTTAAAAGGCGTTGCTTCTGCTAACTTATACCAATGTAACTCGCTTTATGTCCCAGTGCTGGTCTGCTTTTTCTATAAACAGGCCTAATAGCCAGTTTACCACTCTGATCCCTATCCCCGTTCAGACGTCTGAGACCTTGATTTTATTCTGACAGAAAAAAGATTTTGATATACCTGCAGCCCTTATTGCTGCTATTACCATCCCTACAATTGCAGCTGTGACAGCTGACTCAGATATGGTCAATCAAGTTACAGCAGCTACTGTTGTTAATCAAATTTCAGAAAAGACCTCTGAGGCTTTGACCCTCCCACAGAAAGTGAATGCGTTGCAGCCATCCTGTTGGTCAATCAGAGAGTTGATTCGCTCTGAGCCCATGTGAAGCAGCTCACGGATGTGGTTCAAATGAGCTGTGTGTCAGCGACCCCACATCCAGGTATTACACCTCTGAGATTTGTGAATGATACATTTATTTAAAGCCATAATCTTTCTGCTTATTTAAAAGGAAAGTGGAATGGGAAGTTGGACCAGGTGCGACACCAATTGCAGATCCGGATTTCGAGTCTTGTTGGAACATGAGTGGAACCTGTTTCCCATGGAGATTTTACTTCTTGAATTTCTTCTGCTTTTTCTTTCTTTCTTTCTAAAAGGGAAGGTAGGCCTGTTTTGATACAGCCCTATGATGTGGATTCGTGTTAATAGAAGGTTGGTCTATAAGCTCAGAGCCCAACAAAAACGTGACAAGGTCGCTTTTAGCCCAAGCACTCGCAGCCTTGGAGCAAGCATCCCTCCCTGAAATTTGACTATCTAGGCTGAGAAAGTAGCCGATTGACTGAGGCCCTCAGTCGTTGCACCCCAAGGGTTCAGCCCATTGCACTGGGACGATGAGAGGCCTAAGTCCAGCCAGCCCTTGCCTGAATAACCGGTACCTGAACATTTAGAGGTGTTTGCAAGTGGGTACTCGACAGGGAATGTTCCACGAGTGTGGATTGATTTCCCGAAAATATGCCTGATTGCATAAAGGTCTGATGCCAAAAACCTCCCCTGGTGGCGCCCCAGGGTAGAGGCTCCCTTTCCCCGTCAAAAGGCATCGAGATTGGGTATGGGAATTAAACCCATTACAATATCTCATTTTGCACAGGGGATCAGGCCTCTGCTTTCCCTCACTGAGTTGGTGCTGCGCTTAATGGGTGAAAGGCTGTTTCATATTAATAATTTAAACAGAGAGAGATGTAGGAAGCCGCTGTTAGCAGTGGCTATACGTTTGCATTTCCAAGATGGCGCTGGCCTCGTGTTTTCCCAACAGTAAACAATTAATCTGCGCAGCTGCTAGGCAGAAAGACCACCAAGTCACTGGCCTATCCCGAGGCGTAATATTGGGTGGTGAGCGAACAGCCATTCAGAAGTGAATATGTCACTCTAGGGTGTATTTAAGCTAGGCTGCTTCCGGTTTCTTCGGTCTTTCCGCTTTACCGTGGCAAGCAGTAAAGTCCTCGTTTGCAGTATACCCGATTATCGCCTCCTGTCCTTATTCGCGGGTGAAAAGGGAATTGGGGGGCGCGCGTTACAGTCTGGAGTATAATTTCTTGAGTTCTTTGTATATCTTGGATATTAGCCCTCTATTGGATGTAGGATTGGTTAGGATCTTTTCCCAATCTGTTGGTTGCCAATTTGTCTTATTGACAATGTCTTTTGCCTTACAGAAGCTTTGCAATTTGATGAGGTCCCATTTGTCAATTCTTGATCTTAGAGCATGAGCCATTGGTGTTCTGTTCAGGAACTTTTCCTCTGTGCCTAGGTATTCTAGGATCTTTTTCACTTTCTCTTCTATTAGTTTCAGTGTATCTGGTTTTAAGTTAAGGCCTTTTATCCACTTGGATTTGAGCTTTGTACGAGGAGATATGAATGGATTGATTTGCATCCTTCTACATGTTGACCTCCAGTTGAACCAGCACCATTTGCTGAAAATGCTGTCCATTTCCCACTGGATGGTTTTAGCTCCTTTGTCAAAGATCAAGTGACCATAGGTATGTGGGCTCATTTCTGGATCTTCAATTCTATTCCATTGATCTTCATGCCTGTCTCTGTACCAATACATGCAGTTTTTATTACTATTGCCTTGTAGTATAGGTTGAGGTCAGGGATGGTGATTCCCCCAGAAGTTCTTTTGTTGTTGAGAATAGTTCTCACAATCCTGGGTTTTTTGTTGTTCCAAATAAAGTTGCAAATTGCTCTTTCTATCTCTATGAAGAATTGATTTGGAATTTTGATGGGGATTGCATTGAATCTATAGATTGCTTTTGGCAAGATGGCCATTTTTACTATATTAATCTTGCCAATCCAGGAGCATTGGAGATCTTTCCATCTTCTGAGATCTTCTTAGATTTCTTTCTTCAGAGACTTGAAGTTCTTGTCATACAGATCTTTCACTTGCTTAGTTAGACTCACGCGAAGATATTTTATATTATTTGTAACTATTGTTAAGGGTGTCATTTCCATAATTTCTTTCTCAGCCTGTTTATCTTTTGAATAGAGGAGGGCTACTGATTTGTTTGAGTTGATTTTATATCCAGCCACTATACTGAAGTTGTTTATCAGGTTTAGGAGTTTTCTGGTGCAAGTTTTAGGGTCACTTAAGTATACGATCATATCATCTGCAAATAGTGAAATTTTGACTTCTTCCTTTCCCATTTGTATCCCTTTGACTTCCTTTTGTTGTCTAATAGCTGTAGCTAGGACTTCCAGTACTATATTGAATAGGTAGCGTGAGAGTGGGCAGCCTTGTCTGGTCCCTGATCTTAGTGGGATTGCTTCAAGTATCTCTCCATTTAGTTTGATGTTGGCTACTGGCTTGCTGTATATTGCTTTTACTATGTGTAGGTATGGACCTTGAATTCCTAATCTTTCCAAGACTTTTACCATAAAGGGATGTTGTATTTTGTCAAATGCTTTCTCAGCATCTAGTGAGATGATCATGTGGTTTTTTTCTTTGAGTTTATTTATGTAGTGGATTACATTGATGGATTTCCGAATATTGAACCATCCCTGCAGTCCTAGGATAAAGCCTACTTGATCTTCATGGATAATTGTTTTGATGTGTTGTTGGATTTGGTTTGCGAGAATTTTATTGAATATTTTTGCATTGATATTCATAAGAGAGATTGGTTTGTAGTTCTCCTTCTTTGTTGGGTCTTTCTGTGGTTTAGGTATGAGCGTAATGGTAACTTCATAGAACAAATTGGGTAGTGTTCCTTCTGTTTCTATTTGATGGAATAGCTTGAAGAGGATTGGTATTAGGTCTTCCTTGAAGGTCTGAAAGAATTCTGCACTGAAACCATCTGGCCCCAGACATTTTTTGGTGGGAAGATTTTTAATGACTGTTTCTATTTCTTTAGAAGTTATGCAACTGTTTAGATGGTTTATCTGCTCCTCGTTTAACTTTGGTACCTGATATCTGTCTAGAAAATTGTCCATTTCGTCCAGATTTTCCAATTTTGTTGAGTATAGGCCTTTGTAGTAGGATCTGATGATTTTTTTAATTTCCTCTGTTTCTGTTGTTATCTCTCCCTTTTTCAGTTCTCATTTTATTAATTTGAATACTGTCTCTGTGCCCTTTGGTTAGTCTGGCTAAGGGTTTGTCTATCTTGTTGATTTTCTCAAAGAACCAGCTCCTGGTTTTGTTGATATTTTGTATAGTTCTTTCTGTTTCGACTTGGTTGATTTCAGCCCTGAGTTTGATTATTTCCTGCTGTCTACTTCTCTTAGGTATATTAGCTTCTTTTTGTTCTAACGCTTTCAGGTTTGCTGTCAAGTTGTTAATGTATGCTCTTTCCATTTTCTTTTTGTGAGCACTTAGAGCTATGATTTTTCCTCTTAGTACTGCTTTCAGTGAGTCCCACAAGTTTTGATATGATGTGTCTTCATTTTCATTTAAATCTAAAAAGTCTTTAATTTCTTCCTTTATTTCTTCATTGACCAAGTTATCATTGAGTAGAGCATTGTTCAGTTTCCATGTGTTTGTGGGCTTTCCATTGTTTTTGTCCAAGTCAAAGACAAGTCTTAGTCCATGGTGGTCTGATAGGGTACAAGGGATTATTTCAATCTTTTTGTATCTGTTGAGGCCTGTTTTGTGACCAATTATATGGTCTATTTTCGACAAGGTACCATGAGGTGCTGAGAAAAAGGTATATTCTTTTCTTTTAGGATGGAATGTTCTAGAGATGTCAGTTAAGTCCAATTGGTTCATAACTTCTGTTAGTTTCATTGTGTCTTGGTTTAGTTTTTGTTTCCATGATCTGTCCATTGCTTAGAGTGGGGTGTTGAAATCTCCCACTATTATTGTGTGAGATGCAATGTATGCTTTAAGCTTTAGTAAAGTTTCTTTTATGTATGTGGGTGCCGTTGCAGTTGGAGCATAGATGTTCAGAATTGCAAGTTCCTCTTGGTACATTTTTCCTTTGATGAATATGAAGTGTCCTTCTTTATCTTTTTTGATTACTTTTGGTTGAAAAACGATTTTATTTGATACTAGAATCACTACTCCAGCTTGTTTCTTGGGGTCATTTTCTTGGAAGATTGTTTTCTAACCTTTTACTCTGAGGTAGAGTCTGTCTTTTTCACAAAGGTGTGTTTCCTGTGTGCAACAAAATGTTGGGTCCTGTTTATGTATCCAATCTGATAGTCTATGTCTTTTTATTGGAGAATTGAGTCCATTGATATTAAGAGATATTAAGGAAAAATGAATGTGTTTCCTGTTATTTTTGTTATTGGCAGTGGGGTCATGTTTGTATAGCTACCTTCTTTTAGGGTTGTTGGAAGATTACTTTCTTCCTTTTTCTAGGTTGTAGTTTCCCTCCTTGTGTTGGAGTTTTCCACCAATTATCCTTTGAAGTGCTGGATTTGTGGTAAAATATTGTGTAAATTTGGATTTGTCATGGAATATTTTGGTTTCTCCATCAATAGTGATTGAGAGTTTTTCTGGGTATAGTAGTCAGGGCTGGCATTTGTGTTCTCTTAGGGCCTGTATGATATCAGTCAAGGATCTTCTGGCTTTTATGGTCTCTGGTGAAAAGTCTGGTGTAATTCTTATGGGTCTGCCTTTATATGTTACTTTGCCTTTTTCTCTTACTGCTTTTAGTATCTTCTCTTTGTTCTTTATATTTGATGTTTTTATTATTATGTAACGGGAGGTGTTTCTTTTTTGGTCTAGTCTATTTGGGGTTCTGTAGGCTTCTTGTATATTTAAGGACATCTCTTTCTTTAGGCTAGGGAAGTTTTCCTCTATAATTTTGTTGAAGATATTTACTGGCCCTTTAAGTTGGGAGTTTTCACCTTCATCTATACCTATTATCCTTAGGTTTGGTCTTCTCATTCTGTTCTGGATTTCCTGGATGTTTTGTGTTAGGACCTTTTTACATTTCATATTTTCTTTGACCTTGTGTCTATGTTTTCCATGGTGTCTTCTTGGCATGAAATTCTCTCTTCTATCTCTTGTATTCTGTTGGTGATGCTTGCATCTATGACTCCTGATCTTTTTCCCAGGTTTTCTATCTCCAGTGTAGTCTCCCTTTGCAATTTCTTTATTGTTTCTACTTCAATTTTTAGATCCTGGACAGTTCTCTGTAATTCCTTCACCTGTTTGGTTGTGTTTTCTTGCATTTCTTTAAGGGCTTCTATCTGTTTACCTGTGTTCTCCTCAAATTCTTTGAGAGTGTTGTTTATGTCCTTTTTAAAGTCCTCCATCATCATCATGAGAAGTGATTTTAATTCTGAGTCCTGCTTTTCTGGTGTGATGTGGTGTTCAGGACTTGTTATGGTGGGGGAACTGGGTTCTGGTGATGCCAAGTAACTTTGGTTTCTGTTGTTTATATTCCTGCACTTGCCTTTCGCCATTTGGTTAGCTGTAGTTCTACTTGAACTCACTGGTTCTGACTGGAGTCTGCCTTTCCAGTTATCTTGGTTGTATCAGAACTCCTCGGGTATGGATGACTCTATGATCCTGAGCTCCAGCTGCTCTGGGTTCAGTGGCTCCTCTAGGATATTTCAGTATATGGAGTCTCCACAGTGGTAGACCAGCTAGGTGTTTGCTGTTCTGAATGTAGTTGTTCCTCTAGGATGCTTCAGGATATGGTGTCCCCTGCTCTGCTGTTCTGTGGGCCATGTCCTCTCTAGGATGCCTGCAGCTCTAAGGTCCTTGACTTCTCTTGGGTGCCTCTGCAGCTCTGCAGTCTGTGCCTTCCCTAGGGTGCTTTCGGACTCAGTTTCCAGAGGGAAGCAGATTGGCTGAGAGACTGCTCGAGCCACCAGCATCTGGGCCAGAGGTGCCATTTATATATTATTAACTACCTCTGGTCCTGTTTGTAGAAGTTTGATATGGCCTGGCTCAAAACTTAATGTATATCATTGGGCTACCAATCATTTCCAATTCCTAGCTTGCTAGCTGAATTTTCTTTCTTTCTTTTATTTATTTATTTTGTTTGTTTATTACTTTTATGTCTTACTCAATGCAAATATGATCCTGTGTGCTTAACATTTCCAATTTCTCTGGAGATCTAGGATCATAAGTACCTTTGTCTTGTGCTCTCAACACATTTACAATGACACAAGAGATGCTGTCCTTATGTCTCACTGAAGAGGCAGAATACCATGAATGAACCCTGGGCCATTCATGATGAGAGATCCTTTAACATCTTTTCTTTTTCAGGTTACAGATCAATAAATAACAGTCCACATTGTTGCCTAGTAGTTGATACTGAAGTTTGACATTAGGCTTCAGAGAGCAAATTTTATGTGAATAATTGCATATTAAAATATTTAATTACAACCATGTTTCCATTCCTATAGAAGATTATATTCATAATTTCAGTTCTCAGTGTTTCTCAAAATGTAAAAATGTTCTTTTATTAAAAATGCATACAGTTTTGTTTATATATCTATAAATATTTCAAATCCTCTCTGTGTGACTTACAGTTCCTAATACACCTCAGTGAAATTCTATGCAAGTACTAGTTCTGTTTACTTGTGATATTTAAGAGATGATAAGAAAAATAAATCTCTATATGTTTATTAAAGATGCAATATAGTTTCATTTTTATTAGGAGTCAGATGACTAGTGGATGGAAAATCCATAGGCATTGAGAGGTACTCATATCATGTATAAAAAGCTATACATTTACTTGCTACAAATCAAACATCAAAATCCATTTTTTCCAACTTTTAGTAGTTGATGATGTTGAGTTATTTTACTACTATTAACAAAAGAAAATACATTTTACATATATGAAACTTAATCTTAACCAGTTTAAGAATTTTTAATATTAGTCAGCTCCAATGTCCTGTCAAAACCAGTCAAATTTAATAGTTATTCCACAAAAGTTACAAATCTATAGTTGTAAGCATGCCTAGAATGTACTTTCATGAATTTGAGTTTAGAAAAATCAATCCTGTCTGCCAAAAATAGAACACTTCTTGCAAAGTAATTGAAAGAAGGAAATTCATTGTTCAAAACAGAGAATAACTGTTGATTAAGATAAAGTGGTTGCTATGTGCATGAGTTAAGATACTTAAATGGGTCTATTTCCTATATTAGAACTAATTTCCTTTTCTTTTTGGCTATCATTCAGATGAGCCCCTTGAATGACAAAACCCTATTAGGACCTGATTTAAAGTGACCAAAGACATTTATAAACCTGGCAAAACTGATTATACTTTGTAGCGATATGAAAGATCATTCTGTAATGTTCTTTCTAATTTCCCCTGTGGTTCCAATGTCACCTAAGGTATAATTAATCAGAACAACTATATTTTAGTAAAATTGAGTCAATGAACTAAGACTAACTTTAGCATATTTTAAGGAAATAAGTCAGAAGAAAACAGTTCCTGGTGGAGAAATAAAAAGAATTTTAAGTGGGTGGAGGAAGAGAAGACAATAAAAGTTAAAATTATGATGTCTGTAAAAATGTCTTAAAAATAATATATATATGAAAATTAATTCGAATTTTATTTCAGTTTATTTAAGTATTCATTGCCAAGATACTACTAATAAAAATTAGAATTTATTTAACTACTGATTAATTTTTTTGTTTGTTTGTTTCAGGAATCACATTCTATTTTAGTAGCTACAAATTATAAAATTCTTACACAAAAACAATGTTGCTTTATATTTTGATGACCTAACATCAGCATTGAGGTTTTTAACGTTCTGGCCCTTATGAGACAAGGATATAGTATATGTTTCTTGAGGACTCCTCTCAAAAGAAAATCTTGTGTGTATTATTTCTTGTTTTCTTTTGTTTTAAACAAATATTGGACTTATACTAACACTATCTAACTTCTTAGATTAATCTGTTTACTTCAATAACTAATATGTTACTATTTATTTGTAAGATATTACTTACCCAATCAAGAACTCTAGCAATTTAATATTTAAAAAAAGAAGTTCTGAAATTTTCTTCAGTCTAATCCTATATTGTGAAATGGCCTCTGCATTCAGTTTGACTTATCTGTAGGTTTTTTTAAGGGAAAATAATTTTCATGTAATTTATCTTATTAAATTGCATTCTTATTATAGATTTGGACATATTTGATACTAATTTTAGCAATGTACATATAAAATCAAAACTCATAGAAACAAACTGTAAAAGAATTATTTAAATAATTTTATGATTTTTTTGGATTTAACAGAAAAGATGAATTCAAATAAGAATTACAAAATATCATTTAGTATTTTTTTTCTAATTTAAACTGAATTTCAAAACTTGCAGAAGCAAGGATAACTAAAGATAATTATTTTCTCAAAAGATCATTAATTTAGATATTATCAAATTAAAAAACAATAATTTTGAAAGCCTCAATATCTTTCAAAAGAAAACTGAAAGACAAAATATATGTATTAGAGGTGTAAGATTTTCTGCCTAAATTCACATCAGTATATCAACTTAAAGCTGTGAATTTTAAGGATAACCATTAACAGGAAGATTGGGGAAAGGCACCTTGTCCCATCAGGGGTATAGATAAGCAATGGTGGGTAGGAAACATACCTCCAATACAGCTTCCCAGTCAGCATTGTCAGGGTACTCAGCAAGTTCACAGGGAAATAGTAAGTAATTTCAGATAGGAATCTAAATCTCAGGCTAGAACAAAGAGGTAGGCTTCAGACATGAAAATGACTTTGGGCTAGGACAGGGAAGTTGGCTCAGATATTTTGGTCATCCTGATAAGCCCTTAGAAACAGTGATCACTGGAGGGTTCACATAATTGGGTTTGATGCCTTGCTTGTTCTTTGACTATTTGTGTTTATTGTCTTGCTTGTTCCTTGACTATTTGCATCTCTCATATTGCTAGACACTCAACCTAGAACTGATGTTAATACATGCATGTAATTAAGATGGTATAAAGGCAAAAAGAAGGAGGGGGTTGGGATAGGAGATTCTAGGGAGAGAAAATGCGGGAAGGAGATGACATCTGAAATGTAAATAAATAAAATATCCAATTAAAATATATGAAGGAAATATAAAAATTAAAGCTAGTATCTATGATCTGAAAACAAACAAAAGCAAAATCAAGAAATCACATAATGGAAAAAATAATTTAATCTTACAAACACTAACTAAACTTCAGTAATTCTCTCAAGTGTGGTAAAGAGATAGTACTATATTTTTAATCTTCAATCCTTAGGATCTTAGCTAAGTTTTTAGTTCTGTGAAGAGACACACAACACATATAAAGAAAATTACTTATTTGAAGCTGGCTTACAGTTCAGAGATTCTGTCCATTATTATCATGGCTGGAAACATGGTGGTTCATGGAGAGATATGACATTGGAGAGATATTTGAGAGTGATCCATCTAGACTGGCAGACAGCAGAAAAAGAGCTTGACACTGGATTCAAGCTCTTGAAACCACAAAGCGCATCACTCAGTGGCTTCCTTCAACCACAATATGCATGTTCCAAAAGGTCACACTTTCTAATAGTGCCACACCCTATTTTTCTGATGCGTTCCATTTTATTAAAATCACCACACTTAGTTTACATTCTAAGGTCTGTCTTATAGGAGGCACTCAGCAAATATGTGGTGTGTAAATAATGAAGTTCAGTAGGTATGCATGTTTGTATGATTGTTCATGGTTTAAATAAAAGGATTGCCTGAATTTCTTAAAAAATGCTAGTTGTTCTGGGATTTTTAGAAAGATAAAGGTAAGGACAAGTAAGAACGGTTAAATAGTTATATCCAAAACAAAATTTCAGACTGGGTTTAGTCCATGAAAGCTAATAATCAAATTAGCATTATCAAAAAATACTTTTGATATCTTAATTACAGAAAAAGAAAGATAACACAGTTTAAGATGTGATGAAGCTGAGATTTATGATAGATTTAAAACTACCTACATTTTGTATTTTTTAACTTTTCTGGGCTCTCTTTTAACAAAATATCACTAAGCTGCAGAAATAACACACATAGATTATGTTACTAATATTCAATTACCCATCCTGAAATAGTTTGTGTATACAACATACAGCAGGTGTAGCTTATAATTGAATTCCTGAATATTGCTGTGGCTTGGGAACTGCATGTGGTTCAGTAATCATTATCCAGACACCATCATTTTTAGTACACACACACAATTAATAAATCAAAGCATTAATTATGGAAATAGAATCCCAGGAAAGATTATCTCATCTATTTCTTGAATATTTTACCATTTAGCTATAAAACCAGCATCTGCATTAGCCATGATACTAGATTATCATTATCTTTATTTAGGGGGCTTTCAGAACAAAGTCCTTAAGAGGAGTCAATAGGAAAAAGTATTTAACATACAAGGTGCTTCCTATGTGGCTATGGAATTTCTAAATGAGGCAACTCAGCTTTGGGTCTTTATCATCTGAAGCTAATGTCAATAATGTTTTGTTTTTAATTTAACTAAATTCAGCCAACTGAAAGAGAAACAAATTGTGTTTTCTATTATTATAATTTTCAGTAGATGGTTGCCAGGGTAAAATTGGTAATTAGGGAAAGTAAGCCATTCCTGTTTTCTTGCTTGTCACACTCCAGTAGACTCAGGAGATCGCTTGATGTGAATGCTCTATAAATGCAGAAGGAAGACAGAAAGTAAACATAAACATATTTTCTCACTCCCTTGGCTTGTTAACTCATCTCACTGTTTCTTTCTTTACACATAAGTTCTATTTTTTTCATATTTTTTTTATTCTGAGAAATGTACCTTTATGTTTTAATGCCTTTCATCATGACCTACAAAACTCTTTCTCAAAAGATGTACATCAGCATAAAATCAAGACTAATTGCAAAAAATAAATGAAAAAACAAAACAATAATCAAATATCTGCTGACTGTAGACAGAGGAAAGATTGTTTAGTATAGTCACCATTGTCACTTAAACTACTTGGTGAATTTAAGAAAAAAAAAATAGCTACTTTCCTACCTTCACTAAAGTGAGAAATAGCTAGGGTAGAATTGAGAGACACAAAAAGAGATTTCTGTTTGCAGAGTCCTGGTGGGGTTTCCAGGTAGAGCATCATAATGCAATAAATAAGACTGTGTTATTTCCCAATGTTGAGAAATATAAGATAATTCAGTTAAAAGAAATTGAGATCAAATTGTAATTTAAGGTTTTCCTTTTAGTGTCATCAAGTTCTTGAGAATAATTTGAGTCTCAGTTTTGTATCTCTCAAATACTAAAATTTGAAATTATATAAAATAATGAGTATCAGGGCTTACACTTCTATCTAGGCCTATTCCTATTAGAAAAAATATTCTGCAAAAGAAACCTACATCTTAGCATTGAGAACTATCTCTTATCTATCTATCTATCTATCTATCTATCTATCTATCTATCTTCTATTACCAAATCCTTTCAGTAACCAGCTGATCATGGAATAGGCTTCTGCTTTCTATATACCACCTAGACATTTTCTGTATCAAAGAGAAGTATTTCTTTATCAGTTATGTGTATTTCAAAGTGCTAAAACTGACTTAATATAACTATTCTGAAAAAAAAATTGCATTAGGCTCATAAGAGCACAGAGAATTTCAAAACAGAGCAAAAAGATCTTACAAGTTAGACTCAAAAGTTTCCTTTAAGGGTTTTCAAATGCCTTTTAGCAATGAGAATTTTTTCTCAAAGGAAAACTTCTGAAGTAGTTTAACATGGACATTAGACAAGCATTGAAGTGGGACAAATTGTTGTGAGACAGGAACTTCAGGAAAACTGTAGTGGATACTAGCGTACTCTCCCAAAACCATATTACTGTCAACACATTTAGATTTAAGAGCAGTCTTCAATGCTACTTGTTCTGTCTTTTTGGGAATTAAAGAGCTTCATTGTGTTTCCATGCATATTTTACAGTAGTATCTGCTGATTGGATATTGTAAACTACATCACTAGTTCTGTCTCTTTGGCAACTGTTTTAACTACTCGCCATTGCACCACAATGTTCCACTAGTAAAGTCAAAAGAAAGGTGTAAAAGTGATGAACTATATTACTTATTGGTGGAAAGAGAAATAATGAAAAATTACTTTTCTATTCTTGTATTATCTGAGATGTGTTAAACCATTCACTATTTAAATACTTATTTGTTTGTATTTATGTGCACAGGTTGGAGTCTGAGTGTATGGCATGTTTATTAGTTTAGTTCACATAGTCTAGTAGAGAACATCAAACTCTTAGAATTAAAAGTACTTGAGGTTGTGAACCAACCCACATGGATGCTAAAAATAAACTTGGGTGTTGTAAGGATACCAAATACTCTTCGTTGCTGAGCCTTTTCTCCAAGCAAACTGATAGTGGGGTAGTGGTTCACTTATTATTATTACTCTAAATCCTTAAAAGTAGGGTTTGGAAATTTGTTTTCACTATTTGTTGTTTTAGAAGATTCTCAGTTTTATCATCTCTAGAATTCTACTGTCCTACGTTTTCTTCTAGTTTCTGCTTTTTATTATTCAAACTTCATAACTGAAAGTATTTTTTCTACATCTGTCTCTCCTTCAAGATTAAATATTTAATACCACAACAAACTGACATGTATCTCAGTTTGAATTTAGTTAACTTTGATACTAAAATAAATAACAGCAACTTATAGTTTTCACACTTAATGTCTCACCTTATTAAGTAAATATTTGAAGTATATTTTAAACAATATTGTGTTTTAATCCATTGTACACAGTTTTCTGTAATTTATTTATTTTTTTCATTTCAATTATCTTTTTTATTTTGTTAGAAAAACTTGTAAGTTGTTGCAGGTAAGAAGTATGGTATGTTAATCAAGTTAATAGAAGGTAATCACTTCTAAAATACTAGATTAAATACAACTTACCAATTTAAAAAACTCTCTTGTCTTTTTTGTTCCTTTTATCAAAAAATATACATGTGAGAGTGCAATTATTTTCAGAATTATTTTCAAAATATTCCTTAGCAGCACCAGCAAGTATTTCTTTGTGAGGGAGAAAGTATTTTCCACTTGAGATTTAGCAGGAAAAATGGTCTGTCAATTTGCTTGGGCTATCAAAATGAAATGTCTTAGACTATAAGGATGGATCCTTGTATTTGTCGTCTATGGTTCTCAAGGATGGAAGCCTAAGATCAAAGCATCTACCGATTTGGTTTTGTCCTTGAGATCTTACTCCTTTGCTTGCATCAGGTCACCTTTGCATTATGTATTCACACAGCTCTCATTCACTATGAATACTCATAGGCCACGCTCCAGGTCTTCCCTCTTAAAGACAAAAGACTCTTGGACTGAAGTTCCACCTTGATGCTCTCTTAATCATATAGACAATGTCAAAGCTCATTTACGTGGAGCATCAGAGCTTCATAAAGTACAGTACACGAATTGTTAGTAGAAGCAAGCACTTGATTTAGGGAACATGAATTAACATTGTGTTTTAGTTACTGTTCTATTACTTTTAAAAGATTCAATGAGAAAGTCAACTTGTAAAAGAAAAATTAATTGGTTCTATTTCGGTGTTTGTCCATGATCATTGTGGTGTAAAGTGTGTCATTAGGCAAGCAGGCAGGCATAGTTATATAGAAGGAGCTGAGAGCTTATATATTGTTAGTAAGATGGAGTCAAAGAGACAAATTCTTCATGAAGGATCTACTAACTAGGAACCAAACATTCAAATATATGAGCCTATCTGGTCTGTTCTCATTCAAACCAGCTGACTGCTATAGTTTAACAAGAGATGGGAGAGATATTTAAGAGCTCGATATCAAACCTCTTCTCTCTCACTTAAGGTAATTATATACACTGAACTAACAACCACCTGTCTTTTTTCAGAATAAAAAGACATGAAACAGAACCATAACCTACATGAAAGCAGCATAAGAGGAGGAAAATGAATTAAGCTTTTAAAAAGTCTTTCCTGTCATTATGATTCTGATATTTTCAAGTTCTAAAATTTCATAGCTAGCTCAGCAAAAGCTAACTGACAAAGTAATCTTTACTTACAAAATGAAGGTTTTTATTAAACAGCATAGCTTTAGTTTGAAACTCAGGTTAGCGGAAGAGGAATTCGTAGAGACTGAATACAACTTACTGACATTTGCAAACATTTTGACTAAAAGTACTTAAAAGGCAACTGGGTAAGTGAAAGCCCTTCTAGGCATCCTATGAAGACACTAGGTCTACAATGATCCAATCACATTTACAACAAGAAGTACAAGAAAAAGAAAAAGAAAAAGAAAAGAAGAAGGATTTTAGAGAAGTGTCACTTATCAAATTAAAAATAATAGAGAAAATGGAGTAATTTTCAGACTTGCAAGGTTAATTTATATGGCTTTCTCATATCTCACTTATAAGAGATAAATGAATAAACATTATGAATGTAAAAGGCCAATTATGCCTTAGCCTTTGATTCAGACAAAAATCAATATCACATTTTTCATATTCTTATTGAAACCAATTAATTAAATAAGCAAGCCAAAATAATTATGTTTGGTTGAACAAAAGGCCTCAGAGGAGAGAGACCTCGAATATGAAAACCAGATAAATCATTAAACTTATAATTAAATTAAGCGATATACTAGAATACAAAAAAAGGTATGTGCATGTAATAAGAGGCCCATTATGTTGACTACAATTAAAGTTAGCAGTGTAAAGTCCACTGATGATTTTCAGATTTATTCTATGCGTACAGCTATGATGGTTAGTCAAAACAGTTTTTGATGATGTGAGCCTTGAAATGGCTAACAAGCAGAACAGAGGCTAACATTTTCCCCTTTGGCAGTATATTTATGAGTTAGATCTTTAGATTTCCTTAAGGATGAGTAAAGGAAAGAAATTGTCTTGATGGCTGTAGTCAAGAGCTATGAGACCTAGTCCCCTGGAGAATCAAAATTAACTATAAATAAATGTCAATGCCCCCAGCTGTCACACGCAGTATCCAAGTCTACTCTGGACGTTCCAGTTTACTACTCTGAATGGAAGTTGGTGGCTATTGATGTGTATGTGTTTCTGTCCATCTGTATACTTGTGAAACTCTGTATGTGGAAGAGAGGGAAAGATGGAGAAAAGACAAAGAGAGAGAAGACAGTCACATAAAAATATACTCTGTAGTATCACTATTTTATAATGAAATTGTGATTCTAGTTTTCTAAAATGTTTATTTTCAATTTTGAGTGTCAGTGGTATTGAACTTCTTTTATTTAGTAACATCTCTTTTACCTTCCATTTTTTATATTGCACACACACACACACACACACACACACACACACACAGAGAGAGAGAGAGAGAGAGAGAGAGAGAGAGAGAGAGAGAGAGAAACATTTTAAAAATGAGAATAAAAGCTTCACTGTGGTATCCAATATTTTAGGCAGTTCAGCTAAATTAACAAATTGTTGCCATATGAAAACTAAGATAGAAGACTGGCAGGCTTCCTATCCCCAAAACAATACTCTTTTAGTTCTTTGATAAATGGAATTGTTTTTTCTTAAAGTTGGAGTGTTAGTACTTCTTTTTCTTCCAGTTTTACTAAGCTAATGTTTTAGCAGTCTTGACAAGAAGAACTTCAATTCATTTTCCAGGCTCTGATTTGAGACTCTTCATGAACAGAATACATGAGAGCATGCAGAGTTCAAGATAAGAGATACTCAATGGTGGGTGGGCAAAAGAAGCAACATGATGGAGAAGTTGATGTGAGCGGTGCAGAAGTTAATACTGTTAAATGTAGGAAATGCTAATGTTTCCTTTTCTTAAAATGAATCATACTTGTCAAGCTACCTTTCACTTTCTTATTCTCAAAATTTTCTTGAAGTGTAAGAAAATATCTTCCTAATTAAGTTAAATAAAATTGCAAAGCTTTAAAAATGACTCAGTGCTTTAAGGTACATGTCATCATGCCTGCTGACCTGAATTCTATATCCAGGATCTCCATGGTAGAATGAGGAAATGCATGTGGTCAGTTGTCTTCTTACTCAAATGCCCATATATACACATTTATGAAAAATATAATTTATAGGTCATTTTTATTTGACAGCATTTATAGTACTTCTGTTAGAGTTCAAGTATTTACTGATAAAAAACTGTATTATTGAAGTATTTTCTTCTTCTATTGTGGTGGTTTGGGTAGGGGTGGATCCCATAGACTCCTGTGTTTGAGTGCTTGGTCAATAGAAAGTTTGTTACTGTTGGGTCTGGTTTTGAGGTCTCATACACTCAAGTTATATCCACTGGGACACACATTTGATTCTGCTGCCCTTGGATCAAGATGTAGAATTCTCTGGTCTTTTTGCAGCACCATGTCTGCCTGCATGCAGCCATGACTATGAGGGATTAAACCTCAGAAACTGTAAGCAAGATCCGATTAAATGTTTTCCTTTATAAAACTTGTCATGGTCATAGTGTCTCTTCACAGCAATAGAAACCCTACTAAGACATCTATTGTAGGATATTTTTATTACTCCAGGACATTTACATGATTGACAATAGACTGCCAAAGTTCTGCTTATGGGAGTATCTAACAGCCTACTCTTTTGTGGTGGAAAGGCTAAGGGGAATACAAAAACGTTAAAAAGGGATCACAACCGAGGCCCTTGTTATACCAAACCCATCTGAGAACCATTCTTCAGCTACCTATTGAGTACATTGTTTATTGTTTGGGGCCTCTGTTGAAGAGGTGAGGAGCAATTGTAATTGGAGGTGTTTATCTTGGAAGTTTGAGCAAGAAGAGGTCCCACCACTGAGCCAGAGGGAATGCAACTCAGTGCAAAGAGTGAAGAGTAATGGAAAATAAGATAGAGTGAAGGAAGCAAAGTCAAAAGAAATACAGATCTGAAATAAGCTGCAGACAATTGCTATGATAGAGGTTCTTACATATATGACTGTTGCTATGTTTTATAAAAGAAAAGAAAAAGAAGCCAGGAATATGTTTGGTGGAGGCACTGTGTGGTACAGGAGAAGGGGTGTCTGTAGGCCCATGCTGATGCATCCCTTCCATCTGAGGTACCAGCCACAGTATGAGAGTATAGTATAGAATAAAGTTTATTTAGGGCATGGGAAGGGGAGTCAAAAGGGTAATAGACACACACACACACACGCACACAGAGAGAGAGAGAGAGAGAGAGAGAGAGAGAGAGAGAGAGAGAGAGAGAGAGAAGTAAAGGCTGGTCATGAGCATGTGGAGAGAAAAAACAGAGGGAAGAGCTTAAGAGAGTAAGAGAAAAGGGGGGAAACAGCCACTTTTACAGTGAGTCAGGCAACTGTGGGTAGAAGCCTAGAAGAAATGCTAACAATTGTGTGATTCTGCTGTAATTAATACACTTACAAGTTATCACAGGCATTTCAAGTGATAAGCATCAGAACCATGTTTATTAGGCAAAATCAATCACTGTCTTTTTTCTTATAACATATTGATTGATTCAGACATTAATTTTATAAGGCACAACATATTTATATACATATAGGTATATGTTAGGAGATCCACATGAATATCAAGCTGCATATCAGTTACTAGTGTGTGTGTGTGTGTGTGTGTGTGTGTGTGTGTGTGTGCATGTGTTTGCATGGGGGTGGTATGTCCAGCCCCTACATGCTCTTTTGTTGGAGGTTCAGTCTCTCTAATTCCCCATGAGACCAAGGTTAGTTGGCTCTGTGAGTCTTCTTGTGGTGTCCTTGACTCCACAGTGTCACTCAATTTTATCCCAACTCTTAAACAAGACTCCCAAAACTCTGACTGATGTTTGGCTATGGGTTTTTCAATCTGTTTCCATCCATTTCTGGATAAAGCCTCTCAAGACAGTTTTGCTAGGTTCCTGTCAGCAAGCATTGCAGTGAGTCAATAATGTCAGCGGTTGGATCTCTTCTATGAGATGGGTCTCAAACTGGGCCAGTCATTGGTCTCTCATCTCAGTCTCTGCTCCATCTTTATGCCTGAGAACCTTGTAGGTAGGGAAAAGTTTAGGTTGAACGTTTTGTGGGTGAGTGATTATTCCCCTACTACCACTGGAAGTCCTGCCTAGCTAAAGGGGGTGACAGCCTTAGTTTCCTTGGTCTCCACCATCCCAGGTCTTCAGTTAGTTCCAGAGATGCCCTCTACCAATTTATATTCTCATTCCAAGCTCTCTCATGTTCCCTCCCCCACACACCTCATTAACATCAGAATCACCACCACCACTCCCTTCTCCACCTAGCTTCCTCTCTCCACACATCTCTGATGACATTTTGTGTCCCCTTCTAAATGAGATTTACACATCCTTACTACCTAGTTTCTTTATGTCTGCAGATTATAGTAGTATGAACTTTACAGCTAATGTCCAATAATAGGTGAGTATATGCCATAAATGTCTTTCTGAATCTTTATCTCACTCAGGATGATATTCTTAATTTTTATGCATTTGCCTGCAAATTTTATGATATCTTTGTTTTTAGTAGCTGAATAGTTTTCCATTTTGTAAATGAACCACTTTTTCTTTATCCATTCTTTAGTTGAGGAACGTTTAGGTTGTTTCCAGTTTTTAATTAATATAAATAAAGGTGCTATAAATACAGTTGAGCAAGTACTCCTACGTTATATTGGTGCATTTATCCTCAGATTAATTCTTATAAGAGAATTCAAGTTATTTTGGATGTTTGACAATATCATTACCAACCTAAATGTTTTTGCAAGATTTACCAGTTTTTTATTTTTACATAATATTTCAGTATTCAGACTAACAGTCGTAGCTAAATGATACTGCTATATTAAAAATATTTCTTTATGTAAAACATTGAAGAAAAGACAAGACATAATGATCTTCCCTTTTTTTCTGTTTAAAGTTAGATGGGAATTTTTTCCTGAGATTGCCCAGATTTCTTATATTTTCAACTTGCTGACCAACATTAGATTCTATGCCTAACATAACTTAAAATATCCAGAAATAAATCGAAAATTTACAGGTAGATTATACCATGATATAATTTTGAACCTATTGATATTCAAACAAATCATACATTTAATAATTAAAAGAATGACTTAAAATATGTATACAGATAATGAGATATTTTAACGATTTTAAAAATATGCTACGTTTTATAAAAATTCCATATTGAAAAAATCACATGACAACTATAAAATGATGTGATTTGAGATGAACTTGAAGTAACGAATATCATCTAGTAAGATAAGGGGCATTGCTAAATATTGGATGTTTCCTGTAAGTGTAAAAATGTTCTACAGGTAAAAAAGTTTAGAAGAGAAAAAATATTTGTGAGGATAAGTATATTTGTTGTGCTGATTAATATTTTTCAACTTGACACAAACATACCTAGACATATCAAGAAAAAAAAGAAACATCACTTAATAAATATCCTCCATCAGATTGGCCTGACAATGTAGCCATGGGACATTTTCTTGATAGCTAAGTGATATGGGAAGCATCATTCCCCTGCTCCTGTACCATTGCTGAGCAGGTGGACATGGGCTATATAGGAAAGATAGCTGAACAAGCCAGGGAAAGCAAGTCAGCAAGAAGCATTCCTGAATTTGCCTTGGTTTCTCTTGATTATGGACTGTAACCTATCAGCCAAATAAATTTCCGTGTCTCCAATTTGCTTTTGGCATCGTGTTTTATTTCAACAGAGAATGCAAACCTATATATAATAAACAAGAACACTAGAATATACAATAGTATCAAAGAGTTTTAATGTGCTAGATCTGATGATGTTGTTTTCTAGAAGGATTGTGAAGGCACTTATAACTTTAGACTGGAGAGAAGCCATTAAAAGCTTAGAGCATTGTTCTTTGTGTCTTGGGAATGAAAATGCTGAGAAAAATGCAGAAGATGAAAAGTCAGCTTTTAAGTGTGAAGTGCGTAAGTCACCAGAAGACTATCAGAGCTATTCATTTAATATTTTAAAATTTTAAAATATTTCTAATAAAATTGAAATTTAAAAATTTAAAAATAAACATATTTTTTAAATTCTGAAAACTATTAATAATCTTTGGAAATAATGTCTTCTAAATAATAATGAGACTATAGATGCTTGTTAGTTGGCTCTGAAAGTTCAGCTGTAGGTAATAAGAAATATTGAAATAAAATCTTCCGGACAGTATTTTCTCTGTGATCAGCACACAGAAGCTGTGGTCAAGAGCCAGTGAAGCCTGTATTACAAACTAGAGACCAGACTTAATAGTAATGTTTAAAATACTAGACATAGTAGTTCTGAATGTACTGAGGCAAAGAGAACAGCTTTGGCTTGTTTGTCATTGTATGGCAGGATTGGGATTATCCTGGACAAAGACTAGCAGAGGCTTTTAGTGAGGATGCATCATTAATTTCAGGGGAAAACCCTAGATTAAAATTGTCATGGAGAAAGACTGGTGGTGAGTGTGACATTGCAGATGGGAGTACCTGAAAAAACATGGGGAAGCTGTAGGTGAAGGTGCAGTCTCAGGTGCAGTAGAGAAACCAGCATATTGGAGATTCCCATTCCACTGACTACTAAGGATGTAGCCAGTATGCAATGAAGGTATTTTGAGGCTAAGAGGAAAGCAGTGTGTGTTAAGAACAGCAAATGTTAGACTCTGTGACTTTTACTGTGTTGCTATATGGTTTTTCTTTGATTTGTTTGTAACTATGTCTTGGTTTGTTCACCTCCGGATAATTAAATGTCTTCCATGCTGCAGAAACCCTCAATTAAAAAACAGGTTGCAAGGAGCTGAGGAGGAGGGTGAGCCCATAGAAAGACCAGCAGTCTCAACTAGCCTGGACTCCTCAGACACTGAGCAACCAACAAGGCAGGATACACCAGCTGATATGATGCCCCCCAACACATATACAGGAGAGGATTGCCTGTCTTACCTCAATGGGAGAAGATGTGCCAACCCGTCCGTCCAGAGACTTGAGGCTCCAGGGAGTAAGAGAGGGGGACATCTTCTTGGAGACATGGGGAGGAGGATTGGGATGATGAACTGTGGGATGGCAGACCTGGAGGGGCAATGACTGGACTGTAAGAACAAATTAAATGTAATATTAATAAAAAAAAGAGCAGGAGTGGGTGTGTGGGGAAGCACCCTAATAGAAACAGGGGAAGAAAGGATGGGGTAGGGGATTTCCAGAGGTGAAACCAAGAAAGAGGGTAACATTTGAAATGTAAATAAATAAAATATCCAATTTAAAAAAAGAGAAATGTTTAACTTAGATGTGGTACATTTGTTTTAAGACAGTAAGACTTCCACCATTGTACTTTTTTATATGATGTTAATATTATATTTTGATAAGCAAGAAATGAAATTTAATGTCAATTTGACAAGAAATAGAAATGGCTGGTTTATGCCAACTTGATATAAGCTTAGATGAACTGGGGAAGATGTAATCTCAATTGAGCAATTGCCTCCCTCAGAATGCTCTATGGCATACCTCGGATGCATTTTATTGGTTGCTAATTGATGTAGCCGGTCCCAGATTATTTAGGGCAAATACATCAGTAGTTAGGTTGGTCTGAGCTGGTAATAGAGCAAGCCAATATATCTGAGAAAACCAATAAAGCAAGTACGGATCCTTCATTGGTTTCTGCTTCAAAGTCTTGTTTTAAGTTCTGTATTGGCTTCTCCCAATGGTACATTACAATAAATGGAACCTCATGAAACTGCAAAGCACACAAAGGACACAGTCAATAAGACAAATCGACAACCTACAGATTAGGAAAAATATCTTCACTAACCACACATCTGATAGAGAGCTTATATCCAAAATATATAAGGAACTCAAGAAGCTAACCACTAAAAAGCCAAACAACCCAATCAAAAAATGGGGTATAGAACTAAACTGAGAATTTACAACAGGGGAATCTCAAATGGCTCAGAAGCACCTAAAGAAATGTTCAAAGTCCTTAGTGATCAGAGAAATGCAAATAAAAATGACCCTGAGATTCCACCTTATATCAATCAGAATGGCTAAGATCGAAACCTCAGTTGACAACACATGTTGGCAAGGATGTGTAGAAAGGGGAAAACCCCTCCATTGCTGGTGGGAGTGCATAATGGTGCAACCACTTTGGAAATCAATTTGGAGATTACTCAGAAAATTAGAAACAGATGTACCTGAAGATCCAGTAATATCATGCTTGGGAATATAATAAAAAATGTCCCTTCATGCCACAGGGACACGTGTTCCACTATGTTCATAGTGGAATTTTTTGTGATAGCCAGAAGTTGGAAACTATGCAGATGTTCCACTGCAGAAGAATGGATATAGAAAATGCGGTTCATTTACACAACAGAATACTACTCAGTTATTAAGAACTAGGACATCATGAGTTTTCAGGCAAATAGATGGAACTAGAAAATATCATCCTAAGTGAGGTAACTCAGACCTAAAAGGATGTGCATTGTATGTACTCACTAGTAAGTGGATATTAGCCAAAAAATAAAAGTATAGAATACCCAAGATATAGTCCACAGAATTTAATAAAGTCAACAACTAAGGATACCCCAGTCTCACTGGAGAGGGAGAAGAAAGCAATAACAAAGTGGGGAGGGAGGGAGGGATATGGAAGGGAAAGTGGATAGCAGTTGGGGGGGTGGGGTGGGAAGAGAGGAACCTGATCTGGTATTGTGTGAGGGAAAGGGAGTAAAGCCTGGAGGAGCAGGAGAAAGAATGGAAACAGGCAACCTAGGCAGCTAAGAGGTTGGGAAGACCCTCCAAATTACTACAGAGACCTGGGAGGTGAGAAAGTCTCAGGATTTAAAGGGAGGGACCTTAGATGAATGCCCAATAGTAGGGAGAGGGAACTTGTAGAGCCCACCTCTAACAAGAAGATGACATCAAATGAGGGAGGGAGTTGCTATCCCACAGTCAAAACTCTGATCCATATTGTTTCTGTTTGAAAGTACTTCAGGGAACGAAATGGAGAAAAGCCTGAGGAAAAGAAATTCCAGAGACAGGACCAAAGTGGTATCTAGTTCAAGGGGAGGTCCCAAGGCCAGAAACTTTCTGAGGCTATGGAGTGCTCACAAAAAGGAACCCATCATGACTTCTATCCAACAGAAACAACAAGCAACTCAAAGAGTCAGATGTAGATATTGGTACCCAACCAATGGACAGAAGCTGCTGATCTCTGAGGTTGAACCAGGGAAAGGCTGAAAGAAGCTGAGGACGGCGGGTAGGAGGATTAGCATTCTCAATTAACCTGAACCCCGAGATCTCTCAAACACTGGACCACCAAAAAGGCAGCATATAGCAGCTGATATGAGGCCCCCAAAACATATAAAGCAGAGGACTGCCAGGTCTGTGTTCAATCAGAGATGGTGCACCTAACCCTCAAGAGAACCATGGAGTTTAGAAGTCAGGTGGGGTGGGGAGTCCGGTGTAGGAACAGCCTGGTAGAGACAGAAAGGTAGGTTGCAGATATGGAATGTGAAACAAACAAAGGGTAGATGGAGGGGGAATAAAATCTGGAGTTTAAAATAAAAAATAATAAACAAACAAACAAAAAACAAAGACACAAATAAAAAAACAAAAAAGCAATCTATAAACCAAACCTACACTTTCTCTCTTAGAAAAGAAAGCACTATCTGCTGTACAAATTCTTATAGCATTCTCTCATTGACCTATATAACACACAGTCATATATTTTAAGAAGATACTGAAAGTGTAACATGCTATCACCTCTTTTTCTCTCGATAAATTTACTTGTATTTTCAAAAATTCATTCCAAAATCTAAGAATTGGTGAAGTTTGAAAAAATATTAATTATATCAGACTTTCCATTTTAAGAAATTAAATTTCATAAATATCCATATTTCTGGAAAATATTATTGTGTCAAGTTAATTAGATATGCTTAAAGGTCGTTATTTATAAATATATCTTTTTGTTTGTTTAGAGATTGCTCCATAATTGCTCTGCTAGGTAATGCAGCTTGTCCTGGACTTTAATTTCCTGCCTTAAATTTCTGTGTTCTGGGATTATAGGTGCACACGATTATCCTCATTCCTTGGTTTGGGTTTGTTGTTGTTGTTATTGTTTTGGGTTTTATTTATTTACTAATCTATATGAGGAAACATGAAAAATTAGAAATTATGCAATGATGGTAAACTCAATAAATTTAATAAATGTCAATTTATGTACAAATCTTAAACTACTTTAATTTTGAAATAATTAAAGAAAAATCTGCTCTCAGTCATGAATTCATAAAAACCTTTCAAGTATAGACTTGGAAATGTATCAGAGTATAAAGACATTAGTATTGCATGCTCCAAGTAAAGTAGAGCTTGCTCCCCCACAGTGGGAAGAGGAGAAAATCAGGACGAAACAGATTTAAAAAAAAATGTAGTTCTGAACGTTTAAAAACAAGCAAGCTAGTGCAAGAAAGTCTTAAAGTCCAGAGAAACAGCTACCATTTCCGGAAATGGTAAGTGTTCCTTCACACTTAAAAGGTCTGAACATTCTGATGACTGTCAATTGTTAGTGATAAGTGAATATGTAAAATAAAGTTTACATTGTTGTTCTCATTGAAGAGCAGCGAAAGCATGATAGAAGTCAGATGTTTCAAAATGTCTCTTGTGATTCTAGTTAATCAAAGAAATTATTAATTTGAGTATCTCTCTGATTCATATGTAAGATACATACAAGGAATTTGAAATGTCTCTAGTGACCGAGAGTCAATATAAATTGGTAATTACTGATAAAATTTCAGAAGTATATGATTCAAAATATCTACGGAACATAATTTTCTTATTTATAATTGCATTCTTATTATATATAATCAACTTATAACAAAGAAGAAATCATTAACTTGGCTCATGTGTCACCTGTGTGATAAATGATGTTTTTTTTTTTTTTCTTATGACAGCACATATAAAACTATACCTGGAAACTTAAAATCAAATAATATAAAGAAGAGACTCAGACATATTTTTATACCTCATCACAAAAGCAGTATTAATTATAATAGATACAAAACAGAAAGGACCTAGAAATTCATCAACAGATAGCTAGGTAAAAAAAACAGGTGTGCGTTCCTGTCATGAATATTATTTAGGCTTACAAAAAATTCAGGTATGAATAAGACTGTTATGTAAATAGTCTTTAAAAATATTGCTACAAAGAAAATAAATATGAAATGGAAAGAAATCTTACCCAAATCAGCCAAAACATGGACAGAGCCAGTAGAGTGCCAGAGTCTGGAAGGATTAGGGAATGCATATGTTCATTGTGTACATTTGCAGTCTGACATGAAACATATCTAGAGATAATTGGTCCTGAGACTTGCATGATAATTTTCATTAAATACTACTGAATTTATCACTTAAAATGCATAAAAATTTCATTTTTACATATTATACACATTGTCCCTCCTAAAAATACTCATTCTATTCCATATTACTGTTTCATGACATTTGAATAACAGATCCTTGCAAAGTCTCATGGTTTCCTCATGAAACAACAAACCCTCAGAATAAATAAAGTTATGCAGTCTCTGAAAGGTCTAGAACAGCAAATTTGTAGCACAACATTATAGGTGCCAAGCAGGACAGGGCTCCAGGTACATAATGTTCACTTAATGAATACCTGTGCTAATAAATTAGCTAATGTGTGAATTGCCCTACTTCTCGGACCTTGACTTGTTTTTTTCTCTCACCTCAATAAATCTTGTCTCACCCGTATATATATTTGAAAAGGAAATAGAATAGGGAGATGGAAAGCATTTCAGAAAAACATAGACAACCTCATTGAAATGTACAATAAAAGAGAATTTTATTGAATAATAATATGGGTCATTTAAAAGTCACACTGAATTTATCTAACAGAAAATTCAAAGAAGCAGACATTCATATATATATATATATATATATATATATATATATATATATATATTCAAGTGATAGTCCCATTTCATCTTTTCTGAGTGAGATTATCCAAATACTTTTGTTTAGTTCTGGGTACCATGTTTGAAAACAGGTGTGGACAGAATTCTGAATTGAATGGGGTTGAATGTATTTGCTCAGTGCCAATTGAGTTTGACAAGCAGGAAAGTAATGTTTGCAGAGCAGAGAAAGAATATTTGAAGTCCAGAAGAGTTGATTACATAGATGACCTCAGGAACTGGGGTGGATGAGCTGGTACATATGAGATGCACCTTTCCTTTGCCCTTTGGAGTCTGGAATATTGCTTTGATTGTTCTTACAAAGTGCAATCATACCCAAAGGTCTTTAAAGATTCCTATTAGGATTCATAAGGTCTTGGAGGCTGGTAAGCAATTATTGGCATCTTATGATCGTATCTCTGACAATTCCATTACCCTGACTCACCTGCTGAGCCACTGAGTTCCCATCAAAGCCTCAACATTTTCCTTACCATAATCTGTTAATAAACTGCATTTGAGTATTTTGCAAACTGTCTCAAATAACATTATTCATATTTCAAAGGCCTATAAATGGTAGTGACCTAGTTTTTCTCTACTTAAATTAAGCTAGGTTTTTAGTAAATTTATTTAAGGATGGAACATTTTATAACATTTTGATTGGGCATTGTCTAAATACCCTTGGCATTTGGAACACAAGTTTTAAGAGATATATTGTGAAATGGAGTTTTTCAACAGAAAAAAAAATATTAGCATAAAATGTCAAAGTGCCTATAAGATAACATGCAAGGAAAATGAATTACTGAAACAAAAAATATATACATTGGTAAAGCCTGTTCAACTACATAGTAACAATATTTAAACATTTGAATGGCCAATGCGTAAAAGGAACAATGAATCTATGTTGTTTCTTTAAAGTGGTTTATCTTTGTGAATGTTTTAAAAGGCCATAACATTTGGCTTAAAGTAAGGAAGAGCAGGTAAAAGGCTATAGTTTGCTAGAAATAAAACATTTTATTAACAAGTGAACCCAAAATTCGAGAATGTAGGCACTATGAGCAACATTAGGATAAATGAAGTTTAAAAGGGTGATAGAAAGGATTTGGGAATTTTACTTCTAGGAATTTTATCAGACTATAATTACTCATTTAATATGTGAGTGTGTGTCTTGGAAGAGGGAGATGGATATTCACTGAACATGTGGAGGTTTCTGGATGTCAGGGTACTACTTATGGGACTATATTCTAGCTTCCTTCCGTGTCGGTCCAATAGATTCAGTCACATTGGCAGGTTTGGAGGCAACTGAGCCCCCAAATTCTACACTTTATATTTTCTCCAGTTATAACTTTAGGTAGGTTTTGTTTCTATACACCTTTTAGGGGAGGATAGTTGATGTCCACATGTGCAGGTGAAGACCAGAGCCTCGGAAACCATCAATCTGATTTTTAAGATAAGTTTACTTCATAAATAGGTTATGCTGGCTAGAATTTTTTCTGTTTCTGTCTCTTCAGAACTGGGGTTACAAGCCATATCAAATATGGCTGTCACCGTTGACATGTAGAATAGAGAGATCCTCAGGAATCTGAACTTCACTTGACAGACTGGCACCCAAAGTCCTCCATATACATCTTTTTCTTTCTTTTTATCGAGAGAAAATAAAAGAAACTGAGACTAGCTGATCTACTGACCATCAGCCAATATTTCTAAGTTTTTGTTTTAGCACCACAGCATTCACCCATATACTTTAGGGTTGTTTGTTTGTTTGTTTGTTTGTTTCTATCACATGCTACCAAAAGCATTTCTCATTTACGTAGCTATTTACTTATTTACTTAAACAATATATAATGGAGTTATTCTAACCCAAAGTACTTCTTCCTTATTTGTTTCTCATTGTCTCAGAAATGTCCCAACAGTCATGAGTGTGACATGACAAAACTTTTTCCGGGCTACGCACACAGAGCCCACAACAAACCAAAATAAGACTTGGTGAACCAACAGGTTTAACTGGGGTTACTTATAAGAATATGTGTGAAGTGCTGCTTTCAAGAGCAGAAGTGATTCAAAGACACTGTCATCACCAAAACCCACACAGGAGGAAGTGCAAAAGTCCATAAACCCCCAGAACGTTACATCACTCTGCCTGCACAGGCTGCAGACAGCTCAACAGCTTTGAGAGTATGCTTTCTGGGTGACTTAGTTGCTCCAAACCTCCTCCATGTAGGTCGGCAGGTCCCTGCTTCTTCAAGGTGACTAAATGAAGAGTCCTTTGTGTATCTTGTGTCCTTGTGAGTGACCCTCAGCATTTTAGCTTGTTTCCTCTTGGAGGAAGGGGGATTGTGAATCTCATTGGTTTCAGGAACTTTATGAAACTATTTTGAGCTGTTCGCCTTCCTGTTTAAGGAGATTCCAAGTGGGATAAAATGCTTTATAATTGGAGGAAATGGCTATACAACACTCTACTCCTTCCTTGGGCACTAAAATTCCTCTCTGTGCCTCTTTTATAATAATCATTGAGCCTTGGAGCATGTGCATATACATGTCCAGCTGTGGCTAATAATTAGGCCACTGTGCCACAGCCAAGCTTACTTCTTCCAAAGAGCATGATAGTTGTGAGTTGAAATTGAAAGCAACAGGAATCTATAGGCATAGACACAGACTTTCAAAGGCAGTTTGACAGGAATATCACATTCATCTAGTAAAACTATAGAATTTTTTTCCCCATTAGGGTCTATGACTACCCCAGCCACAAAACTTTGTCCTGGCTTATGGTATTCAAAACATGAATTCTCTACTGTGGAGCAGTCCTTAAATTCAACTGAAAGACTGTTGGTTTTACTCTTGAGAACCTAGCCACTATTGGACAAGCAGGTATATCTTGTCAGGCATGTCAATATTTTCACATGTAGGTCCAGAAGTGATGATGAGAATCCCTCACCAGCAACCTACCTGGGCCCTCCTTTTTATTACATAGCTACCCAGCAGGGTAAGAGTTTCTAGTTCAGTCCCAGTTTAATTTCTTCATGTTCTACAGTGAAAGCATGGTCTTCAGTGATAGAGTCTTATCTTCAAGATCTGGCAGAAAACCAACAGCAGTAGCAAGTCTTTATGGTTTATGAGGGCTGAGAGGATTCTCTGGCCCACACTTAGGGAGGTAGCTTACTCCTGGTATTGATTTTCTATTCAATAAGGTTTGACATCTGGAAGTATCCTCTGTTGGGGGCGGACTTTTAGCAGAAAGCAGCTATCAGCTTTGCAGCCATCTTGAGCCATATACCCTGACTTGTGACTTGGATTACAATAGCCTACAACAGCTGAGAACACTCTGATAATCTTGGTTTAGATACCTTGAGATTAAAGGTGTGTGAGATTAAAGGTGTGTGACTTAAGAGTGTAATTTAGAGATAAGATTTAGAGACAAGACCTAAGGGCATGATTAAAGGTGTGAACAAAAGGCATGGCTTAGAAGTGAGACATATAAAAGGCAGAGACAGAACAGAACAGAGAACCAGACACTGCAGAGAGAAGACAGGTAGCAGGCACTTGGAAGAGAACTTGGAAGAAGTAACTTGGAACTTGGAGGGACTAGGAGCTAGGGACTAGGCACTGGGAACTCAAGACTTAGGACTTAGACTGAAGAATAAACGGGATTGAATTACACTCTGTCTGGTCTGCATTCTTCGAGTCTGTCCTCACCCTCTATCTTGCTGAACCCTGACCCTCGGACCTGAACGGCAGCTTGGGCCGGGATACAGTGGCCACCCAGACGTGGGTCGGCCCGGGCCTCAACATTTTGCTTGGGCCGCGACATTTTTTGGCCGCCCCAATGTGGGGCTAGTGTGGACCCCAACAATCCTCTTTTATCTATGTAAAGTACCAATTGCTTTGAAACTCTTTAGCTTTAATTTTAACAATCCATTTTTCCCCTGAAGAAAAATATTTTAATCACAATGGAGACTGATACAAGATGGACCAATCTAGGCTATACTTCACACTGCTCATGAGCTACGATGAGATGAGAAATAAATAGATGCTTCCTCTCAGGAATCAAATTATACTTTTTAATATTATAGATATACTACTCCTTTAAGTTTTTTCTTCAGACACATATAATTTTAAAAACTAGATCTTTGCTCTCTAGGATTTAAACCTACCAGCTGTGTTGTGATTCTTAGAGAAAAGCTTTGCAGTTTTCTCTGTTATGACATAGTATATGCTTTCCTGAAATAATTTTGTTTTTTAAAGTTGTAGTTATGTTTTCAACTACATTTCTAGTTAGGTTTTAATCTTGGATTTAGAGTTACTTTGTGAAAATCCTTATATAAACCATCGTTACAGTGGGAATCACATTTACCTTATTCTTTAAACAGCAGGCATGGTGCTGTGTTTTTCCTTTGTCTGAATTTAAGTGATAAATGCTCATCACTATTAACAATCACATCACATATGCATTCATTCTCTCAAATATTCAGAACTATTGTTTCATAAGTTCTTTTCATATCCATTTTGTCTCCTTATCCTCCTTGAAGTATTTGGTACAGATTCACTGTAATGTTTATTTGCAGATTACTTATCTCTGTATATGTAACACTTAAAAATGCTAACATTTTTCTCCACATGTACTTCTAGAGAGTATGGTGCTTTTGTAGAGTTCACTCTCAATTTCTAATGCCTTGAAGGTATTCTTCTAACCCAGGAGTCCTAAATTTACACGATAAAAACAGTCTCTCTCCTCCTACCTCTCTTGGTAGGAAATGATGATTAAACCAAATAAAAAGTTGGTGCCTACCTCTCTCTCTAAACATTCTACTGTTCACAATCTCCCCACTTCGGTTCTTTTTATCTGTTTTTGTTTCCTTATCATTTTGTGCTCCTTGGGCAGCTACAAAGATATGATGGTGTTGACTTACACAGCATTTCATGAGTCTGTTGAATGCAAAGTATCTTAAATTCATTTATGTGAAACCTACCGCTAGTTAAGAAGGGACTTCTGTAGGTATATTGATAAAAGTACAGGTTATATAAAATAGAGATTCACTGATAGACATTTACCACAAAACTATTATTTATTTATTTATTTATTTATTTATAATTCAAATGAGTTTTCCATGTATTGAAGAATTTCTGCACAAAAGTGAAGTGGTCATTGAATCTCCAAGTAAAAGTAAAAATGAAAAATCCCTGATAAATTTATTGATTTAAACATGAGTCAAGATTTCAACTGTAAAGGATTACCATCATAAATTCTATCTTTCCTTAAACATATGAGACCGTAGAAAGTGATAGATGATAAAGATAATTTTTTTTCTAGGGGTTTTAGTTTAGCTACAAGTTAATCAAAGTTCTTTAATAAAAGTAGAAGCTAGTTTTCCTCCATCCTCTCTGGCTTTTACAGTCATTACACCTCTTTCTCCTCAAGATTCCCTGGGCTGTATGGGAGGGATTTCTGGAGACCTCACAGTTATAATCTCACTCAGCATGATGTCTGGCTATGGGTCTCTGCATCTATGAATATATTAGAATCATTTTATTTTATTTATTTTTTAAAGATTTTTTTTTTAATTTTATGCATATGAGTACACCACCATTGCTCTCTTCAGATACACCAGAAGAGGGCACCAGACCCCCTTTCAGATGGTTGTGAGCCACCATGTGGTTGCTGGGAATTGAACCCAGGACCTTTGAAAGAGCAGTCAGAGCTCTCAATAGCTGAGCCATCTTTCCAGCCCCTTTATTATTTATTTATTTATTTGCTTGTTTATTTTGACCAGTAGTACTTAGTTTTATACTAGGTCTCTGAGCTATCTAGTCTCTTGTTCTTGATTACCTAAGCAGTATCAAGTGTAGGTTCCTCCTTGAGTAGGGAGTCTTAAGTCAAATCAGACATTGGTTGGTTTTGTGCCATGATTGCCCTAGCATGTTTTGCAGGCAAAATAGAAAAATGTGTAACAGTTTTGTTGGCTGAATTGGTGTTTATGTTTCTCCTCCCGCAGCCTGTAGATTACCTTCCTGCACCCAAGAGACTAGAGCTTCAGGGTGATGGTTGCATGTAAGCACCAGCTTGACTTCTTCATGAATAATGAGTTGTTGTGGGTGTTTTCCTCAGCAATGGGGTCCAATTGTCAGTTTACACAGAGCAACACTTTTCCTTAGCAATATCCTGAATTGTTTGGGTATTTCCATATGACACCCTTGGTCAACAACTCAGTTGAATATAACCCAGTCCTGCCACTTTATGTTTTGACTGGTTAACAAGAGATGGTCAGTAGAAATTCCATATGCCCCTCTAATAAGAGTCCTTACTTGGATGACCTTCATAGATTACCATGAACAAGATTTTCACACTATCACTCCTAAATGCTCCCCAATTCCAGCCATGTCTCCCATACTATTTTTTACATTTAATTTTTTAAAATGTATTTTGGATAATAGTCTTCTATTGATGTGGAGTTGGTAAAAATATTTTCTCACTCTATGGTTTGCCATTTTGATTGAAAGTGTCCTTTTTGGTACAGAACCTTTTGAATTTCATTAGATGTTCTTTATTAATTAATTATTTAGTATCTGCACCATCAGTGTTCTGTTTAGAATGTAATCATCTATGCCACTGCATTCAAGGCTATTCCCCTTTTTTATGTATCAGATTCAGTGCTTCTAATTTTATGGTGAGGTCTTTCATCCACTTGGAATTAAATTTTATGTATGTTGATGGATTTAGATCCATCTGCATTGTTCTACACACAGACATTGAAACAGACTGCACTATATGTAGAAGATACTTTCTTTTTAAATATTGTATAGTTCTTGTTACTTTATCAAAAATCAAATATCCATAAGTGTATGGATTTCCATCTGGTTAATCTTTTAGATTCTATTGATCAATCTGTTTTTATATCATGATAAAGTGTTTTTGTTAGTATTGCTCTGTAGTACAGATTGAAATCAGGGCTGATGATACCTCCAGAGGTTCTTTTATTGCACAAGATTGTGTTATCTATCCTAGAGTTTTTAGCTTTCCATATGAAGTTGGACATTTTTTTTCAAGGTCAGTAAAGTATTGTGTTGCAGTTTTTTATGGGAATTCCATTGAATCTACATTTTGCTTTTGATAAGATGGCCACTTTATTATGTTGATCCTAATGTTCCATGATCATGTGCAGGAACATGGAGATCTTGCCATCTTCTTATTTCCTTCTTCAAAGCCTTTAAGTTCTTATCCTACAGGTCTTTAAATTTCTTGGTTAGAATTACCTCAAGATATAATGTCTATGTGTATTGTAATGGGTGTTGTATCTCTGATTTCTCTCTCAGCCCCTTTGTCATGCATTTCTATATGAGGTTTACTGATTTTATTTTTATTTCTTTTCTTTTTTCTTTCTTTTTTTGTTAGCTGTGTGTCCAACTAACATATTTATCAGCTGTAGGAGTTTTCTGTTGGAATTTTAGGCTCTCATATGTATTATGTCATATTATCTGCAAATAATACTTTAACTTCTTCCTTTGTGATTTGTATCTTGATCTTCCTCAGTTTGCTTATTGCTCTAGCTAAAACTTCAAGTACTATATTTAAAAGGTATGGAGTGAGTGGACCACCTTGTCTTGTTCCTGAGTTTACTGGAATTGTTTTAATATTCTCTCAATTTAATTTGTTTTTGGTATAGGTCACTGTAAATTATTTCATTTAGGTATGTCCCTTGTATCCCTATACTGTCCAGGACTTTTATCATGAAGGGATATCGAATTTTGTCCAAGTTCTTTTCTGAATCTAATGAGATGGTCATGTATTTTTATTTTTTGTTTTTCTTTCTTTAAGTTACATTTATGGATTTGTGTGTATTAAATGATCTCAGCATCTCTGGGATGGAACCCACTTGATCAACCTGGGTATTCTTTTCATGTGTTCTTGTGTTTGGTTTGCAACTGTTTCATTGGGTGTTTTTCCATCTATTTTTATGAGGAAAATTGCTCTGCTGTTTCTTTGCTAAATCTTTATGCAGGTTGAGTATCAGGTTAAATGTGGCTCCTGGATATCTAATAAAATGATTTGGGTAATGTTACATCTGTATCTTTTTGAGGAATATATTGGGAAGTATTGGTGTTAACTCCTCTTTGAAAGTATGGAAGAAGTCAACTCATGATCCCTAGTGACAGTCTGGTATACTCACAGATCAACACTTACCCTAATTTTCATCAGACAGGCATCAACAAGTAACTACAGGAGTAGATGCAGATAACCAAAGCCAAACACTAGCTGAAGCCAAGGGAAGCCCAAAGAAAAGAGCATGGAAAAATTTTAGGAATCAGAGGTTTTGAGGACACCATAAGAACACAATCCACAAAACCAACTAAGAAGAATGCATAGGTGCTCACAGAGACTAAAGAGATAGTTACAGACCCAGTAAGAATCTGAGCTAGGTCCTCTACAAGTAAGTTATGCTTATATAGCTTGGTGCTCTTGTTGAACCCCTAACAGTGGAAGTGAGGGGTACCTCTCTTTTGCCTATGCTTGGGACTCTTTTCTTCCTACTGTGTCAATTGAGTTTGTGCCTAGTTTCCTTCTAATTCTTTATGTCATATTCAGTTGGTAAGTATGAGAGACCTGCTATTTTTTTAAAGGGAAGCTGAGGAGTGCATCGAGGGGAGAGGAGAAGTTATGGAATGGAAGGGACTATATCTGTGGCTGACAGTGTTGAATAGCATTATTCTTTCAAGTGTTTACTAGCCACTTTTATTCTTCTTTAGAAAATACTACTCAGTACACTATTTTAGTAGAGTTATAAATTCACGTTTTAAAATCAGCTAACTATAGTTCAAGGGCTTTATCCATAGCTAGACAGAGCATGCTACAAAACTGGTGTACCAGGCTAGTTGTATGCATTGATGCAATAGTCACGACAACTCTGTGGTAGACAGTTTCATGTTTATTTGGTTTTAGCCTTGGTCCACAGGAGGAAAACAATGATTAATATTGCACTTCTGGCAAAACATCCCTGAATATGGAAGTCATAAACCTTTTGAGGGTTTTATTTATATTTTGTTAATGGAAATACTACCAAACTTCATTTTAAACATTTATGTTTATAACCATAAATCTGCTCAACTCTCAACCTTTGTGTGAAAAGTTTTTACCATGAGCAGCAATAAATTTAGTGACTCATAAATTATTAATGTGTTGAAAATGAATAACTGCCCATGATTGGGATATCTATATGCCTACCCCTCTAAAGCCCAGAGAATATCATGTAACTGGATAGAAAGGATGTAAGAAGAGGAAGATGGAGAACAATCCTCTGTAATGCTGTTTTTAGCAAATGGTATAGATGTCACACTCAGAATTCATAGCAACTGTCATTATTTAAATAAGATCTACACAAAAAAGTCAGTCAAAATTCTAGTACGAGTGAAGGTCTGTCACCTCAGCTTCAAGAGATATAGGCAATGAACAGTGACTGTGAGAGAGTTTCACTTTTCTTCAGAGTTCTTGTCACTGTTAACTTGCCTATGCTTCAATGTATGATTGATTCTGTTACCACCCCCACGCAAGCAGTGCTATTTGCACTGATTTATTTCTTTTTTTTATTGGACATTTTATTTACACTTCAAATGCCATCCTCTTTCCCCATTCCCCCCCTTAGAAATCCCATATCCCATGCCCTCTTTTCTTTTTTGCACTTATACATTTTTTAAAAAAAAAAACGTTAATCAAAGGCTTTATAAGTTTGGTATTGCTCAATCAGAAGTGTAACCCACTACACAACCTAGATATATCAACTATCTTTGACTGGTGGAGATACATGAACATCTGCCTCCCTGTCTCCCCCCCCTCTTTCTCTCTCTCATCACCTAGCTTCTCCTCTCCTTCTTCTCCTCCTCTTCTTACTCCTTCTCTTCCTCTCAGTACTCCTCCCACCTTAATTCCTTCTCCGTATAACCCTTCCTGTTAAAATGAAACTTTTTTCTCAAAATACAATTAGAGCATAATTATGCCAATTTGTACCAGTGAGTTACAAGATATTCCTAATACCCAGTCCATCATTTTGTTGACTAACCAGAACCTCTGTCGTCTCTCCTAACTAAAACACTTAGTTCTGAACTTGGCTTTTTCCTTGGCTTTAGGATGAATGTCAGCTGACGACCATCCACTCAAATCTTTTCTCTCAAGGTAAATAGCCAGAATTGGCTATGAGGCTATAAGTTTTCAACCCCGTCAGAAATCCAGAATGACTGAGTTAACTATAATTGTGGGAAGCACAAAGCATAGCTTCTAAAACTTAGCCAATTTATAGAGACCTCTGAACACCTGGACACTCCCTCTACTACAAAACGTTGGAGCATCTGTTCTTCCGCCTTCTGGCCCAGGATCATCTGACAGACCTTAGTGATGCAGAATTATTAAAGGCTGATTACTTTGTCTAGGCAGATATAATCAGTCGACTATTCGGCAAGCGTGTCCTTTTCTGGACAATAATTTGTCTGTAGATGGAAAGAGGCAATTCTTGTCTAGTGGCTGTCTCACCACAACTGCAGTAACTCCAAAGATGCTCAATTTCTTCTTAGAATTCAATACAGGAAGCTGTCAGGAGCAGACAGGTCTCTAATCAAAATGAACATTTATACAGAAATGTTGTCACATCAATTCTGTGGATTTCTGATGTTTTGAAAACCAACTATCCATGTAAGGTAATCTGGACTGTTGTCTGTTAACTCCAATTAGCTATCTCTAAACAAAATGTAGAAAACCCCCTAACAATAAACTCCAAGCCATGAATTTGCTATAGTCCCTTAACTCACAGGCTGTCCATCTCAAATCAGTTAAAAAGGTTAAAGAAGGACTGGGTCTAAGACTTGTATTCCTAAGTGTGTTATACTGGTACAATGCCTATGAGAGTAACAATATTCATCTCACTCTTATATCACTAAGAAGCTCATGCCAATGAAAACCTTAAAATTTGTAAACAAAGTAAATTGGTGCCATTTAAGAATTTATATCTTCATCTTGATAATAATTGTACAGATTTCTACTAATAGGTTATGGCTATGCAATAAATCCTAGCTAATCCTCTCTATTCCCACAAAACCACTACTTTTCCCTAGAAAGACAGCCCAACATTTACCACCTTAGTCCCGAAGCCCAGGGAATAGGGGTGCTGACTCTTCATTAGCTTCTTCAAGCTGATTATGGGCGTTGAGATATTAGAAGAGGAGTTGGGGGGAAGAGCAAATTGATAAGCCTTTGATGCTGTGTCTTCGATGCCTCCAGATGGGATTCCCGGACCTCAGAGGTTTAAGCAGGTCTTCCCAGCTTGCTTGTTGAGTAGATACACCAAGTCTGATCATTCTGCAATATACAATTCTCAAAACAAATTTTAGTATCAAGATAGTTTTTTTTAAAAGAGGGCTGACATTTTATTAAGAATGTTGGTTCTAACCACTTTTCTTTTTTCCCTCTCTTTTATTGGATATAATATTTACATTTCAAATTTTATCCCCTTACTGCATTCCCCCCACCACCCAGGAACCCCTTATCCCATCCTCCCTCCTCCTGCTTCTATGAGGGTGTTTACCTACCTACCTCCTAATCCCCTTCCCCACCCTCAGGTTACTCCCCCACCCCACTCAGTGTTCAGCCTTCATGGTACCAAAGATCTCCTCTCCCACCTATGCCCAACAAGGCCATCCTCCCCTACATGTACAGCTGGAGTCATGTGTCTCTCCATATGTGCTCCTAGGCTGGTGGTTTAGACCCTGGGGAGTTCTGGCTGGTTGGTATTGTTGCTCTCCTCATGGGTTCACCAACCCTTTTGGCTCCTTCAGTTTACTCTCTAACTTCTCCATTGGGAACCTTTGATCAGATTAATGGTTAGCTGTGAGTATCTGCCTCTGGGTATCTCAGATTCTCGGGGACCTCTAAGGAGACAGCTCAACTTGGAGTTGAGCAAAATGTTGGGTCCTGCTTATGTATCCAGTCTGATAGTCTATGTCTTTTTATTGGAGATTTGAGTCCATTGATATTAAGAGATATTAAGGAAAAATGAATGTTGTTTCCTGTCATTTTTGTTATTGGCAATGGAGTTATGTTTTTATAGCTACCTTCTTTTAAGGATGTTGGAAGATTACTTTCTTGCTTTTTCTAGGTTGTAGTTTTCCTCCTTGTGTTGGAGTTTTTCCACCAATTATCCTTTGAAGTGCTGGATTTGTGGTGAGATACTGTGTAAATTTGGATTTGTCATGAAATATCTTGGTTTCTCCATTAATAATGATTGAGAGTTTTGCTGGGTATAGTAGTCTGGGCTGGCATTTGTGTTCTCTTAGGGTCTGTATGATATTGGTCCAGGATCTTCTGGCTTTTATGGTCTCTGGTGAGAAGTCTGGTGTAATTCTTATAGGTCTGCCTTTATATGTTTCTTTGCCTTTTTCCCTTCCTGCTTTTAGTATTTTTTCTTTGTTTTGTACATTTGATGTTTAGACTATTATGTGGCGGGAAGTATTTCTTTTCTGGTCTAAACTATTTGGAGTTCTGTAGGCTTCTTGTATATTTATGGACATTTCTTTCTTTAGGTTAGGGAAGTTTTCCTCTATAATTTTGTTGAGGATATTTACTGGTCCTTTAAGTTGGGAGTCGTCCCCCTCATCTATACCTATTATCCTTAGGTTTGGCCTTCTCGTTGTGTCTTGGATTTCTTGTATATTTTGGGTTAGTAGCTTTTTGTATTTTGCATTTTCTTTGACAGTTGTGTCAATTCTTTCCATGGTATCTTCTGCACATGAGATTCTCTCTTCCATCTCTTGTATTCTGTTGGTGATACTTGTGTCTATGACTCCTGATCTTTTTTTTAGGTTTTCTATCTCCAGGGTAGTCTCCCTTTGTGATTTCTTTATTATTTCTACTTCCATTTTTAGATCCTGGATGGTTTTGTTTAAATCCTTTTCCCGTTGGTTGTGTTTTCTTGCAATTCCTTAAGGGATTTTTGTGTTTACTCTTTAAGTGGTTCTATCTGTCTACCAGTGTTCTCCTTAAGTTCTTTGAGAGTGTTATTTATGTCTTTCTTAAAGTCTTCTATCATCATCATCATGAGAAGTGATTTTAATTCTGAATTCTGCTTTTCTGGTGTGATGGGGTGTTCAGGGCTTGCTCTGATGGGGGAACTGGGTTCTGATGATGCCATGTAATTTTGGTTTCTGTTGCTTACATTCTTGCCCTTGCCTTTCACCATCTGGTTAACTCTAGTGCTGCCTGTACTTGCTGTCTCTGACTGAAGCCTGCTTTTTCAGTTATCTCGCTTGTGTATGATCTCCTAGGAGTCCAGATGTCTCTGTGATCTTCTCCAGCTGCACTGAGTACAGTGGTACCTCTAGGATGCCTCAAGATATGGTGCCTCCAAGGTAGCAGTCCAGCTAGATGTCTGCTGTTCTGGGTGCAGTGTCTCCTCTAGGATATCTCATGATATGTTGTCTGATGCTCTGAGTTCAGTTGTTCCTCTGTGACTCTGGGTTGAGTGGACCTTCCAGAATGTCTCAGGCAGAATCCGGGGTCCACACAACAGCGGACTGGGCAGAGGTCTGGTCCAGGCCTCAGGTGCAGGGATTTCTTTTGTTTCACTTTATTTTTTTATTTTTTTTTTTATTTTTATTTATTTTTTTTTTTTTTTAGACTATGTGAACTGGATGCAGAGGTATTGAGGTGAGAAAAAATATTGCTGAATTATATCAACCTGTATACTTTAATGATCACTTAATATCAAAATGAAATGCAGGGACTCTACTACATTGGGGAAGAAGTTCTGTCTATAATTCCTCAGGTTATTAGTAGCTATGGGTTCCATCAAATTTGAGTAAGAACTAGTCTCAATAAAAGAAGCTTCCACGTGAAAAGTACAAATCAAGGAAGGTAGAAAGAGAGAAAAACAAAAAACACAGACAACACAGAAAACTAATCCCCATTGTACTGGAACAGCTCAACCAACTGGCTACAAAAAGACACAAAGACAGCTCAATCAACAAACTAGCTGAATGGAAAACTTTAATGCTGGAATGGACGTTTTGGTGATGGACAGATAATCAAGACTGCAGTTATGAGAGATTTTTTCAATAGCAGAATTTTATAAGGCCATTTGGATTGTTACATTTGTGGGATTGATAATTTTTTCAGTTGTAATAGCTAAACTGTGTAAAATTTTCAGCTTAAACAGAAAGAGAGAAGGTGTATAGGAATTTTAATCCAGAAGAATGACTTCTCTGGCAAGGGATGTTATCCAAAGACCTGCTCTGTCTGTGTTACCTGGATGGAATAAGATATACCACACACCTCTAATGCTGTTTGCAATATAGACATGTCCTTAGTATATACTTATGCTTTGAATACATGACCAGCATACACAATCGTATATATTTATATGTTACTGGTGCACATTTGTTGTAAAATATTTATTGAAGTCTACTGTAATAATCATACTCTTCATTCTGCTTTCACAGAGTTATCTTGAGAGTTTTCTATTATGATTATCCAATTGCTGTTTTGAATAGAAGTGCATTTTCTTCAGTTCTTTATCTGCCTTTCTTCCAAACTTGATTTTATAGTTGCAATTATAATTGACAATATTTTTTCAGTTTTTACATCTTGTATTGCTTTAGGCAAAGGCAACAAAGACAGTACAAGTTGTATTGTATTAATATAAAAAGAATATTCTTTCTAAACCTCTGTGCCTTGTACGAAGATTGCTTAAACATTTATATTTTAAAAAATAGCATGTCAGATGTATGTGACTGTTTATTTATTTTGTATATATGAAAATAGATAAAATGTATCTATAAAGCTATAAAGTCTATGTGTAAAATACATTTATTTAGTACTTTATACTTTATCTTATAAGCATTTGTGGTTATTGTTATTGGAGAATGTATTATTTTTGAAGATTTATTTATTTTTGTATCTAAGTATGCTACCTTTGTATAGACTAGATGAGGGCATTGAATCCCATTACAGATGTTTATAAGCTACCATGTCACTACTGGGAATTGGACTTCATACCTCAGAAAGAATAACTAAAGCTCTTGACTTCTGAGCCCCAACTTTGTATAATTTAAATGTCAATAATATTCATGCCACACTCTAATTCTAAGAAACTTGTTGTATTGTTAAGAAATATAGAAATGTTTATGCATTTACCTGTATATGTTTATATGTGTTTGCCAAAATAGCCATAAAATGAAAGGTAGTATTTTTCTATGATTATAGTAAAATTAAAATGTCATTTATTCAAAATAGAACAACTCTCAGAAGCCATCAAAAATGAACATTTTTTCTTTATAACAGTAGAATACTTTGAAAGAGATAGGGGAAGAAAAGCAGTAGAAAGAAGGAAAAGAAAAACAAGAGTAAGGGAAAAGGAAGAAGGGAAGAGAAGAGATTCATATGAAATTGGAAAAAAGGATAATTTCATTAATTATCATAAAACTGAACAGAATCTTACTTTTTTAAAAAAACAAAAAGCGTGGGAATTTCTGGACACTAATGCAAGGTCATGGTAAGTGTGTGACTTTATATAGCAGAGTATAACCAGGGATACACCTAAGATAGAGATGCATAGTAGACTTTTGGTGACTTATAAATCAAGAGTCATCCAGTATGTCAGGAAAGGACAAAGAAGAGAACCACTTCTTGACTGAGACAACAGCATCATGAGGCTGCTTGCTTACATATTGTTACATCAGAAACAGGAGAAAGAAGAGGAGTGGTGCTGGGCTATGAGTATCAAGACTGCTCCCTTGCAATCTACTTTCTTTAGCTATGACTAATCTCCTAAAAGGTTCCATCTCCCCAATACAGTGCCACCAGGTAAAAGCTATGTGTTTGACACATGATCCTGAAAGGGCTATTTGACATTCAAATCATAGCACCTTATTGATAATATGAATCTCAAGTCCTATTGTCCATTTCTTTTTATCTACAAGCTATTTCTCCAGTGTGGTTAGGACATAGATTGAGTCTCAAAACCCTGACTAGGGACATGAGTGAATGAGAAGAAATCTAAAATGGTGTGGACCAGGATGTCTGAAATAAAAGCTACCACACACCAATGCTAAGCATGTTTATTGCATATAGTTAAACAGAGAGGCATTGTTACTGCATACATCTGAACAAGAAGGCAAGTTTAGCTAATTTTGTAGAAATAGACTTCAGGTCATAAACATCTAGGAGGGAAAACTATAGTGTGCATTTTCTGTAAACACTACTAACATTAACATTGAGACCAGAAGAAGACATTGCCATTCATCTTTGCCCCATGGACTGGTGGGGAAGCTCTGCCAGTTTCTCCTGTACCTGAACGTTTGGTTACTAACATGGCTGGTACATGTCAACAACCCTTCAGCTCAGGATTTCAACTATTCAGTCTTTTCTCTTCTCCTCAACACAGATCTTTGATTGGCTAATCTGTGACTTCTGTTTTGCTTTATCATGGTATGATAAATAGTCTTATAGAGCAAACGAGACCACGATTTACCTTACCTTTCAGTTGAAAGTATGGTCCATGAAGTGCAGAAGCAAAACCAATAAGAGCTCGAAGCACATGATCACATTATGTCTGTCATCAGTGAATGCACACATGCCAGTGCTCAGCTCTCATTCCACTTTATGTGAGCCAGTACCTCCTGCCCAGAGAACTTTCCTATCCAAATTAAAATGAGTCACTCTACACCAAATAACATAATCAAAATAATCCCTTATAGACATTCTTATTGGCCTCTCTTCCATGTGATTCTAAATTCTGAGAATTTGACAATTAACTAATTGTTGACAATTAACCAATAAACACTAACCATCATGGGTCACTACCTGGAAAATTCTTCCACAGGCTTTCTTAATTCCTTCTGCAATTTACTCAAATGTACCCTGCTGTTAAAGTTTGTTTGGTAATTTATTCCAATTGTTAATTTACTCCAATAGAAATATTGTGATGTTGAGTAATTGTCAACTTGATATATTCTAGAATTACTTGGAAGAGTTTCATTAAGAAATTATCTATATTTTGTTGGTCTTTAGACACTTTTTTAAAGGAGATTGTTGTAAATGTGTTAAGTTATGGGGGGAACTCAACACTCTATGGGCAGCACCAATGCTTGTACTGTAGGTTGTAATCTGTATGAAGATGGAGACATCAAGCTGAACACAAACAAACTAATCAATAATGATGAATTAATCAATTTCTTTCTGGTTTTGATGCATATGTGATGAGACAGATATCTCTAGAGACTACTAATGTGACTTCTCTGAACTTATGGACATCCAATATTATTAACTGAAATGAGCTGTTTCTCCTCTAAGTTTTAGAAATTATTCAAAAAAATGTTTTGGTTGTGAATTTAGGAATATTCCCTGATTATATTCCAATGTGGTGTTTTGCATGCTGAAATTTCTCTAGTAAGCAACCAAAATATATCATCCCCAAATATGCCTTCTCATAACACCCATCTTTGCAGCAGCATGTTTTTTTTTTAATTGCAGACAACACAGCAGCCACTTGTACTGCCGTAGCCTTCTATTTATGGTAGATCCCTGCTAGAATTTTCCGGAAAAAAAATTTGTCTACTTCTAAAACTTTTATATAGACAGTAAACATATTTATATACATGATATGTGTGAAGTTAAGTACTAAGCATGTGGAGAGATAGTGGTGAAGAATGCATGCATAGTTCCTGTACTAATGGAGTTTGCCCCTCAGAAATTCAATATGAATATATAAATGGATCCATATAAATTTAGACTAAATGAATAACTGTTCCATTTACAGAGGACTGTGCCAGTGATTCATGATTATATGACTTTGCTTAAGCAATGCCTGATGACAAATATTTACCAGAAAGGCTCCTAATCAAACAAATAAATTTTTTAAATGTATAGAATTAAGTGATAATTTTAATTAGTTAGTGTTATTTTTCTAAATGGTTCTAGGTAATATATTTTCATAGAGGAAATATTCACAAACAAAAATATCTATATTTCAAAATCTCATCTCTTTCATTATGAATAAGCAACATTTTCTAAGTACTCTTAATTAAATAGAGGGCCATTATCAAATAATGAATATATTTAATTAAATATGTAGCATTTACCCAGGAGCAAAACTTTTGTTTTATGAACTGAGACTACTGTTTTACTAAAAGGAGATATAGTATAGATGGATATTTCAAGAAAAAATAATATTCCTTTTAGTATAGAAGAAATTAATCATAAACATGATTTTTATCTAAAATATTCCCACTGGAAATCCCAGAAGCACATAACTTCTATTTTTTAATAACATAAAAATTTCATCTAGAGGACAAATCAAGATTAACTGAATGGGAATCCAGGTTTAGAACTGTAACAGAAACATGACCTAATTAAAATCAGAATCTCATGGCATCCTTCAAGTGACATCAGAAAGAAATATTTGCAGAAAGAAAAGAGGTAAAAAGAGGTGGAAACTAATTAGATATCAGAATAAATGAAACCCACAGACTTTAAGAACATAAATAACACTCTCCAAAAATTTGATAAGAACACAGGTAAACAGGTAGAAGCCCTTAAAGAGGAAGCACAAAAATCCCTTAAAGAATTACAAGAGAATACAACAAAACAGGTGAATGGATTGAACAAAACCATCTAGGACATAAAAATGGAAGTAGAAACAATAAAGAAATGACAAAGGGAGACTACCCTGGAGATAGAAAACATAGAAAAGAAATCAGGAGTCATAGATGCAAGCATCACCAACAGAATACAAGAGATAGAAGAGAAAATCTCCTGTGCAGAAGATACCATAAAATATTGACACAACTCTCAAAGAAAATGCAAAATGCAAAATGTTCTTAACCCCAAACATCCAGGAAATCCAGGACACAATGAGAAGACCAAACCTAAGGATAATAGGTATAGATGACAATGAAGATTCTCAACTTAAAGGGCCAATAAATATCTTCAACAAAATTATAGAAGAAAACTTTCTAATCTAAAGAATGAGATTCCTATAAACATACGAAAAGCCTATAGAACGCCAAATAGACTAGACCAGAAAAGAAATACCTCCTGTCACATAATAATCAAAACACCAAGTGCACAAAACAAAGAAAGAATATTAAATGCAGTAAGGGAAAAAGTCCAAGTAACATATAAAGGCAGACCTATCAGAATGATACCAGACTTCTCACTAGATACTATAAAAGCTAGAAGATGCTGGACAGATGTCATACAGACCCTAAGAAATCACAAATTCCAGCCCAGGCTACTATACCCAGCAAAACTCCCAATTACTATAGATGGAGAAACCAAGATATTCCATGCCAAAACCAAATTTACACAATATCTTTTCATGAACCCAGCATTACAAAGGATAATAACGAGAAAGCTCCAATACAAGAAGGAAAATTATACCCTAGAAAGAGCAAAAAAGTAATCCTCTTTCAACAAATCCAAAAGAAGATAGCCACACAAAGATAATTCCATCTCTAATAACAAAAATAACAGGAAGCAACAATCACTGTTTCTTAATATCTCTTAACATCAATGGTCTCAATTCCCCAATTAAAAGATATAGGCTAATGGACTGGATACATAAACAGGACCCAGCATTTTACTGCATACAGGAAACCCACCTCAGTGACAAAGACAGACGTTACCTTAGAGTAAAAGGCTGGAAAACAATTTTTCAAGCAAATGGTCCTAAGAAACAAGCTGGAGTAGCCATTCTAAAATCTCTAGCCCAAGAACACATAGGGAAGGACTCATGGCTCTACCTGTATAGGTAGTTGAGGGTGGCCTTGCCAGGCATCAGTGGAAGTGGACAGCCTTGGTGCCTAAAAGTTTGGATTCCCTAGTGTTGGGGAATTTCAAGAGCAGGAATGGGAGGATGGTGGGAGCACACCCTCATAATTGGAGGAGGGGGTGGGTTAATGGGTTAGGCATCAGAGGAAGTGAAGGTCCTTGGTGCCTGAGAGTTTGGATTCCCTAGTGTTGGGGAATTTGAGAGTTGGGAGGCAGGAATGGGAGGATGGTGGGAGCGTACTCTCATAGAAACTCCCAGAATTATATGGATTAGACATGACAGAGGCAGGCTGCCGGAAGACTAGATTCCAGAATTCAAACAAAAATTTATCTTCATACTAAAATTTGTTTTGAGGATTATATATTGCAGAATACACAGCCTTGGTGTATCTACTCATCAAACAAGCTGAGCAGGCCTGCTCGAACCTCTGATGTCCTGGAATTCCAGATGGATACAGTGAAGGCACATCTTCAGAGGCTTATCAATTTACTCTTCCCCCTGCCCCTCTTCTAGTATCTCAACACCCATAATCAGCTTGAAGAAGTTAATGGGCTTGGGGACTGAGGGGGTTAATATTGGGCTGTCTTTCTAGGGAAAGGTAGTGGTTTGGTGGAACAGGGATGATTAGCTAGGATCTATTGCATAGCCATAACCTATTGGTAGTAATAAGTATAATTATTATTAAGATGAAGTTATAATTTCTTAAATGTTACAAAATTTACTTTGATTTCAAATTTAAGGTTTTCATTGGTCTGAGCTTCTTATTAATATAAAAGTGAGATTAATATTGTTATTCCCACAGGCATTGTGCCTGTATAACACATTTAGGAATACAAGGCTTAGACCCAGTTGTTCTTTAACTTTTCTAACTGATTGGAGATGGTTAGCCTGTGAGTTAAGGGCCTATAGCAAATTCCTGGCTCTGAGTTTATTGTTAGAGTGTTTTCTATATTTTATTTAGAAATAGCTGAGAAGAGTTAACAGGCAACGGTCCATATTGCCTTACATGGATAGCTGGTTTTCAAAATATCAGAAGTCCACAGAATTAATGTTACAAACATTTCTGTATTAATGTTCATTTTGATTAGAGACCTGTCTGCTCCTGACAGCTTCCTGTCTTGGATTCTAAGAAGAAATTGAGCATCTTTGGGGTTACTCCTGTTGTAATGAGACAGCCAATAGGCAAGAGTTGCCTCTTTCCTTCTACAGACAAATTACTGTCCAGAAAAGGACATACTTGCAGAAAAGTCCATTGATTATATCTGGCAAGTCAGAGTAATCAGCCCTTAATAATTCTGTATCACTAAGGTCTGTCAGATGATCCTGGGCCAGAAGGCTAAAGATAGGATGCTCCAGTGTTTTGTAGTATAAGGACTGTCCAGGTGTTCAGCAGTCTCTATAAATTGGCTAAGGTTTAGAAGCTATGCTATGTGCTTCCCATAATTTCAGTTAACTCAGGATTTCTGACGGGGTTGAAAACTTATAGTCTCATAGCCAATCCAGGCTATTTACTTGAGAGAAAAGATTTGAGAGGATGTTTTTCAGCTGACATTCATTCTAAAGCCAAGAAAAAAAAGCCAGGTTCAAAACTAAGTCTTTAAGTTAGGAGGGATGACAGAGGTTCTGGTTAGTCATCAAAATGATGGACTGGGTATTAGGTCTATCCTGCACCTTACTGACACAAATTGGTATAGTTATGCTCTAATTGTATTTTAAGAGAAAATTTTTATTTTAAAAGGAAGGGTGATATGTAGGAGGAGCTAAGGTGGGAGAAATAAGGAGAGGAGGAAGAGAAGGAGAGGAGGAGCTAGGTGACCAGAGGAGTGGGGGAACATGTAGGCAGATGTTTGTGTGTCTCTGCCAGTCAAAGATAGTTGATATATCTAGGTTGGGTATTGGGTTACACTTCTGATTGTATGGGCATATTGTTATTAAGTATTACCAAACTTATAAAGCCTTTGATTAACATTTTAAAAAATTGTATAAAAGCAAAAAGGAGAAGGGGGGACGGGATAGGGGTTTTCTAGGGAGGGGAAATGGGGAAAGGGGATGGCATCTGAAATGTAAATAAAGTATCCAATAAAACATTTAAAAAAAGAATGGAACCCACATATGCTTTTACTAAAATAAGAAACATTTTCAAAACAAATTCAACAATTTTCTTTCATATGGATAAGACAGGCATTTCTTATTGGTGTAAATATATAAACTTGCTTTATTGAAATACATAAATTGTTTCATTTAATTTGTCCATGATCCTTTCAATAATGAGTACAGAAATGTAAAACCGCTAAATATTAATATTATCTACACAACTACATATACATATACTATGCATTTAATTATCCACATATTTTACAACAAAGGATACTTGATGCAAAGGAGAATTAGAAAGTCCACAAAATCATTTTCCAGTGTTTCTCAAACTCTGGTCTAAGATGAGGTTATGTGAATGCATGTACCCTTCAAATTTTCTAATAGACTATAAGGATTTAATCTATACTTGACCTTGATACAAGGTAATACTGTTGTTTCCCTTGTCAGAATTATGAACTTTTGAAACTTTTTTATGTTTATTTTATTTTTCCTTATGGGGGAAAATACAAAATGTTGGTAAAATTGTAAAAAAACTTAAAAACAATATGAGTAGATGAATAATTATAAAGTTTCATGTTTCTATAGATGATATATATCTTTTCTTCTATCCTTCATTTTCCCTTGAGATCAGTTATCAAAATCACAAATGAGCATAATGTAGAGAACAGTGGATTGTAGAGTGCCCAGTTTCAGTAGAATTATCTTCATTATGCTCCCAGCATCTATGGCTCAGAGAACTTCAAGTAAGAGTTTAAATATTATTCCTATACACACACACACACACACACACATATATATATATATATATATATATATATATATATATATATATATATATATATACACACACATATATATATATACACTCTCATAGTTACTTTTTCACTACTAAAAGACATACAGTTCTTTGCATACCAACTACTTTGAAATAAAACATTGCAGCCAGGTAGTGGTGGCGCATGCCTTTAATCCCAGCACTTGGGAGGCAAAGGCAGGCAGATTTCTGAGTTTGAGGCCAGCCTGGTCTACAGAATTAGTTCCAGGACAGCCAAGACTACACAGAGAAACCTTGTCTCAAAAAAAAAAAAAAAAACCCAACAAAACAAAACAAAAAACAAACAAACAAAAACAAAAACATTGCAACTATCAAGTAAATAATCAAAATCATAAATTGTTTGCAATTAGACATTTACACAATAACCCATAATGACTTCCATTGGAGTCTGTATTTAAGATAGAGTACATATTACACCAAGTGTCAGTGATTACATAGTTACATAATAACAGGTGACCGCTCAGAAGAAGCTAACACACGTGATCAAGTAAATAAAGGAGTCAATCAGAATCTGTAATTTACTATTTATGAAATTTTGCCAACTTAGGTAAGTATATGTAATAAGCATTTATATCTTTTCTCCTTTTATTTTCAGTGCTGTACTAAAAGTATAAACTTAACTTTATTTCTATATCTTCATGTCTTCTTTGAAACACTCTTTGAGCCTCTTGTATTCAATCATTATTTTATGTCTTTTATTCCACATCCTATATTATAGGCATATTTTCATGATTGTCTATTGAAACCTGGCTCAGCCAGGTCTTTTTTTCTTGAATCAGTTTATGTATTTACTCACTTCTCATCTTAGTTTGCCTTTCAGCAGTTAGCATCCACGATTCTGTAGCCACTTCTGATTTTGTTACATACAGAATCCCATTCGATCATTCTTCCCTACTACACTGGCACTTACTAGAAATTGCTCAGAAGACATGTTTTCTTGCTGACTTTAAAGTTAGACCACTACATTATTTTTAAACATATCTTTATTTTAAGAAACCCGAAGTGTTTCATTGTATCCTTGGATATTACATTTAGTCCAGGCTATATAACCCAAATTTCAACGTCCAAACCAGGATGTGGAATAATTACCTGTTCACTATGTCCACGTGTATGTTTTCTAGACAATGTAGCTTGAAGTTTCATGATAATTTTCGTCATTTAAATATGAATCAAATAATGCAGATTGCATGTTCCTTTAGATGTGCATGGGGTACTACTGTCACGATGAAATAGAAAGGTTTGAATGACTCTTTTTGGCATATTTTTCCCTTTTCTTTATTTGCAGGCATGGGTTGTGTAAACCAAAATATGTGGCTACTTGAAACTCTAGCTTTTGTCATTTTAATACAAGGTGATGGTTCTTCTCATCACTTGCAATATCCTCATTATGTTTGGATCACAATTCAGAAATGTAATAATTCCATGTATTGAACATGAAAAAGGAACATGTAAAGATATTTTATTGTCATGACTCATGTATACAAAGGTTTCAAAATAATAAGAAAAAAATGTTTTTCAAGTTATGTGCCTATGTGTGTCTTCTATAATACATATAATTAGAACTTTCTTTCTTTCTTTATTTTTTGTTTTGTTTTGTTTTGTTTTTTTGTTTTTCGAGAGAGGGTTTCTCTGTGTAGTCCTGGCTGTCCTGGAACTCACCCTGTAGGCCAGGCTGGCCTCAAACTCAGAAATCCGCCTGCCTCTGCCTCCCAAGTGCTGGGATTAAAGGCGTGCGCCACCACCGCCCGGCTTCTTCTACTTTCAAGAATCATGTACAGTCAGTCTATTAATCACATTGAACCTAATTAGATGCTTAGTCTAGGTGGGAGTATTGGCAACATGGGGATTAATATTTAGTATTCTAAAAATTATATTCTTATTCAAAGTAAGTCTTGTCTAGATTAAACACAGAAATAAAATGATAAAAATTGTCACTTGGGAAGCACATCATCATATTCATAAGCCTATCTAAGCTTTGATGTATTTGATGTTTTCTGGATGTATTTTAGTATTTCAAGTCTATGTTAACAGTAAAAGGTATTCATAGCAATCAACATGTGATTTTAAAAGCACAGTTTTTTTCCTGTTCACTCGATTTTTGAATCTATTATGAAATGTCATATTATGAATAAATTTATAGACATTTAATTCATCCAATTTTAATTGCATAAATCCATGGTTATTTAGTGACACCTTATTATTAACCTTGTAGAAAATCTAAATAATTTTAAGGCTAAGAGCTACATACATATCTAGCTTAATTAAAAATAACAATAACTATTGATCATTATATAGGTTTTATACATTTTTTATTAATTACACCAAGATTAAAGGTACAGAAGGCATTACTTTTACTGTCTCAAAGCATTATCCTGGACCTATTATTTTATTTCTTTCAGCTTTTTTCATCTATAAGCATATATTGAAATTTATGTTTTTATATATATAATATATATATATATATATATATGAATTAGTACCACATTAATTAACAAGAATGTTTAAAACTTTCAAATTACAAAATATTAAATATTGTATTACTCAAAGAATTAAAAATTTACAAATACAATAACCACACAATCCATAACCACATTAAAGCTGTATTTTTTATTGGTTATTTTATATATTTACACTTCAAATGTTATCCCCTTTCCTGGTTTCCCCTTCTGCAAACCCCTTATCCCATTCCCCCTTCCTTTTGTTTCTATGAGGGTGCTCTCACCTTTCTAGCATCCCCTTATGCTGAGGAACCAATCACTCACAGGATCAAGTGCCTCCACTCCCGTTGATGAAGCATAAGGCCATCCTCTGCTACATATGCAACTGGAGCCCTGGATCCCTCTATGTGTATTCTTTGGTTGGTGGTTTAGTCCCTGGGAGCTCTGGGCTATGTGGCTGGTTGATATTGTTGTTCTTTCTATGGGGTTGCAAACCCCTTCAGTTCCTTCAGTGCTTCCCCTAACTCCTTCATTATTGTCTTCTTGTAGACATTTATTTCTTTGGCTATTTTTGAGAACTGTTTCTCATTATTATTTTGATTTGCATTTTCTTATGCACTCATAGTCTTCCGCATGAATGGTAACATCACTCTGGGGAAAATGAATCTTCTCTTGTGATCCTGTTCTGTTGTCACATTTCTTGTGAAATAATGTTGATGTTTTGTTTCTCTAACCACTTTTTTTTGTTTCTAGTAACATTGTAATCCTTTTTCTTTTACAGTCATCTATGCCAAATCATATTTATTTTAAAAACATTTAAATTATGTTTTAATGCAAGCATAAAAAATTGGACAGAATCACAACATATTTATAAATATCTTTATGGACTCCACTTTTTGTAATTTTAATTTATGTATGGTGTATTTAGATAAAATAAACAAATTAAAATATTATCAACTTATGTTAACTTTAAAGTAAACATATAATATCAAACTTAAGTAATAACAAATGTGATGTTATCTGTTGATGCAATTAAACATATCTTTGGTCATGAACATACCATAAGTTTAGGCTACTCTCATATCTCACTTATCCAATTAATTTAATTTTCTTTTCTCACCTAAACGATTTCATTCTACTGTCAAGTCATGAACACATTGAATGATTTTATGTATCTCTATGTAATGTAAGAGCCTTAAGTGAGAAAAAAAATATACTGTATGTATCTTTCTGAAACTGACTGACTTTGGTTAATATTACTATCTCTAATTGTATCCATTCTCATTCAAATGAAAAGATAATGAAAAATAATTTCATTATACAGCCACACAGACACAGCCACACAGCCACACACACAGCCACACACACACACACACACACACACACACACACACACACACACAGTCTTCAGCCCTCTGGCTCTGGATCATCTGACAGATCTTTGAGAAACAGGAATTATTAAAGACGAGCCAATTCTGACTCAGCAGAACTAAGCTGTCCTGGCCTAAATTGTGTCCTTTCAAGAACAGTATAAGTGTGCAGGAGAGAAATGCAATTTCTGCCCACTAATGACCCAGCCACAATGTACAACCTCACCTGGAGGTAAGATGTGCAGCTGATTCTTTGAGTCCATGAATGGGAAGCTGTTAGGAGCAGATTTGTCTCAACAACAAGTGAATAAATAAAATTAAATGTCACATTCTGTGGATTTCTGATATTTTTTAAAACAAACTATCTATGTAAAGTAATCTGGCAACTGTCTCTACAGTTTATCTCAGTTCTGAAAGCTGTGTTAGGCTTCCTATATCTTCAGATGTGTTGGTCATTCTTGGATTTTTGACAGGGTTGAATGACTACTTATAGTCTAATAGACAACCCAGCAATTTATATTTTGAGAGAAGAAGTTTTTCTTTCTTTCTTTCTTTCTTTCTTTCTTTCTTTCTTTCTTTCTTTCTTTCCTTCTTCCTTTCTTTCCTTCCTTCCTTCCTTTCCTTTCCTCTCTTTCTCTTCTTTCTCTCTTTCTGTCTTTCTTTCTTTCTTTCTTTCTTTCTTTCTTTCTTTCTTTCTTCCTTCCTTCCTTCCTTCCTTCCTTCCTTCCTTTCTTTCTCTTTCTCTGTTTCTTTCTTTCTTTCTTTCTTTCTTCCTTCCTTCCTTCCTTCCTTCCTTCCTTCCTTCCTTCCTTTCTTTCTCTCTTTCTCTGTTTCTTTCTTTCTTTCTTTCTTTCTTTCTTTCTTTCTTTCTTTCTATCAGAAAGGATGATATGTGGCAGGATTTTCCTTATTCAATTACACTAAAATATTAGTGCAGCAGAAGGCCTGTGATTGGATAAGGAAAAGGGAGGCGGAACTAAGAGTTGCAGAAGGGGAGATCAACTAGAGAGAGGGATGAAGGAGCCAAAATGGATAACAGACAGGAAAAAGATCCTGATCTCGTGTGGTCTTAAATAGCCACAGGTAGTTATGAATATCATGTAGGAATAGAATAATTTGGATAACTTGTCTAATCTAGCTGGGCAGCTTGTATCATTATCATTTGGCTCAGAAATTATTGTGTGGGCATCTTGTGAATTGAGATTTGTTGATATATAAATCTGACTGGTTAATAATCAGCTTCAAGAGTTCTGGTTTTACTGGGTTACTGGGTATTGTGATGTCTAACTGTGAGGTAGGTGGTCATTACATGGGGCTAGCTAGAGACAGAGGCAGCGGAGTTGGCTGGCAAAGAATTGGCGGCAGTAGTACCAGAAGCCTGTTGGTCTGCTGACCACAGGGGATTATGGCTGTGAAGGAACTAGAGGCTCCAGAGACAAGTGAACAGGAGCTGGGAATACCATGACCAGTTGCTGCAGGAGCTAGAGACAGACCAGTGGGACCAGGCTAGGATAGAGAGTTGGCAGCAGTAGCACAGAAAGTCAGTCAGTCCATCTCAATTTTATTATCTCCAGCAGCAGTATGGTACTTTTATTTTACTATTTTAAGAAACCTCCATACTGACTTTCACAGTTGCTGAGTTCATCAACATCCTCAGTATCAGTGGGTAGAGGCTGCCGTTTCCTCTTCATTTTCATCAGCATTCGCCTGCTATTGTAACTCAATAAAGGTATAGTTTCTACTTTCATTTCTGTGATTCACCGTAAGGTTAAGCAGCTTTTGCTATCTGGATTATATCTTGTGAGCATTAACTCTTCAGTATCTCTTTACTGATTATTTGATGTTTTACTATTTAATATTTTTTATGTAAAATTACCTTTCATTATTTAGGGTGTTCTGTAACATATTTTGTTTCTTCAGCAAGTTGTTTTGTTTTGCTTTTGTTTTTCATTGTTGTTTGGGTTATTTGTTTATTTTTAAAGACTTTTAGTGTTTTTCCAATTTATTTTTCCAAAATCATCAAAAAAATGATAAAATATTCATTTGCACGCATAATCTTATTTCTATTACTTTATGTTATACTTAAAAATATATGTTTAATATAAAAACTACATAATTAATTCCAAAATGCCATTCTATCTACTATCTTCCTAGTCACTATAATTCTCTATCATTAGTTTATTATTAGGTAATAATTTATAATTTACATTATTTTCCCTTTATTCTTCTCTTATACATACCTACATGCTGACCACAGACAGCCTCCTCTCCTTTCTCCCCTCCAAGTACCTCTGGCACATCTACCCTCTAGCTTAGATCCTCTTCTCCTCCATTTCCTTTAAGAAAAGAGCAGGGTTCTCAGTGGTATCAACTTAAATCAACATAAGAAGATGCAATAAGACTAGGCAGAAACCCCTATATCAAGGCTGGATTAGGCAACACAGTAGGAGCAAAAGGTGCCCACCAGCATGCAAAAAGTCAAAACCATCCCTACTGTCATTATTAGGAGTACAATAAAAAAAAAAACCTAAATAATCAAAGCATATCTGCAGAAGACCTAGCATAGTATCATGTAGCCTGGCTCCATGGTTTCTGTTTCAGTATCTGTGAACTTCTATGAGCCTTACAGTGTTTATTTTGTGGCCTGTGTTCTTCTGCTGTCATCAAATCTTTTGACCCCTACAATTCTTCCTTCCACTCTTCTGTTAGGTTCTCTCACCTCCATCTAATGCTTAGCTCTGGGTCTGTTCATCTGCTCCCATAAGCTATGTGGGAGGAAACCTCTCTGATGGTGATTGGGCTAGGCACTGATCTATGACTATAGCAGAATTAGCAATAATTTCATTGGCCTTATTACTTGTTCTGTTGTTTGTTTGTTTTCCCAATCATGTTTGATTGTATTCTGGATTCTAAGATATTTAAACAGTGTCGTGGTCTCCCTCTAGGGGACTGGGCCTCAAGTTAAACCAGTCATTTATTAACCACTCCCTTAAGCTCCAAACCACCATAGCCACGGTGCATCTTGCAGGCAAGGCATGTTGTGGGTTATAGTAGCATGTGTGGCTGAATTGATGCCCCAGTCTCACCACTCATTACAGAAGATGGCAAGCTCTGGTTTCATATACTCAATTGCTGAAAATCCTCACTAGGCTCATCCTCATAGGTTCCAGGAAATTTCCATTGTACTACATTTCCACATGGCTCCCCAAATGCCAACTTATTTCAGTTTCAATATTCTCTTTTTAAATTCTCTCTCTCTCTGACACCTCTTGCCCAAGCTTATCTCTCCTGTTCCCATCCTCACCCATCTCCAGTACACTGACAAAATCTATTACTTTTTTTCCTTCCTAGGGAAATTCAAGAACTCTCCCTAGACCTCTCTTCCTTTATCTACCTTCTCTAGATCTGTGGCTTGTAGTGTGATAATCATGTAGACATTTGTATCTACTTGTGACTAAGTGCACTTGAGTGTAGATGACCTGGAAGACTACCACCGAACTTCAGATCCCTTGGAACTAGAATTATTAGTGTTTGTGAGATGTCAAATTTTATAACGTTAAATGGTATACTGAAAATACAGTGTGAACTCATATATATATATATATATATATATATATATATATATATATGTATGTGTGTGTGTGTGTATGTATACATATATATACATGCATGTATATATTCACATATACATATATATGTATGATATATATGTATATATTTTTATTTAATGAATTATTATTTTTAATTATTTGGATTACTTCCTAAATAATGAGAGTTTACACATATTGATTCTAATCCCAACAATTTTATCATGACTGCATTTATGGTAGCATTGGTATTTTATCATTTTTTTTTTTAGATTCCTGAATAGGTATGCATCTATAGTAGTTTAGGTTTTTATTTCCTTATTGGATATAATTTTGTATATATTTTTTATTTGTTAGTTTTCATATTCATATATACTTTCAAAATTTATTTCTTAGAATAAAATATGCCCATTATATTCTATTTCATAGTTCATTAGATATAATAAAATTATCCTTTCTGTAATCACACATGCTCAGAATAGCAAACTTAAATATATTTTCTGATTAATATTTTTGCAAGTGAGGATGCTTTAATCTGACATGGTAGAGAGAAGAAAGCAGTCACAGGGGTGGGCGGAGAAAGGGAGGGACTTGAATAGAAGAGGGGACAAGGAGGGGAAGGGTGGAATATGATCAGTTTTTTGGGAGTAGGGAACGAGACTGAAGACCTAAGGCTCAGCCGAAAAATGGAAACAGGCAACCTTAGGAGGTAGGAGGTGGGAAACACTCTAGAATGTACTAGAGACTTGTGATGTGAGAGACTCTCAGAACTCAAAGGAAGGGACCTTGGTTAAAGTGCTCTACAGTGGGGGGAGGGAGAGCTTATAGAGTCCACCTCCAGTTGAGGGACAGGGTATCAAGTGGAGGGATGGGGTTGCCATCCCACAGTCAAAAGCTCTGACCCAGAATTGTTCCTTTCTGAAGGAACGTCAGGGACAAAAATGAAGAAGAAGATGATAGAAAGAAGGTCCAATGTCAGGCCCAAATTCAAGGGAAGACCTAGGGCCCTGAGACTGTTACTGATGCTGTTGTGTACTTGCAATCATGAACTTACCATGGCTGCCCTCTGAGAGGCCCAGCAAGCAGATGAAAAAGTCAGATGCATATACTAGCACCTAATCAATGGACAGAAGCCAAGGACACATGTGGTTGAACTGGGGAAAAGCTGGAAGAAGATGAGGAATAAGTCAGACCCATGGGAAGATCACAAGTCTCAACTGACCTTGGCCACTGAGATCTCCCAGACACTAAGCCACAAACAAAACAGTATACACCAGCTGATATGAGGCCCCAACACGTATCCAGTAGAAGACTCTCTGGTCTGGCCTTAGTGAAAGAATATGCACCTAACCCTCAAGAGACTTGAGGCCCCAGATAATAGGGAAGCCTGATGGGGTTTGGAATAGGGAGCACTTGGAGGCAGACAAGTAAAGGGATGAAGTTTGGACTATAAAAATGGGTTAAAGAATAAAAGTAAAAATAATAAAAAATGAAATGTCATTTTATATCTTAAATGATTAATTTAACTGTAGTAGGTTGAATGAGAATTCCCTCTATACACTTGGGTATTTAAAGTCTTGGTCCCCAGTTTGTGGCACTATTAGATATGTAAAAAGCTCATCCCTGTTGGAAAAAGTATGTCAGTGACACCAAAGTGAATGTTTAAGTTTCTTTTGTAACTCAGAATACATGTTAAATCTGCTTTTATCTATAATCATAGGATTTTTATGTTTTAAATTACATTGTCAAGAACAAAGCAGACGATTTATAAGAAACAGAAATGAAATATGACAGGGACCTTTCACATGGGAATTTGGTAAATAAGTATTAATTTTGTCATTAGAATATACATGATATAGCATTCCAAGCCAAAAAAAAAAAAAAAAATTGTTCTTTTGCTTCCATGCATGGCTTCCAAAGGACAAGTCCTTAGTAGAGGTGGCAAGGAAATTAATGAAAGACAGAATAACAAAAGCATTCTGAAAATCTGTGGTTGGCTGAATTGAACTCTCTGGTTGAGAAACTTAAGAACCCCAGATAGTTAGAGTGTTTATTATATATAGTTCAACAGGGAAGTGAAGTTATTGCTTATAAGTGAACAAGCAAGCAAGGTTATTACACACAGGATAACAAGTAGGCAGTGTTTATAATGTACAGCTGGATCAAAGAGACAAGGTTAGCTAACCTTTCTAGGAGCACTCTTTATAGAAGAGCAGACTTCAGACAATAAATATCTGGAGGATAAAAATCGTGGTTGGTATTTTGTACACATACTCTGAACATGAGCATGTGGACCAGAGGCAGGTCTTGCCATTTGCGCCTAGGTCTTTCCCTGGGTAAGATTTGCTATGTTCCATGTGTCTGCAGATATGGTTGTTTTCGTTGCTGTGTCTACATTAAAAACATGCTCACTGAGGTCTGCACTCACTCATTCAGGCTTTTCTCAGCCCTTGACAACCATCATAATTTTTGAATTAAATATTATATAAAAACAACTGAAATTGTTATTGTGTTACAGTTTTCTATCTTTGCATTTTCTCTTTTAAATTATATGTGATCGTTTTCCTTACCCCAATGAATTTTATTACAGTGATTTAACAAAAACAGCTTTGAGAATAGAAAGACAATAACCCATACAATTAGGTAAAATGGTGTGTATATGTTGAGACAGATTTATTTAATCTGCTTATATTAATATAAAATGATTTTATAATTCTAGAAAATTATAATTTAAAATTTTATAAATTTCAAATTACATTAACTTATGAATTTAAAAAATAAACATTTTAATGTAAAATACTGTATAAGTGTTAGCATTTTGGTAGATATTTGTAACCCAGTCACCTACATAATACAGGATGGACAGTTCAAGATCAAACTCAGCTATAAGGTGAGTGGAATATAATTGGAGTCCTCAATTACCTATGTAAAGTACTGCTGGATTTCATGGGTGCTTCCACAAAAACACACTGTGATTCTGCTCATTTTGATTTCTTACTTGCACATAATCTCAAATATCAGGAAATAAGGCATTTCAACAAATTATCATGAAATAAGGAGTTGCCTTGTTCTGTATCTGTCATTCTTTCATTTCTTGTCACTTTAAAACATTCCTTGAAGTCACTTACATATACTATCATATCATTAAAGAAGATAGAAACTCCATAAGGAGACCAACAGAGTCAACTAATGTGGACCCTTGGGGCTCTCAGAGTCTGAACCACAAACCAAAGAACATACATCGACTGGATCTAGGCTTGCTCACACATATGTAGCAGATGTGCAACTTGGTCCTCATGTAGATCCTGAACAACTGGAGCAGGGGCTATACCAAAAGCTGTTGCCTGTACATGGGATATGATCTTCTAGCTGGGCTTCCTTATCTAAGTGGGTGAGAGAGAGGAGGGGAGGATGCCGAAAGGATTGTGAGAGAGGTTACCAGGAGAGGAGAGGAGCAATGAGCTGGATTAATGTGAATAAGTAAAACGATAAAAGTAAAAAAGACATTCCTTGGAACTGTGAGTTTCTACAAATAGATTTAAAAGTCTGTTTCTTTGGGGTTTATATTTAAGACAAATTTCAATATTATGTTTGGTTGCGTGTTTGTGTGTGTGTGTGTATGTATGTGTGTATGTGTGTGTGTGAAATGAGATTCAAATATAAGACAATGACAGACACCTGGATTTTATTTCCGGTTAGGAACAATTGCTTTTGCTATAATGCCAAGATTATTTCATGTGGGATTTAGCTCTTTCAAATATCTAATTTTTTCCCCTCTGCAGATAAGACATCAACATTTTTATTTTTATTTTTATTTCCTAGGAGACATGTAATAAAAAAAAATTCTTGTTTGAACAATAAGTACACATTACTCCAGCTGGGACCATCTGCAGGGAGACAAAGTGGGTCAGCACAGTGTCTCCTCAGCAGTTCTTTTCTCTTGCAAATCCACCTGACTGAAGCTGCAAAGAAAACAATTAGATGAATCCTTTGGTTCGCAAATGCCATTACTAAGATGATTGTTTAATTCTCTGCCCTAGTTAAGTTTTATTTTTCAATTTTAACATCACCTGCATCAAACCTCTTTCAGAGGATATTGATGATATATATATGTTCAGAAGATGTTATTATATAATGGAGAAATAACAATGTTCAGAATCCTGCAAATCTATGTTTTAATCTGCTTTGATATTGTGATTTGAAAGTGTTCCCCCAATTTCAGGTTGGAAACCTACTTACAAATGTGATAGTATTCAGAGGCCAGATATATAGCTGATGATTGAACTTAACAAAGCTGTGCCATTTTGGGTAAATTGATTTCTCTATCAAATGAGTAGGATTATAATAAGAGACCAAAATGTCACTTCTCCCTCTTCCTGAGCTTTTACCATCCAATTTATGCCATGGAATGACAAGAAGGATTTTGTCTACTAGCAATACTATGAAATAGGTATATTCAGCATACAGTAATTAATGGGTTAAGTTTTCTTTCATAAAGTATAAATTACCTAGCCTCTGCTATTCTATTATAGTAACAACAGAACTCATTAAGAGATTTCTCATAGATTACCAGGGTAGCTACTCTCTTTTGTGTAATAGTTGCCATCTTCTTATTGTTTAACATAAGACTTTTAGGGTTTACATATTTTATAGCCATTGTTTCATTTATTTTATGTTCATTATATGATAAACATGTTACCTTTGCTTTTATTGCAGATGAAAAATCAAACAATTAAAAGTGAAACATTTGAATTTGTTGCTCATAAAACATTGTGTCTAAAGAGCTAAAGGGGAATTTAAACTCACACATCTTGAATATGACTTTTTAGTCAATAATCATTAGGATCCAAACGTACATCATCAGTTTCCTTAACAGAAAAAATAGAAACTAGTTTTGAAATTCTGCAGTAATGAATGATAGGTAGGTAGGATTGGAATGTTCATTAGTCCATTCTTTTAAGGGAATATAGAGCAGAAAGCAAAGTACTTCAAAAATGTATTATCAACATTAGGGCAATATTATAATATACCCTTCAAGACAATAGTAGTTAATTTCAGAGCAGTGTTTCCAACCTCATGATATTAGAAGTAATAATGCATGTAAGGATTGTAAAGAATAATAAAGGGCAAGGGAAATACAATAAATTTACTTAGTATACATATCAAAATGTGAAAGAAGGAAAAATAATGAGAATATTTATGTGTGTGTGTGTGTGTGTGTGTGTGTGTGTGTATGTGTGTGTTTGTGTATTCTACATGTTGTATATCTCAGTTTGGCCAAATGCACAGATAACTTTTTAATACCAACTTAAGGAGTATAAAATATTCACAAGCATAAAGAAGAAAAATATCTTTAAATAAACTTAAAACCCATAGCTTAGAATGGTGGACTATATACATAAATTACCCTTTAACTGTAGCTCTTAATGTTTACAAGGCATCTTATGAAATCAATGAAGATATTCACACTCTGGAAAGGTTATGCCAGAGTTGTGTTCACTGCTGGTAATGTTATAAGGGTACTTATTACTGCTTCTTTAGAAATCAGTTTTCCATTGAAACAATATTCTGTTTAAATTTTCATGACCAAATTTGTATCTATTGAAATAGTTCCAGCCCTTTAAAAAAAGTTATAATTTTACGTGCTCTCAGATTGGTTATTTTGAAAATGCATGCTGATTGATATTATTAAGATTCATCATTTCAGAACTCTTCAAAATAAGTGTGCTCTTCTACAATTCTATATAATTTTTTGTGGGTAAGAGATTCATGTCATTGAATATTTTCACCTAATTTATACTATTATATGCTTGGTTTCCTGCCTGCCATTTTTGGCAAATGAAAGTGATTTTGCTTTCTTTAGTATTTTGTAAAAAATATGACAATAATTCTCCTTATTTTTACCTTTTATTTGCCTCAACAATGAGGGAGTTATTTCTAAAAGCAATTGATTTGCATGCCTGACTGTCATAGAAGATAAAGAATATGTGAGAAAAATATTTTTTTAGGTTTGTTTCAAAGTTAAATACAAAATAATTGATTTTTTACAAGATTTTACACAAATGAAACCAACTTTCTTTCTGTTCATTCTCTTTTGCATTTCTCTTCACCTGTTCTTATTTGTCATCTTTTTACTGTTCTCTGTATTTTCCCCCCTTTGCTTTCCTGATGCAGGTTAAACATTAAAGTTTCTATTTTACCACGCACCACTGTTGATGACATTTTATAGCAATATGTGAAGAAGTATCTACTAAAACTAGATATGTCAGCTAATGACAGATACAGTTAGGATTCCAACAAGTTCAGTTTGGTAAACCAATGAGTTTATTGGAATTACTCACAGAGCAGGGGCAAGAGGTGGCATGCATATATGTTGTTGACTCAAATATAGCAGTATTTCCAAAAGGCCAACCATAGCCTGAATGGTGACTTTTGATGATGAGAATAGATTCTCTGGCCTAGATGGAGATGGAACAATACTTCTGGACATGGATAATGACATGGATAAGAGACCAGCATTCAGGAAGATAAGACCACACTTAGAAAAATAGGTTCAATTTCAGCCTAAAGAGATAGATAGAATTATTCCTTTAATTAGATAATATGCATTTCCTTAACACAAACTTCCACCTCAGCATAGTTTCAACAAACGAAACAGTCCAGAAACTAAACCTCAACATTTTATTTGTCTTTTTACTGACTAGAATGTGTTGTACTGAAGGCACACATATTTGATTAATCAAATGTGAGGAAATACTGAAGCTATGGCAAGAATATGTCATTTCTTCGAGCAAAGTTTGAATAGGGCTAAAAGTTCTTATGAATGACTGCAAAAGCAATCAAGGCATAGTAAGACCTACCCATTTAACATATTGGCTGATATGTTATCAGAGAAACCAAAACTTTCTAATTGGATATAAAGCCTACTCCAAAAGATAGAACTCATGCCTTATATAATTAGCTAAACCAAAATCATATATCTGGATAGTTCATAGGCTCTAGTGGAGAACCTAATACTGTTATTTTAATAAATGGACATACTAACAAATTTACCCTTAAGTACTTGCCTTTATAATCACATATCAGTACATATCTAATTCCTCAATCAGAATAGCTTTAGTTTTTAGTATATGGCAATTAATATATGGGTCAAAACTGGTCAACACACAGAAAAATTTCACCTGCAAGATTTCAATCTTAATTTTCTGAGGAACCGCCAGGCTGGTTTCCAGAGTGGTTGTACTAGCTTGCAACCCCACCAACAATGGAAGAGTGTTCTCTTTCTCCACATCCTCACTAGCATCTACTATCACCTGAGTTTTTGATCTTAGTCATTCTGACTTGTGTGAGGTGGTATCTCCAGGTTGTTTTGATTTGCATTTCTCTGATGACTAAGGATAATGAGCATTTCTTAAGGTGCTTCTCAGTCATTCGAGTTTCCTCTGTTGAGAATTCTTTGTTTAGCTCTGTACCCCATTTTTTAATAGGGTTATATAGTTGTCTGGAGTCAAATTTCTTGAGTTCTTTGTGTGTATTGGATATTAGCCCTCTATCGGATGGGATGTAGGATTGGTAATGATCTTTTCCCAATCTGTTGGTTGCCATTTTGTCTTATTTACAGTGGCCTTTGCCTTAGCTATACTACTCCTGGCCATGTACCCAGAAGATGCTCTCACATATAACAAGGACATATGCTCCACTATGTTCATAGCAGCCTTATTTATAATAGTCAGAAATTGGAAAGAACCCAGATGTCCTTCAACAGAGGAATAGATACAAAAAACATGGTACATTTAAAAATGGAATATTACTCAGCTATTAAAAATAATGAATTCAAGAAATTCTTAGGTAAATGGGTGGAACTAGAAAATATCATCCTGAGTGAAGTAACCCAATCACGAAAGAACACACATGGTATTTACTCATTGATAGGCGGATATTAGCCCAAAAGCTTGAAATAGCCAAGATTCAACTCACAGACCACATGAAGCTCATGAAGAAGAAAGACCAAGTGTGCATGGCTCGGTACTACTTAGAAGGAGTAACAAAATACTCAAGAGAGCAAATATGGAGACAAAGTGTGGGACAGAAACTCAAGGAGGGGCTGTCTAGAGACCATTCCACCTGGGTATCCATCCCATGTGCAGTCACAAAAGGTAGACACTGATGTGGATGGCAGGAAATGCATGCTGTCAAGAGCCTGATATAGCTGTCTCCTTAGAGGTCTGCCAGAGTCTGACATATTCAGAGGCAGATGCTCACAGCTAACCAGTGATCTGATCAAGGGGTTCCCGATGGAGAACTTAGAGAGAAGACTGAAGGACCTGAAAGGGTTTGTGGCCCCATCAGGAGAGCAACAATACCAACCAACCTTAGCTCCCCAGGGTCTAAACTACCAGCCTGGGAGCATTTATGGAGGGATCCATGACTCTATCTGTATATGTAGGGGATGATGGCCTTGTTGGGCATAGGTAGGAGAGGAGATTCTTGGTCTCAAGAAGACTGAACACCAAGTGGGAGAGAATTTGAGGGTTGGGAGGTAGGAGTGGGGGATAGATGGGGGCACATCCTCATAGAAGCAGGAGAAGGGGAAATGAGATAGGAGGTTCCTGGGTTGTGGGGGGAATGGGATAAATGGATAAAATCTGAAATGTAAACATAATATCCAATTAAAAATGATTGCAATCTTAAGATATTTTGAAAGTTCATAGATTTTCCAGCACTCATACAGAGATGTAGACCAGAATTTGTGTCATCTTCTTGACAGTAAGTGTCCATATCCCTCTGCAATAGAAAATGTTTCTCACTGATATGACAGAGCAATTCAAGCTGCACAATCAACTGCTTGAAAAATATTTAGATATTTAATAATGTGAAAAAGTATTATGGAAGTTCAAATTTGACAGTTCACTGACAAACACATTTTCTTCTCTGAGAAAGAAAGAATGTGCTCAATCATACAGAAAAATTGTACATTTATTTAAAATAGGAGAGACCTGTACACCTGAAACCAGATATAATTTTCTTATATGTAATGGTTCACCATTAAATTTCCTGTAGAATTTTAATATTGAAAAAATTACCAAAGGTACAAGAAATAAAATTCCGATGTATGAAAGTTAACTACACCCATGAAAACACGGGCAATGAATAATATCTACCAGCCATATCCAAGAAGAGAAAACACACACATACACTCACAGACACAACACACACATACACACACATACTACCATCAACATTAACTACAACAAATTAATAAGAATTAGCAATCATTGCTCCTTGATGAATCTCACTATCAATTATCTCAGTTCCCCAATAAAAAGACACAAACTTACAAAGGAAATTCAAAACAGAATCCATTCTTTCACTCCATTCAAGAAATTTACCTGCACATTAAATATAGACATTTTCTCAGATAAAAAGTTGGGGAAAAAATCAAGAAAATAGAACAAAGATGCAACCTGGTGTAGCTATTTGAATATCTAACAAAAAGATATCAAATCAAAGTTAATTAAAAGAGATGAGGAAGACAATTCATATTCATCAAAGGAAAAGTCTGTGGTGATGACTTTTCTTTTTTTATTGGATATTTTATTTATTTACATTTCAGATGTTATCCCCTTTCCCCATTTTTCCCTATCCCATCCCCCTTCCTCCTGCTTCTATGAGGGTATGTCCCCACCCATCCAGTCCTGTCTTTCTTCCCTATCATTCCTCCACAGTGGGACATCCAGCCTTCAAGGGACAAAGGGCCTCCTCTCCCACCAATGCACAATGTCACCCTCTGCTACATATACGTATAGAGCCATGGATCTCTCCATGTGTGTTACCAGGCTGGCTGTTTAGACCCCTGGAGCACTCGTTGGTTAGTATTGTCAATCTATCCATGGGACTGCAGCCCCCTTCAGCTCTTTCAGTTTTCTTTCTAAATCCTCCATTGGGGACCCAGTGATCAATTCAATGATTACTTGTGAACATCTGTCTCTGTATATGTAAGGCTCTGGGAGAGCCTCTCAGGAGACAGCTATATCAGGCTCCTGTCAGCATGAACCCTCTGGCATCCACAACAGTGTCTGTGTTTGATGATTGCACATGGGACGAATCCCCAGGTGGGGCAGTCTCCAGATGACCCCTCTTACAGTCTGTGTTCCACACTTTGTCTTCATATTTGCTCCTGTGAGTATTTTGCTACTCCTTCTAAGAAAGACCGAAGCACTCCCACTTTTGTCTTCCTTCTTTTTGAGCTTCATGTGGTCAGAGAATTGATCTTTCAATTCTTAACATCAATGCCCCAAACTGAAAGAGAACCACATTTCTAATAGAAACATGACTGAAGCTTAAATCAGTAAGGGATGATTTCAATATCAAACTCTCACCAATGCACACATCATTCTGACAAAAACTAAACAGAGAAATAATGGAACTAACAGACATTATGAACAAAAGGGACCTAAAGCAGCCCATTTCCTTGTCCCTGGCCCATGTCAGATTCTTGCCAAGTAGCCCCAAGGCTCTCTGCCTGTCCCCTTTTTTATATTTCATTATCAAGACTGAGCCTGTCTTAGGTCATTCTGATAAGAATGCCTTCCTTCCTGGGTAGTGCTGGCGCATGCCTTTAATCCCAGCACTTGGGAGGCAGAAGTAGGTGGATTTCTGAGTTCGAGGCCAGCCTGGTCTACAGAGTGAGTTTCAGGACAGCCAGGGCTATACAGAGAAACCCTGTCTTGAAAATAAAAGAAAGAAAGAAAGAAAGAAAGAAAGAAAGAAAGAAAGAAAGAAAGAATTCCTTCCTTACTCATCATGAAATATGCATTATCAAAAGCAATGCACTTCTGTTTTAGGTTGGTAAGGCTTTGTGCAGAATCTTATTCATCCTTGGCTTGCCAGCCTGTTAATTTAATAACTCTATCTAGGGGTCCATTTTCAGGTTCAAGCCATGTACTTTGGCTGCCAACATGTTGATGTTGTTAAAGAAAAGCTTTAACACAATGGGCAGTAATAAAAGTATTCCCATAACAAAAAGGGCTAACATGATCAAACTATATATGCCATTTTTGAAGTTTGACCAAAATAGAAATACTGACCTCAGGCTATGTGTAATTTTATCTGAAGTATCTAACACATCAACGCTCAGTGGAGCAGCATTCTTGAAATTCGTAAGTTCCTTATGTATCCTTAAAACATCCCGAGAGGTCATTGTGATAAGCCCTTAGAAACAGTGATCTCAGAGTGTTCACATAATTGGGTTTAATGCATTGCCTTTTCTTTGACTATATGTGTTTATTGTCTTTCTTTTCTCTTTGACTATTGGCATCTACTGTATTGCTAGACCTCCAACCTAGAACTGACCTTAATATATGCATGTAATTAAAATGCTATAAATGCATAAAGGAGGAAGGGGATGGGATAAGGGATTCTAGGAAAAAGAAATGGGAAGAGAATGGCATCTGCATTGTTAAAAAGCAAAATATCCAATTAATAGTTCAATAGAAAAAAAGGGAACCTAAAATATATCTATAGAATATTTTTTCAAATACAAAAAAGGCTTTTTTCACAGCCTTTCACAGAACATTCTCCAAAATTGAGCACATAATTTATCACAAATCTAGTTTCAACAGCATAAAAATATTGCAATAAATCCCTGTATACTTTCAGACCACCAGAGATTGAAGCTGAATTTCAACCATGGCAGAAAAATATAAACATAAAGGCTACAAACTCATAGGAAATTAATCACTCTGTGCTGAATGACTATTGGGTCAAGGCAGAAATATAAAAGGAAGTTAAAAACTTCCTAGAATCCAATAAAATGAGTATACAAAAAATGCACAAGTATGGAACACAAATATGTATTAAGAGAAAAGTTCCTAACATTAAGTGCAATTATAAAGAAATTGGAGAGATCTCATATGAGCAATTTCATTCAACACCTCAAAGGTCTAGAGAGGAAAGAAGCAAATGCATCCTAAAGGAGTAGATGGAAGGAAATAAACAAATTGAGGGCTAACATTAATAACAATAAAACAAAGATAAAGATAAATAGAAACAATGGAACAAATAATTAATAGTTTGAGAAAATCATTAAGATAGAAAAACCTTTATCCAAAATAACTAAAAGACTGAGAAATAATATTCAAATTAAGGAAATCATAAACAAAAGGGAGAACATGACAACAAACAGAGAGGAAATTCAAAGAATCATTGAATCATTCTTCGAAAACCTTCACTCGTCAAAATTTTAAAATATAAAATAAATGAACAATATTCTGGGTAGATGCCATTTACCAAATTTAAGTCAAGATCAGATAAACAACCTAACTAGACCTATAACCCCCAAGAAAAAAGACACAGTCATTAAAATCTACCCATCAAAAAGTAAAAAAGTACCCAGTGTTAGATAATTTTAGTGTAGAATTTTAACAGACTTTCAAAGAAATTAATGCCAATCCTCCCAAATTATCAAATTGATTTTATTAGGCCACACATGGTCATCCTGATATCCTAACTACACAATGATTCAAAAAAGAAAGAGAATTACAAAGTAATTTACTTCATGAACATAAGTATAAAAAAAATACAATAAAATACTAGGATACCAAAAAATATCATCCACTATGATCAAGTACACATCAACTTTATCTCAGAGATGAAAGAATGATTAAACATATAAAAATCTGTCAATACAAACCACCATATAAACAAACAAAAAGAAAACTCACAAATGATCATCTTACTGCATGTTGAAAAAGCCTTTGACAAACCAAAAACCCCTCTTTTGATAATGGCTTAGAGAGATCAGGAATAAACGAGACATACCTAAATATAGTAAAGATAATTCACACAAACCCAATAGCCGACATCAAATTAAATGGAGAGAAACTCAAAATGATTCTGCTAAAATCAAGAAAAAGGCTTCCAACTAATTGATAGCTATTCATCATAATACTTCATTCTAATTAAAGTAATAAGACAACTAAGAGAAATCAAGCGATGCAAAATAAAAAGGAATAAGTAAAAATATTGTTATTTGCAAATGATATGATTGTATTCCTAAGCAACCACAAAGGCTAGAGTCACACAGTTATATATATATATATATATATATATATATATATATATATATATATATATATATATATAAACTTTAAAAACCAGTATCACCCTTACATACAAAGGGGCAAAGATTTATGAGAGAGAAATGAGAGATGCAACACACTTTTAAAAAGCCAGAAATAGTAAGCCCATTTTCTCCCACTAAGGCCTGACCAGGTATACCTCTGTTATATTTGTGCCAGGGGCCTCAGACTGGCCCATGTATGCTCCTGATTGGTGGCTCATTCTCTGTGAGCTTCCTGGGGTCTGGGGAAGTTGAAACTGACAGCCTTCCTATGTGGTCTCTTTTCCCATCAACTTCAATCTTTCCCTCTAATTCAACCTTAGAGGTGCAGGACTTCGTTCAATGGTTGGACGAAAGTATCTGATTCTCTGTCAGCTGCTAGTAGGAACTCTCAGAGGATAGCCATGTCAGACTCACGTCTATAAGTACATCATAGCATCAATAATAGTGTAAAGCCTTGATGCCCCACCCTTATTGGATGGATCCCATGTTGGGCTGGTCATTGGACCACCTTTCCTTCAGTCTCTTCTCTATTTTTGTCCCTGTAGTTCTTTTAGACAGGAACAGTTCTGGATCAGAAATTTTGACTGTGGGTTAGTAACTCTGGCCCTCCACTTTAGGCCCTGTCTATCTACTGGAGGTGGACTCTTCAAGTTCCCTCTACCCACTGTTGGGCATTTTGGCTAAGTTTGAATCCTTAGCATTTCCACCTCCTAGGTCTCTGGTACATTCTAGAGGGTCCCCCTACCTCCCACCCCCCGCTGTTGCTTATGTCATTCTGTTGGCCTTCTGTGTTTCTCTCCTGTTCTCTCATACCTTATCCCATTCCCTCTTTCCCTACATCTCCTAGCCAGGTCCCTTCATCCCTCTGCCTTCTATGATTATTTCCTTTCTTCATCTAAGTGGGGTTGAAACATCCTCACTTAGGCCTTTCTACTTATTAAACTTCTTATGGTTTATGAGTTTTATTCTAGGTATTCCATACTTCTTGGTTATTATTTACTAATCAGTGAGTACATGCCATGTATGTCTTTTTAGGTCTGAGTTACTTCACTCAGGTTGATGTTGTCTAGTTCCTTCCAATTGTCTGCAAAATCAAGACGTCTTTGTTTTTAGTAGCTGAATGGTATACCATTGTGTAAATGAACCATATTTTCTGTATCCATTTCAAATCATTGAAAAAAGAAATTGAAGAAGACCTCAGAAGATGGAATCATCTCTTCCCATGCTTATGGATTGGTAAGATTAAGTTAGTGAAAATGGCCATCTTATCAAAAAGCAATCTACATATTCAATTCAATCCCATCAAAATTCTAACACAATTCTTCACAGACATGGAAAGAGCAATTCTTAACTTCATATGGAAAAAGAAGCATGAGAGACAAGTCAGTTCATATCTATCACCCTGCACAAAAGTCAAGTCCAAGTGGATCAAAGACCTCAACATAAAACTAGAAACACTGACTCCAATAGAAGAAAAAGTAGGAAATATCCTTGAATGCACTGACATAGGAAACAGTTTTCTGATAAAAGCAATAGTGCAGGCACTAAGATTAACAATTAATAAATGGGACTTCATAAAATTAAAATGCATCTATAAGGCAAAAGACACTGTTCATGGGACAAAACAGCAACCAGAGAATAGAGAAAAAACTCTTAACAACTCTACATCTGACAGAAGGCCAATATATAAAGTATATAAAGAATACTAGAAGTTAGACATCAACAAAGTAAATAATACAATAAAAATCATGTTTAGGTCTAAAAAGAGAATCCTCAACAGAGGAATCTTAAATGGCAGAAAATCACTTAACAAAATGTTTGACATCATCAGCCATCAGAGAAAGAAAAATCAAAACAATTGAGTTTCAATTTTACACCTGTCAGAATGATTAAGATCAAAAGAAAACATGACAGTACATGATGACAAGCATGTAATATCAGTGTAATTTTATAGGGGCTTCTGTGTGACTCTAGCCTGTATAGCTCCCCCAAAAAATATAGAAACATGATATTCATATTAACAAGATGTCTGCACTATGCTGAGCAAGTTCTGAGCTATTTTAATCTATATCTCAGGCACAGGCCCCATATTTCTTGCCAACTGAGTCTTCTTCTGTTTGCTCTTCACCATATGTATCCACAGAGCAATTTTCTCCTGGCCACATGCTCATGCTCCATCCTCTTGGTCCATCCTGTCTCATAGCAAAGTCATTCTACCCTGCTCTTTTATTTTCTGTATTGTACCTACCAGAGATCCCATACTTAATCTCAAGATCTGCCTTCTTATCTCTCTTGTCCAGTCACAAACTCTAGCCTTTTATTATCCAATCAGGGATTATTGGGGAGCATTCTTCACATCACAGTCATCAACACAATGCCTATGTCTAGACTGAAAACTAATCTTGGGGCACAGAACTTAGCATGTGAAAACATCATACAAGACCAACCACTACGCTGTGGATTAAGTGAAAAATTTCCCTATTACTGGTGGGAGTCCAAACTTGTGCAACCACTTTGGAAATCAAATTGCTTGCTTGTAAAAAAACAAAAAAAAACCTGGGAATTAGTCCACCTCAAGGCCCTACCAAACCACTTTTGGGCATATATGCAAAGGACATTCCATGCTACTACAAGGAACATATTTGCTTAAATACGTTCATAATAGCATTATTCATAATAGTCTAAAACTGGACAACCTAGATGTCTCTGAACCAAAAAGTGTATTAAAAGTATGGTACATTTATACAATGAAGAATTATTCAACTGCTTAAAAACGACATCAAAAATGTTGCTGTCAAATGGGTGGAACTAGACAAAAATAGTCTTGAATTAGGTAATCCAGAAAAATAATCATGGTATATACTCAGTTATAAGTGGATATTAGCTATAAAATAAAGGATTATTAATCATGCTACAGTCAACAGATCCAAAGAGCCTAAGTAATTATTAAAGCTTAGGGGGTAGATGCTAGGACCTCCCTGAGAAAGAAAAATAGAATAACGTACTGGAATCAGGTGTCCCGGAGAAAAGGAAGGATCAGATGGGGGGCTGTGGAGGAAGATAATACTTGGAGAGATGACAGAAATTATGAGACATTTGGGGGGAAAGGTAGAAACATAGTATAATGGAAATTCAAAGAGTCTATAAGGGTGACTCTAGAAAAGACTCCTAGTAAAGGGAGAAATGGAACCTGAAAAAGTCATTCCCTATAAATGAGGCAAGGCCTCAGATGAAAATATTGAAACATGGGCTCAGACCTTTAATTTACACTTTTTCATGTCCACAGGATGTGCTGGAATGGGAGACTAACACAGTCATTATCAAAGAGACCTGAGCAAATTCATTGAACCAATAATATGAGTAGATAAAGAGTCCTATAGCCAAATGTTTGGCTCAGCTCAGGAAGTCCCACATTGGAGCCAAAAAAGAATTAGAAGAGCCATAGGACTCAAGAACAGGACAAGAACATGACCCACAGACTTAACTGACTAGGATTCAAGTGGATGCACAAGGAGCAGGGAGCAGGAAGCAGGGAGCAGGGAGCTTGAATGGGTCTGACTTAGGATCTCTGCATATATACTATGGTTGTGTAGCTGTGTGTTTTGTGTGATTCCTAACACTGGCTGTGGATGTTGTTTCTGAATCTTCCCTGTTTCTTTAGCCCTTCTTTTCCTCCTGGGGTGCCTCATTCAGCCTTGATATGAGAATATATGGCTGGTTTTATTGCAGCTTGTTATGCCATATATGGTTGATGTCTCTGGGAGACCAACTATTTTCTGAGGGAAAGTGAAGGGTTAAGGAGCTAGAGAAAATGGGAAATGCATGGGAGAACAGGAGTGGAAAAGGGGAATCTGCAGTTGGATGTAATATATGAGAAAATAAATTAAAAGGTCAGGGATAAAAGAGTTTAACTTCCTAACAACTAAAGAAGCTATTGTTTCTGTAGTCTTTTTAAAAAATCAGTATGCATTGGAAATATATAAATTCACACATAACACTTGCTTGAAGTTTCTCCATAGTTTCAACATAAAATATATCTATTTTTGCTTAACTCTCACAGTTTACATAAGATAAAAATAATTGTGGGTACTGTGCATAAAGTTCCCTAGCTTTTGACAAATAGATTTTGAGGCTTAGATGTTTCAAAATATTTTATGTACTCAACTCATTTTTTCCCAGCTGCTTTTAGTGTTGTCTGGAAAATTGTGTGAACTGCTTGCACTCTGCCCTGGCAACTTGCATTCTGAGTCAATTCCTGATGAAATTCAGCCAGAAAAGTCAAAGTCCACTTCAAATAGCTGTGGAAATACTTTATAAACTGTCGAGAATGATCCTGTGGTCATTTATAACTTTATTAGCTCCTTCTGAGGGACTACATTCATGTACAGTTCATAAAATGTTGGAAGAAGACAGAGCAGAATGAAGCTGATTTTTTTTTCATTGCCAGTAGGCCAGTTGTACTCATATAGATTTATAAACATCAGATGATTAGACTATGGAAGACAGATTATAACACTTATGAAATATTTCTCTAATGAAGTTTTAAGAATCCTCTAATGAAGGCGACTGCACAAAAAGCAAATATTATTTGATTATCTAATTTTATAAATGTATACTATTGCTTTCATAAATACTAAAATTTTAATGATATAACCAGTAAAGTTATTTACCATGCCTTTAATTTACCTCAGTGCATAAATGGTAATTTTTCTATTTAGAATAACTTATGTAGCAAATCAAAGGTGTATTCTACATTCCATGAATGGAGAGATAGTATGTGTCCTATGAACACTACTATCAGAAAACATTCTATGGGGACTTATACTTACTTATAATCACCAAACCAATAATTACATTATTTTTCATAGGAAATAGACCATCATATTTTCTCCTGTATTTTCTACAGAACAAATACTAAATTTAAAGAAGTTAATTTTTATCATCATTGAAATAATATGCTTTTGGAAAAAAATAGACAATAACTAATTTACTTCTTTTAAAATATGAATTCGATAGTAGAAATTACATTGTTAAACCAATAAATATATGTCTAGTGCTAAAAACTCATAAAATTGATTTATTTTTAAGATTATAAAAGGTCCAGCAACAGGCCCAAAGTGAAATTCACCTCAAGGGGAGGTCCCAAGGCCTGACACTATTACTTAGGCTATGGAGCACTCACAAGAACTGGATCTACCATGACTATCTTTCAGAAAACCCAACAAGCAGCTGAAAGAGTCAGATGCAGATATTTGCATCCAACCAATGGATGAATGCTGCTGACCACTGTGGTTGAATTAAGGAAAGGCTGATAAAAGCTGAGGAGGAACACGACTCTGGAGACTATAGTGTAGTTTCAATTAATCTGGACCTCTGAGATCTCTTAAATACTGGACTACCAAAAAAGTACCATACACCAGCTGATATGAGACCCCAAACCCACATACAGGAGAAGACTACTGAGTTTGTGTTCAATCAAAGATGATACATCTAACCCTCAAGAGACTGCAGGCCCCAGGGATTTTAGAAGTCAGGTAAGGTGGGGTGTGGGTTGGGAGATGGGAGATGGGGACATCCTAATTGAGACAGGGGGTGGGTTGGAGGTATGGGATGTGGAACAGTCGGAGGGGGGGATGAGGAGAGCAAAATAAAATCTGGGTGTAAATTAAATAATTAATTCAAAAAATAAACAAAAACTTGCTTAAGCAAATAATAATAAATGTTATAAACATAATTTACTATAGTGTTTATAGAAGGTTACATTCATATTGAGGAGACAAATATTTTCAATCAGTGGCTGAGTTTGTGGATACAATAGTCCCAGGTCAATGGGTAAATATTCGTCATGGCAAATTTTCAGGACTTTGAAATATACTTATTCATTTTCCAATAAACAACAAATATAGTAAATATGTAATTTATATAAAATTATGACTACTTTTAATTGCATCAATCATGCTAAAAATTCTATATAAATTATAAAATTTAGTATGCATAAATAATACATAAATTTATATGTTCTTGTTATATTTTGGATCACTTTTGGGTATATGCCCAAGAGTGGTATAGCTGGGCCTCCAGGTAGAATTATTTCCATTTTTCTGAGGAATCTTCAGATTGATTTCCAAAATGGTTTTACCAGCTTGCAGTACCACTAACAATGGAAGAGTGTCCCCTTTTCTCCACTTCCTCACCAGTATCTGCTGTTACCTGAGGTTTTGGTCTTACTCATTCTGATGGGTATGAGGTAGAATCTTAGGGTAATTTTATTTGCATTTCCCTGATGACTAAGGATGTTGAATATTTCTTTACGTGCTTCTCAGCCATTGAAGATTCCTCAACTGAGAATTATCTGTTTAGCTCTGTACCCCATTTTGTAGTAGAGTTATTTGGTTCTCTGGAATCTAACTTCCTGAGTTCTTCATATATATTAGCCCTATATTGGATGTAGGGTTGGTAAAGATATTTTCCCAATCTATGGGTTGCTGTTATGTCCTATTGACAGTGTCCTTGATTTTAATTTGGATACTGACCACCAGTTGAACAAATACCATTTGTTGAAAATGCTTTTTTGTTTTCACTGGATGGTTTTAGCTTCTTTGACAAAGATCAAGTGACCATAGATGTGTGGGTTCATTTCTGGGTCTTCAATTCTATTCCATTGATCTACCTGCCTGTCTCTGTGCCAATACAATCTTATTTTTAACACTATTACTCCACTAAGTTTACAGCAGTATTATTTATAATAGCCAGGGTATGGAAACAATCCTAGATTTCCCTCAATAGAAGAATGGATACAGAAAATGTGGTACATTTACACAATGAAAAACTACTCAGCTATTAAAAACAACAACTTCATGAAACTTGCAGGCAAATGGATGGAACTAGAAAATATCATCCTGAGTGAGGTAAACCAGACACAAAACAACACGCATGGTATGTACTCACTGATAAGTGTATATTATTCCCAAACCTCACAATACCCATGATACAACCCACAGACCATATAGAGCTTTAAAGGAAGAAAGGCCAGCTTATGAATGCTTTAGTCCTGCATTGAGCGGGGAATAGGATGATCATGTGAGGTAGACGTAAGAGTGACCTTGGAGAAAGAGAGGAGGGGGAGAAAATAAAGGAGACAATATCAGGTACTGCAGGGAACAGGAGAGAGGTACAGAGGGTCAGGAAATTGAATAAAAATATGTAGTAGTGGGAGATGAAGAATGGAGGAAGTCACTAGAAGCTCCCAGATTCCAGGGAAGCAAGAAGATCTTAGGACCCAACAGGGATGATTTTAGACAAAATACACAAAGTGAAGGGGAAATGGAACCTGTAGAAACTACCTTCAGAAGGTAGGTAAGTCCCCCAGTAGAGGGATGGTGTCACATATGCTTCTCAAAATTTTTAACCGAGAAATGTTCTTGTTCAAAGGTAAGGCAGGGACAAAAATGGAGTGTAGACTGAATAAAGAAAGGACCATCCAGGGACTGACCAACCTAAGGCTCCATCCTGCCTGCAAACACCAGACCCTGACACTGCTGCTGCTGCAAAGAGAACATAAAAAATTAAAGCGATTGTGTCTAAATCTACTTCACTTTTCTTCTGTAATATTACAGGAAGTAACATGGGAAAAAATGGAATCCAATTTAACCAGTAGAATAACTCAATATTAAGAGTTGAGGGACTAGCTGAAGACTCTCTATTCAATGAACACTTGGTCAGGGAATAAATAATAAATAAATAAATAAATTAAGAAATGAAAATGAAGGTACAGCACACCCAAACTTACAAGTCACAATGAAAGCAGTGTTAAGAGGACAATTAATAGCACTAAGTGCCTCCCTAAAGAAATTGGAGAGACCCTATACTAGCAACTTAACAGAACACTCAAAAGCTTTAGAACAAAAAGAAGTAACATAGTCAATAGAAGTAGACTACAGTAAATAGTCAATTTCAGGGCTGAAATCAACCAATTAGAAACAAGCAGAATCAACAAAACCAAAAGCTGCATCTTTGAGAAAATCAACAAGATAGATAAATTCTTAGCCAAACTAACTAAAGGTCACAGAGACAGTATCCAAATTAAAATCAGAAATGCAAAAGAAGATATAATAACAGAAACTGAGGAAATTAAAAAAAATAATCAGATCCCACTACAAAAGCCTATACTCAACAAAACTGGAAAATCTTCAAGAAATGAATGATTTTATAGACAAATACAATCTCCAAAGTTAAATAGAGTAGGTGAACTATCTAAACAGTCGCATAATCCCTAAGGAATTAGAAGCAGTCATTAAAAACCTCTCAACAAAGAAAGCCCAGGGTCAGATGGTTTTAGTGCAGAATTCTACCATACCTTCAAAGAAGAGTTAATAATAATAATATTCAAACTATTACACAAAATAGAAATAGAAGGAACAGTACCTAATTTATTCTATGAAGCAACATTAACTCTGATATCGAAACCACACAAAGATGCAACTGAGAAATAGAATTTCAGACCAATTTTGCTTTATTCCTGGTATCCAGAAACTGGAAGCAACCCAGATGTCCCTCAACTTAAGAATGGATACAGAAGATATACTTCATTTACAATTCAGCTCTTAAAAATTAGGAAATCATGGATTTTGCAGGCAAATGTATAGAATTAAGAAATATCATTCTGAATGAAGTAACTTAGAACCAAAATGATATGCATGGAATATACTCAATGATAAATGGATATCAGCCAAACAGTACAGACCTCTCATGATACAGTCCTCAGAAGTCAGAAGTTAAACAAGAAGGAAGGCTCAAGTGAGGATGCTGCACTCCCACTTAGAAGGAAGAACAAAATAATAATGAGAAGTAGAGACAGGGAGGGACCCGGGTGAAAGATAGGATATGGAGGGGGCAAGGGGGCAGGACCAGGAATGGAGGAGACAGGAGAGAAACCCAGAGAACCAGTAGTAGAAATGGAAATATGCAGCTGCTGGGAGTTGGTAGTGCCAGGGGATGGAGAGGAACATCTAGAAAGTCTCAGTGGCTACCAGGACTCAATGGGAACGACATTAGCCATAGTCCCCAACAGTGGTAAGATGAAACCTGAAGACACCACTTCTAGGAGATAAACAGTGTCACCAGTGGAGGGATGGGGGTCACCAAATTTTTTTCTTGCCTAAAAGAAATACAAGGACAAAATGGAGCAGAGAGTGAAGGATAGGCCAATCAGTGGCAGACCCAACTTGAAATTCATCCCATGGGTAGGCACCAAACCCTGACACTATTACTGATGCTAAGTTGTGCCTGCTGACAGGAGCCTAGCATGGCTGTCCTTTGAGAGGTTCTACTAAAAGCTGACTGAGTCAGATACTTTCAGCTAACCACTGGCCTAAGTTTGGGTACTCCGATAAAGAGTTAGAAGATGGATTGGAGAAACAAATGGTATGGCAACCTAACTATTCCAGATACCTGGAAGCTCCCAGAGACTAAGTTACCAACCAAGGAGTGTCCACGGGCTGGTCTGAGGCACCAGGCACATATGTAGCAGAGGACTGCCTTGTTTGGCCTCAGAGAAATAGGATGGACCTAATCTTATAGAGACTTCATGCCCCATGGAAGAGGGATGCCAGCAGGGCAGGAGCACCCTCTCAGAAGTGAATGTGAGAGGGTGATGTGAAGAACTCTGGGAAGGAGGGACCAGGAGTGGGGACAATATATGGGATGTAATTAAATAAAATAATTAATTTTAAAAACAGATGTTTAGAAATCTTTTTGTGATAAAAATAAATTTATTGTCTAAATATGATACCAAATGCTCTAATATCTGACCAAATAATTAAAAATTTAAAAAAATACATTGTTCTAAGAGGTACACTGTAGTGTCACATCAAATAGAGTGAGAAGTATTTTTCAGTATTTCTATTTAATCACACAGATCTGTATTCTTCCAAAATTTTTCATTTAAATTGTTTCTGTATAAATAATAGCCTTGTTTTTACTTTTAATGAACAAGGGAATGAACCACACTAACTGATATTCAGTCCACTGGAATTTCTTTCAGAATATATTTATTTGACTATGTGTGATAAAAAGAAATCACACAAAGATTTAAAGATAGGAAGACAACTTCCCTAGCAACAGCCTCGAACCAAGGCCTTTCATGCTAGAAAACTTGCCAATTTAGAGCAGAATTCATCAGCTCATGTTTCTCAGAAGTGGTGTTTAGTGGAACTTCAACGAATAACACTATTTCCTGGAATGTGCAGAAAAAACAGTCCTGAGTTCTAAATGAGCATTAATTAATGCAATGCTATCACTTGACATCTCTTGTTAGATCTGTACTTGCCTTTATTGGCTGTGGTCATAGTCAGATATTTTTATCTGTCATTTCCATTTATGGAGCAGGGATATGTAGTATAGTTTACAGGGAGTAAAATGCAAGGTTAGCAAGCAATGCAACTATATTTGTTATGGGAAATACGGAATGTGGGCCAGAGCCCTATTCACATTTCTTGTTCATAAAAAGGTATGTGTACTTTCATTATTTAAAAAAAAGACATGTCTGATGCTATGATCTATAATAACAGGAACCAACTTGTGACATTGGCAATAAAGAATTTGAAAATCTGTAACTGTTTCCTTCTAAACAAAATAGATTATTTCAGTTGCATTTACAAATGTTTGTAAGCCAGGGACTTTCAGTTTAGATTGTTTTCTGATTAGTGATATTTCTAGTTCTCTGCTGTTGAATGTTCTCTTTTATCAAGGCCACTTAACTTAATTAAATGTTTATTATTTATATAATATCTGATGTTTATAATATTTAAATTATGAATTGTTGAGAAACTGTTTCAATTCTTGACTATTAATAATTGTCCTAAAATGCCTACTTATAAAACGAAAGAATTGTTGACATATAAAGGATTTTAATAATTAAAAAATATCTATAAAGTGCTTGGAAGAACACTTAACATACAACAGATATGTAAACATTAGCAAATTGAACTAGTAATGATGGTTTAATCACATGTGAAGTGCTTAAACACTGTCAGATAATGGTGCAAATACATAGAAATATCTGAATGCATATCGAACAATATAACAATGGTTCCAAAAAATACTCAAAATTATACAGTGCTTACAAATGTACAAATGTGTTCTTTATATTTGGAAGCTTAAGTAAGTTTATGATCTTCACAACATTGGATCTATAACAGTGGTATTAAAGGTATCTTAGAACTTTAAAATTCTGAAATATGACTATGTTAAAAACAGAACATCATGTTCTTTTTTGCATATTTCTCTCATATTGTCTTATGATTTCTCCTTCTTATTGCAAACTTCTGTAATATCCAAACATTTTGTTAATCAATGTAATTTCATATTTTTAAACCATTGCTGGTACACATTGCCCCTGGAATTCTTCACGAAAGCTTTGGTCTAATGGAGGAAAAGTAGAAAATGGGTGTACAATAGGTAAACTCTCCTCACTAAGAAGAACAGGTTCATTAGAAAATGGATGCCCCCAGGGAGTTTAGAAGTCAGGTGGGATGGGGGTGGAGATATCCTCCAGGAGACAGGGGTGTGGGGAAGAAGTATATGGTGTGGAACAGTCAGAATGTGAATGGGGGACAATAAAATCTGGAGTGTAAAAACCCATGTATAAACTATAGCTTTTCAAATAAAACATGCAGTGTTATATTGAGCTAGTGGGAATAGCTTTGTTGTAAATAAATATGAATTAATCTCTTCAAATACACACATAGACTGCAACTCTGGTACTTGGTAAATATTAAAGAATTTTTTAGAAAAATATTGATTTGAAGCAATCTACATTTGAGCAGGTATCATTTATCAGGCAACTAAGTGCAAACATTGAACTATATAAGTAAACAACAACTACCCAAATACATGTACAAATATAAATATGAATATTTAAAGTGTCAAGACAATAGTGTGGGAGGCAAGATAAGTTTACTAATTAATGTTTGTTGTTAATAAAAGTTATAGATTTAAAATACTTAAGCCAATTCTCTATTATTTCAATTAGAAAATATGTTGTTAACTTCCAGGCATTAATTGGGATTTTAAATATTGTCTATCTAAAAATCTCCTTCATCTCCTAGGAAACAATTTGTTTCTCAAATATCAAACATTTCTTTAATTATTCTTCTCAGGTATTACAGGCATATTTAGCCATAATTGAGTTTATCCAAATTGTATTCTAGTCATTTGGCCTTATAATTTTAAAGTGTAGTTTGATATAAAATACTTAACTTTTTATTTGTGTATATCCTGAAAATAACAAATAATCTCTTCATTTTTTATATATAGCTTTTCTAATCCTGACTAGTTGCCATGTATTTCTTGTAGCTATATTTAAATATTAAACTGATAGCAGTATACATTAGCACTCCAACAAAAAATTAGTAGAACAAAAAATCATGGGTGCTTTCTTTCATTTTATTGGCTAACACTGCTAACTAATGTTGTTTGCCACCACTTCATTATATCCATCTATCTATCTATCTATCTATCTATCTATCTATCTATCTATCTATCACCTATCTACCCAATCTATAACACCTCATATATAAGATAAATGGGCATTTTGTCTTTTCAATATATTCATAAATCCCATGCCAGATAAGTTAAAAATTAATGTTTAAAGCTTACTTATTTGTTTGCTTTATTATATTTGTCTGTGCAAGTTTATGTGTACTATGTGTACATAGGAGCATACAGAGGCCAACAGAGAGCTTTCAAATCCTTAGAGTTTCAGTCAGCTTTGAGCTGATATGTAGGTGCTGGATACCCACATACTATGCAGGACATTAAGCAGTCTCTACTAGTGTGTCATCCTTTTAATTCCAAAATTAGGTTTTAACAATTTAACACTCCTCTTTCACAACAAGTTGAAATAACTTCAGCTGAGTAAAGGCTTAGCCATTTCTATAGTTCTTTTTCCAGAAGTGCATGTTTATACAAATAAACAGTAGAACAATATTTCTGGTTAGAATGTTGCTGTCTTTTAGGCAATAATTTGAACCTCTAGTTAGTTCATTTCTCATTGAGACTCTACTGGCTTTAGGGCTGGTGACATTTAGTAGTAAGACAAGAAAGAGAAAGCTGTAGAAGGGTGATAACAATGGCTCTTGCTAACTGTAACAAATAACATTTCCTCTCATAATCAATGTCTATTCCCAGTTACATGATTATACAAAATCTGGTTGCATTTAAGAATAAGGGATAGAGAAGAATATGGATTAATTATTAGTGAAAAAAAAGGCAAAGATTTCTGGTGAACTTCTCATTAGCAGGTCTCTTTTACAATAGAAAATGCCATAATTTTTATACATCAATCTATTTTTATGTTATCCTGGTGGTAGTATCAATTAGATGTAATTTCTTTAAAATGCAGAAATTATATTTCATTTATATGATATAATTCCAACAAGTACCAAGTGCTTGGAACTGTGATATAAAAACATTTAACTGTTGGTTCACTAGTAGAAGTTTATTGTATATTAAAAATTCATTTATAAATTATTATCTACTATAATTATTATTATACCTATAGAAACCTATATACATGGCTAGTATATGAAATAACTTTTGAGATAAAAGAGACTAAGGAACAAAATTGATATAAGGAAACATACCCATGACATGAGATTCTAGATATCTTTAAGAATATGATGATAAATCTACCATTGTCATGAATTAAAAATTTATCTATGTGAGGACAATATCTTAAAAGGAAAAGTTGGGAAAGAAAAGAAATTAATGTTAAATACATCTCATGTGTTTATTTACTTTAATGTATAACTAGATATTTGTTGATAATTATTATTCATAATATCTTAAAAATATTAGTGGTTAGAAATGGGCATTTCATCATATTATTTACTCAATATTAATTTCAGATACCTAATTTAACACCATCAGTTAAGAGAAAATTTAAAACAATTCATAAATATATTAAAATATATTTCATGTTATAGCAGAAGCACTCAAACAATGCAAATGTAATAATTATATAATTATTTTATTTTGAAAAATACTTTAAATATTGAAAAAAACAAAGAAGCTACAGTATGAAATATGAAGCTTATATCCTCTATTTCCCAACATTCATACGGTAAAATTCACTGGAAAACACAATTATATAAACATATTTTACCATAGTATATTTAATGAAATGGGGCAATGGATTCCAATGAACAGGGACGTGGAAATTTACTTTCTGACAATCTCATTTTGAAGGAAAAGTAAAGCAGGAATGCTATAGCTTTGGAAAGTTTTGCTACTTATTCATCTGCTATTACATTTTTATCCTACATTTTTAACACACCTTGACAGAACACACAATATAGTGTCACCAGTCCTTTGGAAGACTGGACTTCAACAATGGGGAAGAGAAAAGCATTTGAAATCCATACTGTCTATATTGTACTTAGTTTCCTTGCTTTTCCATGCTAGGAGGTTAAATTATAACCCCTATATCTGCTGATCTGGCCTTTCTAGTCCAACTTTCTTATTATTATGTCTAATCCTTCTCACTCCTCAGCAGTTCATTGTCCCTTGAGGCTGCTCAATCTTGAGTCTCCATAAAGGACTGAATAGCACCATATGGCTGTGAAAGTAGAATGTGGACTGGGTTATTGGAAAGAACACTCAGGGCAAAGGAGGACTAATAAGAGTTTGTCTGTTCAAAGAATAAAATATTAAATGATAATTATAGAAAAATCACAATGCTTCCTATATATAAAATTTCTTATAAAGTAGAGAATTCAATTTAATTTAGTTTTTATTCCAGGAAAAGACAGTATAAATCCTCTTGACTTTATTAAAATGTTAATCTTGCAACATCTAAAGTAAATGTTTAATACAGGTACTTCAAAGGTTAAAACAATATTCTGAGAGCATATTAGAAATGGGAAAACTTATAGGTGTACAAAGGCATTAAGGTGATGTTGACTTTTGCTATATAAAAGTTAGAGAATGAAAAAGTATCAAAGTATTTTATATTAAAATTTAATTAAAATTAATTGAGAGGAAAATTTCAGAGATTGTAAATTGTTTTATTGGAATACAAAAAGACACTTGCCATTTATACTTTTCCACTGTAAAATTGATACATAATAATTATTTATGAACATTTTTAAAATAAAATCATACTTGTAATTAAAGTGTGAAATTTACCATCCATAACTGTTATTATTTGACATACAACAAGCATTGTGTTTCATTTCAAAACTTCAGGGAGACTAAAATTATACAGATAACACTGTGCAATTTTGTGCCTTTGATGATCAGGGTTATTGCTGTCCATTCCTCTGCTTCTAAGCTCAGCAGTTACATGAAGTGATATAGTTACCTTTATTAAAATTACTTAAGCACATTTGTATTTTCTCTTCATTGTATAATATCTTTATATTTGTAGTTACATTTTACATTCTGAATATATAGTTTGATTACTTTGTATTGGCAATAATACAAAACCATCCATTTTTCCCCAAGTCAGCAACCCTTGATTTGAACAAAGACTTTTTACAGTGAAAATGTTTCTAGGTAAAAAAAGGAAAGTTGTGATGCATCAGAAATGTGAAGTACAGAATGAAAACAGTTTACTATTATTGCCATAGTATGGTATAAAATTAATATGACTCTGAAGTACTACTAGTATACTGATTGAGTCTTGGAAGTAGCCAGATAACCAAGTGGACTAAAGAATAGCTCTGTATCCTCTGAGGTTCATAGCTCTGTGATTTGAAATTAATTCATTAATTTTGTGACTATCTTCCTTAGCATATTTCAAACTCCAGAATATGAGGCACCTTCTCTCCATTGCTAAATTATCAAAGACTCCAAAAGCATGAGAAATGAGCGATGGCAGAAAGTTATACATCATGATAGGGGGCATGTTATATACAGAAATTTACATCATTAAAATTTTTTTAATCTGTGCAGATAAAAGACAAACTTGTTATTCCTTAAAGATTTTTTAAATCTCATTTCACCTTATAATGTCTGTTTTGTCTTGAAATTCTGCACTGATAAAAGAACTTTACTTACAAACAAACTGTCATTTAGTGTAGTATTTCTCTTTTCTTATATTCTCAAACATATTAGTTATGATTCCCCATGTCTCCTGTTAGTAAAATAGTCTAGGAACTAATAAAATATTTCATAAGGCATTGTAATTAAATTAAGATGTATATTTGTATGAATGCATATCTGAATATTGCAATCAGCAGTAAGTGCCAAATATATATCAAGTCTTATACTGATTTCATTAATTTGAAATTTGACTGGGCAAACAAACCAATTTCACATGGTGTTCATAATTTATTTCATAAAAATGTTATGTAAATTATATATTATGTAATAAATTAACATATATAATATGTAACAAATTATACATATATTATAAAATATATAAATGTTAAAGCAATTGATAATGTACAAAATGTGTTCAACTAAAGCAGTATGATGAGAAGCTTTGACCTGGTGTCATGGAAGAAACCAGAGGAAGAAAATAAATTTACTTCAGCTTTGATATTTATTTCCTAAAGCAAGTAGAAATAAAATAGCAAGTTTAATTTAATATACTGTGATCTATTTTCAGGCTGGTGAATTCAATTCATAATAGAATTGAACAGGAAGAGTAAAAAAAAAATGTGTTAAGACCATCTTTTCTTTCTTCCTGGAGCACCAAAGTTGAAGAAAATAGCTGAGCATATGTTTCTGCACATATAATATAGAAGAAAATAAATAGATGCAGGGAAAAATGCAGGAAATTCAATGAACATTTTATTGCAACATGAAATTAGTCCTAACTCCCAATAAGTACTATTTGGAAGTGACACATTGCCCTATTGATCTGGAAGTGGGGAAAATGATAAGCTTCATGGGGAAATAAATTCTTGATTAAAATCATCAGTCATGAATATCATTTGGGCATTTTGTTTCAAATAATGTCAACTCTTAAGAGGTTGCCTTTATGAGAGGAATAAACATTTCTATAATAAATTCAATAGATTTTATTGACTTCATTTAAATAACAGTTTGATTTACTTTAAAAGCTTTCCTGAATAAAATTAAGGTACTCTCCCTTATTGAGGTCATATTTCTTATGCTTACTGAATGGGGTTGTCAATACCTTCCTTTTACTCTCCATAAATGTGCTGTTAACAGTCTAGGTATTGGCATAAAATTATAGAACATATAAAAGAGGGATGATTTGATACACTCTTAGAAAGGTAATGCACTTAGGAATCTGAACAGACCCTGAATTCACATTCTAAAGTATCTACAATCATTTTGAAATGTCCTGAATAAAATAGGATGCTATACTGGTTCTTTTAAATGTTAATATTTTGTGTTCAGAGAACAGCATTATTTATTTTTCAGCTATACTCTAAAGCATAGATGTTTATAAATTTTTGTAACAAACATATTATTAGTAAAAATGGATTACATATCTTTTCTATTATTTTATTTATTTTCTTAATACATCATTTTGGTTGTCTGGGGTTTGTATACTTATTTCAAGGAATCTAGTTAAATATATATTATGATACTTAGTTCTGTCAGCCTGACCTATGGTCTCGTAATGTAACCATATTTTCTCACTTTTTAAATTGATAATGGAATCGTCCTCTCTCCACTGGAAATCTAACCTGGCAACAGAATGTGGCCACTTCAGTCTCCATATCCTCACCTGCTAAGAGTCTCAGCTAGATTCATACCCATAGACTCCCAGGAACCTATCCCATCTCAGGTCACTGGCTAGTTGTAGAGATGTGCCAGGCAGATTTTTGTTCTCACATCCAAACATCTCCCACATCCACTCATCTCACACCTGAACCCCATCGCCTTTCTCCTACTCACCGCCTCTCACAACCAGTTTCCTCCTTCAATACACTCCCAAAGCTTTGACTTAAAATTTGTCCTGTCTACAAGATTTGCATGGATAAAGAGGAATCAGAGATTGGGAGAATAGACAACCAATGACGGGATCCACTCCACACCCATTCCATGTGAGAGAGTCAATCCTTGAAACTAGTAATAATACTCTGCTATGATTTCCGAATGGAGCCTAGCATAACTGTCTCCTGAAGGGCTTCAGCCAGTAGTGATTGGGAAGAGGTAAGAGACCTACAACAAAGCATCAGTCAGTGCTTAGGTAGTCTTGTAAAAGAGTGGGGGTGGGGTTGGGACTGAAGGAGCCAGAGGGATCCAGGACAAAGCAAGAACTACAAAGTCAATTAACCTAGGACTATCGGGTCTCACAGACTGACCACCAACCAAAGAGGTGGCAGGGGTTTGAACTAGGCATTTACACATTTTTAGCAGATGTGCAGCTTGCTCTTCATGTGGGTCCCTTAACTATTGGAATGGAATTGTCTCTGACTTATTGGCTGTCATTGGACCCCCTTTCTCCACTTGAACTGCCTTATTGGGTCTCAGTTGGGGAGGATGCTCTTAGTCATGTGGTGACTTTATGTCCTAGCATAAGGTAGTATCCAATGGGGATGGGGGGTGCTTCCCTTTCTCTGAGGAAGAGGGAAGGGATTTGTAAGTGTGGGATAGGGAGGAGAAGATGGAGCAGTAGCTGAGAGATATAAAGTGAATAAATAATTTAATGGAAAAAACAATAATGGATCAACTAAGTTCTTGAAAGTTTTAGTTAAAGTCGGATAGCATACAGCATTTTGATTTTTAAATTTCTTTATAGTTTATGTTTTTCAGATACTCTCAATATTTCTGTACCAGCCATGTTGGTACTTGATTAGACAATTCTGGCCCAGATGAGACTAGGTCAGCACACTCACTGTGTGTTAAAGATCATATTGAGTTACATATCATGGCTTTGTTTATAAAAAAAATTCTTGTTTTTAGTCATCATAATTATTATAAAATGTCAGAAAAATCATATCTGGAAGTATTATATCTGAAAGTGTTATAAAATATCTGAAAGTGATTTCTGGAAAATTCTCCATTTTCCTTGGATGTGTTATTCTATTTAATACCTCTGTGGGTGTTACTTCTATGTCTGATACATGTTGCAAGCCTGCTGAGTAATTTGTGAGGAAGGACTGAGAACAGAAATCATTATAATACCAAGTGATGTGGCTATACTAATTAATGATGCACATTCACTCATAACCTTGTTTTTTAGAAATTGAAAAGAAACAGGTCCACTCTACATGTGAACTGGTTATAGCTGATAAAAAACAATCAAACCATATGTTTTTCTTCAGTCAATTTTCTTAGTAGGACTCTTTTCAATCTGGAGCTCCACTACGTTTCCTTCTATTGCACTGTCAACATTAAAGTTTTTCCACTCAGTTTTTAAATAGCACTATCTAGAGTCATTATTTAGGTTTAAAGAATACGATAAAGAATAAAAATAAGGTAAGCATATAATTGAACCGAAATAAATCTTTTTTAATATTTAGTTATTTTTTAATGTCGTTTTAGAAAAGCTACTTCTGTAGGTGTAAAGGGAACATATTCCGCAGTTCAAACACTGAAAATAATACGAGTGAAAATTTTAAACTTTGAAACTTTCAGGAAATTCATCCAATTTGTCTCGAGATTACATCTAATGCACATGTATGCTGGCACAAATCAGAAAAATCATGCCCCATCTGAAAGTACTATTGCTTCTCCAGTCTCATGAGTGTCTCTAATGACATAGCACACATGATTTTAGAGTGCAGGGAGCTTGCTCAGTAAACGCATGATTAAGCAGGTAAAGAAAGTTCTGTCAGATGTTATATTCTTTCCTGTGCTGCCACCCTCTTTTATAAATCTGAAAAAAATAAGATTTTATTTTCTCACAGTTACGGAGACAGTATTGAAAATTTAGTATATTTACAAAAAAAAATGAGCAGCACTTTGTTTAGCATTGCATTTGGCGCTTGTAAATTTTCACATCTCATTGGCTCTTAAAAGTCAAAAATACAGTTTTTGTGCATTTCTCCTTGTTATACATTTTAATCTTTCTTTTACTGAGCTAGATATTTTCCATACAATGTTTTCCAACCAAGATTCCCCTTCTGCAAATGCTCCAAGTTTTCTATCACCTTTCATCCCAGCAGAATCCGTATACTTTCTGTCCCTCCTTAGAAAAACAAGCAGACATCTAAAGAATAATAATAAAAAAGTAACCAAACAAAAAAACAAATGAACCAAAATAATATAAAACAAAAAGAAGAAGAGCCAAAGGAAATGCATGAGATACACATTAAAATCAAAGACAATTATGTAAAAGGAATTTGCATATACAGGAATCCACTAAAATCACATAATTGGAAGCCATGATATATACAAAGAACCTGGAAGATTTTAAGAAGGTCTATGTCAGTAACATATGACACAAAGAACCTCCAAAGATATTATTAAATTCATATTGCTTTGGCCTTCACTGCTAGGCATGAGGCCTCATCATAAGACTTAGTGTATTATATTCCCAGAGAGATTCTTTTGAAGAGAACAGATTTTCCATTTCCAGTAGCTAACAATCAGACATAGTTTAATATTTAGGGAAGGAAGCTTGTGTCCCCTAAAATCTTTCTCTGAATAATCTGCTAGAGTGCCTTTTGGAATTCTCCATTTTAAATTTGTTACTATAATTTTTACTTATAAACTAATTTTTATTACAATTAAAGATTCTTAGAGACAGAGACAGAAATACAGACAGATAAGAAATATAGACAGTCAGAGAGAGAGAGAGAGAGAGAGAGAGAGAGAGAGAGAGAGAGAGAGAGAAATAGAACAGGGTTGCTATTTAGTTCATGCCCTTTCCCTTATTTTATGATGTTACAATAATTGTTATTGCAATTAGTAAGTGAATTTGAACTGTTGTGACTTAATGATTTTATATGCAATCCCTGCAGTGATTCATTGAAATGCCTATTTTGTTCTAAAAATCTTGATTACCATACTACTTTAGAAGTGGTGGGTAGCCCATGGGTTTTGCTTTAGTGCTAGAATACTGCATTATATTTTGTTGACAAATTTCCATAAGAAACTCTACTGTAACTTTCTCAAATTTTCTTTGTCTTGACACCATGGAGAATTTTAAGGGGCCACAGACTCTAAAAGACTAACTCTATTTCTTGATTTTTTTTATCACCCTGACTCTTCTTCAGCAACATGCTCTGAGCCTTAGGTGCAGCTTTGTGTTTTAGATGTATCAATTGATCATGAGTATCACATAATCAATTATTGTTTGTATTTTGATCAGTTATGGTTTTGTACAACAGTCTCTATGTGCAATAAATGGAAGTTTAGAAACAGGAAATCTAATGTGAGATTTTGTACCCTAGAAATGTCTGAGAAGCTATGCCTATGAAATATCAACAACATGACTGCATTTGTAAGACAAGCATAACACCAAAAGGCATTCAAATGTGGAATAGGAAAATCAGATGGAGTTCCAAAGATAGATAAAGTACTACAGGTAACTAAAGGTGCTGAAGAAATAGTCTTCCTCAGGGAAGAGCCCCTCAAAAAATTAATCAATATCCAGTGTTCAACCATACAATCAAACAGACATATGTAGAATGAGCAGCTTCTTCATATGTGTATGTATATGTGTATCTAAGAATAATTAAAGATGAGGTGGGCTATGATTTTGAAAGAAAGCAAGTAGAAAACGTGAGAGAGGTTGGAGTGGGAAAAGTAAAGCAAGAAATAGATCTCATATTTTAAGTTTAATGAAAATATTTTTAATTTTTTAAAAAAATACCTGTCATATATTTCTTAAACTTATGTATCACTTTTGAGCTGATTATCCTTTAGTACAGATTTTAATTTTAATAATATATGTTAAACATAACTGATCTGCTTTACAATATATTAGCATACATTGCTCCTGCACCATTTTGAAAATACTGCATATCCTTATTAAATTAAGTTGAGGCAGGAAAAGTTTCTCTTTCACTGATGGAAACAAGAGAGAGAGAGAGAGAGAGAGAGAGAGAGAGAGAGAGAGAGAGAGAGAGAGAGAGAGAGAGAGAACAAATTTAGTCTGTTGCTAGCACTCCCCATGACCAGTCAGCTAACAATCCTTGCAAATAATTTTGGCTATTTCCTTATTTGTTGCCCCAAAATATTTCTCAAATTCTTATATATGTTTCTATTTGAACTCCAGTCTAATTTCCTTTCTTATAAAGCAAAAGTATTCTATGTTTTAGAAACTTAAGTTTCTAAAAGTCAAGACGTTCCTTTAGAATTGAGAAAAAACATTTGAGAATAAATTCTGAGTTTCTCATATGTTTCAATGTTCTACCTCCATGGAAAAGATAGTATATACCTCTCTACCTGACCCCTGCTTCTCCTTCCATCCATATCTGTCTCTTTTCTGAATTCATCAATTCTTTGTGGTTAATTTCTTGGGTCCTTGCATTTGTTAGCATTTACAACAGAGAATTAGCTGATTCTATCATTTGCACTAGATGTAGCTCTATTTGTTTTTATTTATTTATTAGTATTATTTTACTTAAGTTCTTTTAATTTTAGGCAGTCATCATGGAGTCATGTCAATGTGTATTCTAGGTATTGTAAGAAGACAAATAGCTTCCATTACATTGACCACTGCAACAATACTCTATAGCCCAAAATACCATGGTTTGTATACTTTGTATTTGAACAGCAATACTAGCCTTATTTAAGAATTTGGCTTGGATAGAAATCCCAGCGCATAGTTTTCACCTTTCAGAAATAGCTCTGTGTCTTACTACAACTTGGGTAGCCTACAAAATTTTAGCTTTATTCCGGGTTTCTCAGAAATAACCTAAAGTTATCCTGCAGCACTTGTCACTTAGTACCTTGTCCTTGAAGAAAGCCAGCAATGTATTTGTATTACTTGCTTCTTCCTTCAAGCCTTATATCCTTGGGTCTATAGTTCATTAAATTTGTCAACAACAGTACTATAAGCTCAAAGATCATGGATGTGTGAGGACATTAAAATAAGCAAGCAAACAAACAAAACTACAGTTGATTAATGTAAAAAATCATAATATAACAATATAACAGAATTTTACAATTTTTTTCATAGCACTCGATTGCTACTGAATAATTTGTCATTTATTTTTACCTCACTTGTCATTCTTACCATTAGATATTATGTGCTTGTTGGTCTCTACCATAAGTAAAAGGATTCAAATATGTGTGCTTATCTTTTCACCTTGTACAACTTTTTTTCTCAGAGTTTATTCTCCTACCCCTCATTCAATCCAGGCTAGCCTTGTCTTTGAGAATGACCTCCTTTCATACCCATATCTAATTGCTGTATTTAATATTTGTTTTAAAGATCTTAATAACTGTCTGAGTTGTATATATCTATTTTTATTGTTACAGAGAAATGGAAAACCTGGAATTTTTAATAAAATTTTGTAGAAATATATAAATATTAAAGGTGGGAATGGGTGTCTGTTCACTAACCATTTCTAATTTTGGTTTCACTCTATTGTACCAAGTTACTAATAGAGACTCAAGTCTGATTCATAGACTTAGGAATATACAACACTTACTTAGGACATGCTATTGAATATACATAAACAATTTGTCACTAAATTGTGATTGAAATATTCAATCAACTCTTTTAAGCCAAGTGAAGCTATCTATACGTACTAAGACTGGATAATAAACATCACATGAGCACAACCCTATCTGATCTTCTGTATTGTGATCTAGTTCTTAGGAGAAGGGCTATTCTTGGCTATATGCAAAGGAAATCATTCACAAGGATCTTGCCTTTTCCATAGCTGGAAGCTAAGGAAAGTCCCCAGAGACCGTTTGACTTCCCTTCCAGGGCTACTCTTTCCAAGATTTAACCAGAAACATGATCTGTTACCTTTCTCTGTTATCTTTTCTTTAGCTGTATTTATTAAAAGTTTTAAGAACTTTAGACACCAACTAAAAAGGCTTTCTTATAAATGTTCTATTATTATTCTTCCCCGGCTGCATATTAAAATCTTTGTGGTCCACAGAGGTATCTGTGTTCCAGCTGTACTATGTAACAACTGTGGCAAATTTTGAGGTTTAATTAAAGAATACTTATCATAGCTGCATGGCATGGGGATGTTGGATGACAAAACCCTTGTGTTGTAAAATTAATTATATCACCATAGTGGATCCAGTGCACGTGGAAAACTTGAACCCAAAGAAATAACTCATTAATCTTCACCGGCTCTCCTAAGTTAGAACAGTGATTATTATTATTATTTGCATTTACAACAAGGCTTCAGAAGGGAACCTCTGAGAGATCTTTCCCTTTTTATAGCCATTGTTTATGCAGCAGAAATAAATGAAGCCCAAGAAACCTTAAATGTTAGCAAATGCAACCAATTCTGGGGATTCTGTTTTCCTCTTATCTACTTGCAAAAATGTCTTTCATTAAAAGGATTAGAAATTCCAGCAATTTACTATTTTCTTGCTTACTAGGGGACACTCAAACAACCAGAATCTTTCAACATTTGGTATATTTATGCCATTTTATAATTTCCCTACTGCTATGCTTATTAGTGAAGGCAAAAGTGGAAACTTAATTTATATTATTTAGAAGTCACTCTGCATATTATCAAGCAAAAAAGACACGCATTAAAAAAAGAAAAACAATGTAGCAAACTTTCTAGATGAGAAATTGCAACTCTAATGCAATGAGGGATGGATGGATAACATATGCTTATGTTTTGATTTACTGGACTAATGCTGAATATTTTTTCCACTTAGAATTTTCTTAAAGTCTTTCAATTAATTTGTTAACACAGTGGAATCAAGATATTTATTGAGAATATATGCAATGTCCAAAAGACCACTTTAGTGAGAATTTTGGTTTCTTTGAATGACATAGAAATACTATAGGAATATGTTTTATTATAATGCAAGATGTGAGATATGGGGCTGCTTCAGATTTTTCATAGAAGTTGATCATGGTTTGCCTCTTGTGGTGGTGTAGTATCACCACTGACAGGAGACTTTTCAGAAGGTATATAAATACTAGAGCCTGAATGGCAGGGTTGGCTGGCATGTTGTTGGTTGCCATTGGTTATGGTTTGTTTAGTAGTCATGAGCAAATAAGAAACAAAAGAAGAAATTATCTACCCTGTTGGTAAAGATCAAACTTGCACTAAGGTACTCAATGCCCTTAATCAGTCCAAAGTAATATAACAATGACATCACCCCCTTCCCCTCTAGCCTTTTTTCTACCTTATCTAAAAGTATAAAGTTGAAAGGGTAGAACAGATGTAAAGAAAGGTGGAAGAAAAAATCAACACACACAGAATATTGTGAAGTTTCAAGTATTATGACATAATATATTTTCTATAGATTATTTTAGTGCATAAGGAGGAGCTAAAAATAAGTAGCTCCATGTCTTACTTATGAAAGATACGCTTTCACAAGAAAATTGGAATTATATGAATTTAAACTTGATCGAATTCTTGACACTTCATTTAATGTGACAAAGAGAGCTTGAGAGATTTCCTCCCTCCAACTTGGCTTGCCAGTAGGTGCCCATTTTAAAAGTCTTAATATGAGACACTGCTTTTGAGATTGCATGGATATTTTTCTCTAGTCACATAGATGATACTATCTAGCCTCAGACATACTCCTCCCCTGGATTGGACATTCATTGTCCTCTTGTGTGCATGATAGTCACTGTGTCTCAGATGTAATAGTTGTAATATATATATATATTAAAAAAAAGAGTGTGCATCCACTTCTGCTTAAGATGGAAGATGAAAGCTGATCATATTAGAAGACTGAAGAGAGGTGAAAATGGTTGCCTTGTAACTTTAGTACGCAGCTGAAAGCAGTTACTTTCTAACTGTAGAGTACAGCCGGAAGTCTCCTTCCATGTGGAATCCTTGCCTGATTCTGATGTATGATTAACTTTCAGAAAGAATAAAATCAATCCAAAGCAAAAAAATTCCACTGCTGATTAGTTATTCTAATAATAGTTTCTCAATTACATCACATGGCATTCATTCTTCCTTACTCTCGTCTTATATAACAGTGTCTCATTGGAAGGCACACATAAACTACAATTACCAACAGCACTTTCATCCCTTTTATGTTTGCATCACATCTCTGAAGATTTATAAGTATCTTTAAAGTAAAACTCATAGATGCAAAGATATTATGGTGACTAGATAATAACAAGGTTGTTGCATATTAAGGTTTGCTTTCCTGGTGGCAGTCATCATTCAGTATTGCATATATATATATACATTCTCAAAGAATATGGGGTTTGTCTAATGAGCACTCTTGTTCTTTTATCTTTATTCATTGTGGGTAATCTTTTTCTTAGGACCTAACAGCAGCCCCAAGATGACTTTTGCTGAGCTACCCATGTTCTCCTTGAGATCTAATTTCAGTCTTTACCTATTTTCATATAATTTTCCTCCTTTATTTCACTGGAACATTACTCAAAAAATAATTTGCAAAATACTTCTTATCTTTTCTAAAGATTCAAATCACTAAACCTTATTATCTCTTTATTCTATACAACAATCAAGGTATTGTAAAGAATATATATGTTCTTTACATATATATATATATATACATACATATATACATATATGTATACATGCTTATCTTATATATTACATTTTTATTTTATGTACTGAAATATACTGTTTAATATATAATATATAAAATAGATTGTACATATTGAAAACTATAATCTAATTAGAAACTTTGTTCATTCTCTACCATGTTACCTGAGGTTTGTCTGTGAATAGCTATTTTTAGACATAATGTCACCAGTCTCTCAGTTACTGACTGCACAATACAGGCATATGTAATTTTAGTTTTATGATTTTGTCTTCTAGTTTTTGGATTTTGATAGTTTGAGGGGAATTTTATATATTTTATATTGGTCATGCGTTAACTGCTCTTTTATAATTAAAATATCTCTTTAATTCCTCTTTCATTAGTTTATTTATTCAATTTATATACCAATATCAGACTCCCTCTACTTTTAAGTACCCCACTCACAGAGCTCCTTCCCAATCCACCTCACTCTGTCTCCTATGAGAAGGGGAATCCCTCACCTCCTACTATCAACTGCCCTGGCACATCATATCAATGAAGGTCTACATCTATCATTTGACACTGAGGCCAGGCAATGCAGCCAATGAGAAACATAGGCTTGCAGCAGGTTCAGGGTCAGACCCCACTCCAGTTGTTTGGGACCTGTAAGAAAACCAAGCTGCATATGCTACGTATGTGCAAGGAGACTAGTTCCAGCCCATGCTCACTCTTTGGTTGGTATTCGTTTTCTGAAAGACCTCAAAGGTCAAAGTTAATTTACTCTGTTGTCTTCCCTTTTGGTCCCTATGCTATGTTAGATTCTCAATCCTTCCTAGAACTTTGCACAGGACTTCCTCTGCTCCATCTAATGTTTGGCTGTGTGTCTCTGCATGTATTTTCATCAGCTGCTGGGTGGAGACTTTCAGTTATGTTAGGATCCTGTCTGCAAGCATAATACAGTATCATTAACAGTGTCAGGGATTGGTTCTTGCCCATGGGATGGGTCTTAATTTCAGTCAGTGATTGGTTGACCATTCCCTCCATTTCTGCTCCATCTTTGTCCCTGCAAATTTTGTAAGCCCGGCAAATTTTAGATAAAAGTTTTTGTAGATGTGTTGTTGTCCTTATCCCTCAACTGGGAGTCCTTCATAGCTACAGGAGGTGGCCATTTCAGGATCCATATCTCCAACTGCTAGGGGTCTAAGGTAAAGTCATCCCCATAGACTCCCTACTCCCCTCCTAGGTCTCTGAGATTCCTCCATACAGCCAACAGAATGGCTACGATAAAAAAAAAAATAACCCTCAAGGGATAGCACAAATGAGGTGCAAGGGAACACTACTCCACTGTTTGTGGGAGTACAACCACTTTGGAAACCAATTTGGCAACTTCTCAGAGAATTGGGAATACTTCTATCTCAAGACCCAGCTATACCACTCCTAGGCATATATCCAAAAAATGTTCTGCCATACGAGAAGGACAATTGCTGAACTATTTTCCTAGCAATTTTATTCATAATAACCAGAAACAACTCAGATATCCCTCAACTGAAGAATGAAAAATAAAAATTTTGTTTATTTACACATGAAATACTACTCTTCTATTGAAAACAAGTACATCATGAATTTTGCAGGCAAAGGAATGCAACTAAAAAATATTATCCTGAGTGAGAAAACCTAGAACCAAAAGAACATTCATGGTATATACTTATCATTAATTATTATTAGTATCACTTATAAATGGATATTAGTCATAAAGTACAGGATAAGCACATTACGGTCCACAAATCCAAAGAATTCAAATAACAAATTGAGGTGGCCGAGTAAGGATGCTTGAATCTTTCTCAAAGGGGGTAATAAAATATATATTAGAAGTGGAGAGAGGGAGGGAATTAGGTAGGAGAGGGTATGGGGATGGGAATTTGGGTGGGGAAACAGTGAAGAGAAAGGTGAGAGAATAGAATTAGGCAGTGGTTGGGGGGCCATATTCTCAGGACATGCCTTCTAATTTCTTAATTAATTAACATATTCTTCATACCAGGACTTTCTTAAAGATCTGTTATTTTTTTTCTATTCTACCAATTGTGTATTATCTTCTATTTTATTAGCCTTCACCTAGACAGACAACATTTTGGCTGTGTGTATTAAATAATTGTGTTTTTAATAAAGCTAAAACATAACATAACATAACATAACAAACATAACATAACATAACAATATTTAATATAATACCCAGCTTACAAAGGAAACAGACATGTATTGTCTACTAAATACAAACGATATTAAATATACACACATTAAATATGAAAATGATATATTTATTATGTAAACTAAGATAGTATATTTTTATTGGGATTTAGAATGCATTCAGACGAGACTCTCTTGTCCAAATAGTAAGACCTATATAGTTCAACACAACGGCAATTCAAGGGATAAGTACTACTTTACATTCATATGCTAGCTACGTTTTTACTGAGATGTGGGAGTGATAAAATCAGTACTCAAAGCTATCATCAAAGCCATTCACAATATAATGGTGGCAATGTGTAAACTGAAGGCAGAGATGTAAAGAAGTCACTCGCTGAATTTTCAATGTATCTTTGAAGCTCAGATTCAAGAGCATCGGAGGACACTTTGGAGTGTTTTGTGGAAAACTATCAAGGCTACAGTTTTGGTGGAGAGGGATAATTCAAATTGCTTGGAATGAGAAGAAAATGAACACAGAAAAAAACTGCAGTGATAAAGATCAGACAATTCTCCAGTAAAACAGTGGAGAAGCAAATGCATAAAACACAGTGCCATGTAATAAAGAGAAAATGGAATATGTAAGTTGTAGAAACTTTAGGTCTCAGAATTTGTCCAGTCTTTTAGCTGACTTAATGTCAGCTACATTATACAGTCTATCAAGATGAAATCACTTTCTAAAGTTTCATGAATTTTAAATCTCTTGTCAGAGATTTGACTGGAAATAGAATCTGTTTCTCTCATTTTACCTTAAAACTGTTTTTATATGTGATGCTATTGTGTCCTAAATTAATATTATACTCAAAAAATGGCAATTTTTATTACAGATCTCAATTGACTGTTGGGAATATTCTTGTATCATTAATTAAGCATCCAAAAATGGATTATATATACTCTAAAATTAAATATTCTAACTCAATTTCATCTTGCAATATATTTATCTTCTTCTGTATTACTTTATCCAGTATTCAAACTTGACTTTCAAGTTTCCCTGACTTCAGTAGTTTTGTTGCCATAGAGAGAATAATTGTATTGATATGTACATGATTGTACTTTATATAAAATCAGATGCTGGAGGAGTCTTGGATAGCTTCCCATTTCTATCCCCCACTCCACCTACTTTTCTCTTGCTCATACTTCAAACATCTGTTACATATTGTGAGAATGCATTATCATCTGATAAGGAAGTATTGAAAAGAGTCCAAATTTTGTAAATGTCCCTTCATGCTAATATAATCTTGAGATAGGCAGGAACTGCTCAGAACTGTTAGGGTTAGTTAATGATTCCTAAGAAGCAGGTCACTCTCCAAAGTTTTCTCCAGTGGGTTCTTTTGCTCCTGAGTTGTTGATTCCTACAACAGCAGGTGCTGATTCTTTGTTCAGTGCCAGTGTGGCATAGTTAGGTGAGCTTACTGCTTTCTGTGTAGCTTTCTAAGCCTCTGAGGACTGGCTCATCATGAATCCTAGACTTTTCTTGTCCTCTGTTGTATATATGAAAGTAATGAGTCTGTATCATGTAAGTTGGAGTATATACTTATCTTCTGTCTCATTAGAATCAGACAAATGATAAACAAATACACATTAGCTAGTTTATAAAGAACATAAACCTACTTGGTATAAGGTGCTGAAACATGTAAGTCTATATACTACTTTCTAATAAAGTTAAACTTTAGTTCAACATCAGTAGATAGGCAAAAGAATCCAAGGCAAGCAATTGACATTGGGTTGAATTATCTATTCAAATTCTTCTCAAAATTTTCCCTTCAACAAAATTCACATTTTGCAGTAACTAGATAAAAATACACATCTTAGAAATTTATTTGTCTTCTAAGGTATTAAGATGACATGTTATTTTGCTTGACTAATTACATATGGATATCAGGTAACCACAGCATTTTCTTCAATGGCGGCCCATTTTACTGATATTAGCATGCTGACAGTGACTGGCTTACCTATATATGGAATCCAGAATACATAAAATATTGGTAATTTTGAAAAATAACTTTTCTGTTCTCATTGTTGAAAGCTGATAGAACAGTGAGTGTAAATGAAAATTACAATAGAACATTACAATAGAAAATTACAATAGAAAATAATATGTTTTATTATAGAATTGACATATACATTTGAATTTTTAAAACAACCAATCAAATAAGCAGTTGGTCCTTTGTTGAGACTAATTTCCTTTAGAAAAATGGCTTTAAACATTTGGTAATGTCAAGAATATATATTTGAGAGAATGAACAAAGAACAGAAAACTTAAATAAATGCTTGACAAAATAAGATTTCTTTCAGAATGTTCACTGTGAGTTTTATTTCGGAGAAATATATTTCGGGTCAGTCATCTGTATTCTTTTAATCCATATAAGCATTCTGTGAAGAAAAAAACCTCACATGTTCTCTGATAGGTATAAAGAACCAGAACTGCATGTGCACATCATTATTGACAGAGTATTCATGATTCAAGAACATGTCTTAAACACTTCATTTTTATAGCCAATACTTATCTATATTATTATTATTATTATTATTATTATTATTATTATTATTATGCTACCTATATTATATTCTTTAAACACAAAAATAAAGCAGTGTCATTCTAGTTTCTACTCATGCATTTGTCACAACATACATTAGAGACATAAAAAAAGAAAGATGACAGTTTTAAACAATCTTTATACCTTAAGGCTATCAAAAGTCTGCTTTCCATATATAATAAAATGTGAATGCTGCAAATTCAATGGATTAGGCCAGCTTTTCAAAGTGATACAGTTCCTTTATTTTCTATGAATCAATCCAGCAATCAGCAGTTATTGCAGAGACAGACATTGTTATGGCAGTGTACTGCAGCAGGAAAATATAGGTACTAACAATAAAATTAGTCACCATGCATTTATATGGTTCCTTAATTAACAAGGAACAAGCTTTTAAATGTGACTTATAACAACACCATGGCTTAGCAAGAATTAGATAATGTAAAACCAAGATATTATGCTATATGGTCTAAATCTCTTCTTAGTACTATCTCTACTATATGAATATTAAGTAAGTAGAACTGTGTTGTATTCAGCAAGAGAAAGCATAGACCTTACACATTTACAAATCATAAATTTGTACATGAATTAGATCTGTTGATCAACCTATTCCCTGGCAAAATACAATTTTGTAATTTTCTATTGTTTAATACAATTAAAATTTATAAGAGTAAACTAAGTTTCAAACAGTATATTTTAATGTAATGTAAATTTTATTGCATCTTAAAGGTTTATTTATATTTATTTTCATGCTTTTGAGTATTTTGCCAACATTTATCTTTTTGCATCATTTGTGTGCAAACCCTTGGGTAGACAGAAGGGGGTGTCTGGGCCTCTGGAATTGTAAGCCACACTGTGGTTGGCAGAAACATAACCTAAATTCTTTGCAAAAGCAACAAGTGCTCTTAATTGTTAAAATATCTCTCTAGCTCACAAAATATTTTTTTAAAAGTAGTAAAAGATGAAGTACTATATAAGATATAAGGAATAACCATTGACATATCTCTAGGAAAATAACTGAAATTGATTATAAATTATCATTTATAATATTTTCATGAGAAGCTATTTTAAATCAGAATTTTGTTTTTCTGGTGTGGTGTGGTATCCCAGACTTGCTATGATGGGAGAACTGGGTTCTGATAATGCCAAGTAATCTTGTTTTCTGTTGCCTATGTTCTTGTGCTTGACTTTCTCCCTGTGGTTATTTCTAGTGCTGTCGGCACTCACTGTCTTTGACTGGAGCCTGTCTCTCCTGTTATTTTTATTTTATCAGAACTCCTCAGAGTCCAGCTGTCTCTACGATCCTGTGATCCTGAAATCCTGGGTGTAAGAGCTCCTGAGAGTCAGGTTGCCTCTGGGATCCTGAAATCCTGGTGTGACCAAGCTCCTGAGATCCTGTGATCCTATGTTCCTGTGTTCCTGAGCATGTTAGAGCTCCTGAGAGTCCAGCCTCCTCTGGGTGTTGTGGTGTTGGGTGCAGAGCTGGCATCCAAGGTCTGCTCAGAGCACCCGTGCAGACCAGAAGGAACACGTGCCTCTGGCTGGGCAGGGATTCCTTGCACATTTTCTTTTCAAAAGTGAATACCATGCACCTAAGCCCACTGAAGGTGAGAAGGTGAGTTGGTAATGTATGTATTTTTTTAGGTATACTACACTTTTACTGTTGTTAAAATTGCTACACAATAGAGGAAAGTATAGGATAAAAAATCCTCTAATGTCGCAGTTTAGCAATAAGGAAAAATAAATCTCCAATAATTCAATCCAGACATGACTGAGAGGCTTCTTTAAGATGTGTAGCTACAAAGTCTCAAGATCTTGCTAGGTCCTCAGATTCAAGTTTTCTTTCTATGTATTCAATCATTATTTCACTTTATATTTCTATAAAAATTTAATATATTTATATATACACTGAACATTTATCTACACATTATATTATGTTAAATCTATAGATCGGTTTAAAAACATTTGATGACATTAAATATATATATATATATATATATATATATATATATATATAGTATAGTATATATTTTCAAAGATACAATACTATTAAGTGTTTCAAATTTTTAGTTAAAAATCCTAGTACAATCAATCATAAACATTTCCATGAAGATATATTGTATATGTTTATTTAAATTTATGGTAAGTCACTTTATAATTTGTAATGTTCCTAAATTTTTTTATTCAATCCTATATAATTCATTTATTTTTTGTAATTTGTTCTAGGAACAATTATTATTTCACGCTTATTACTGTGAATACCTGAAATCTTTGGACTTTTTATGGTGTTATCGTCACATATGTGGAAATGACAATTTTTTTTTCAGTCTCTAATAAGACCTCATTGGCTTGAAGTCAATTGGTTTTGATGAATTTAGAGACAAACCTTTTTCTCTTAATATTGAAATTCTTAGTGTTTACCAAATTCTTTTTGCTTATCAAAATTTGAATTGTTTTTTGAAATTCATCTGTATAAATAGATAAATCTACTTTGGTTTCTGTAAACTCTACCAGTAAATTAAGAAGGAAAACATATTTTATGAACATATAATAACTACATATTTAGTGGTTGTTTTTTACCAAAACCTATGTTAATATCCATATGAAATAGCTTACAAGTACTTGAACTACGTAATATAATCCAGAAAATGGTATGATTTTTGCTGGAATATTTACTGTGCCCTGTGCTTACTGATCCTTTATTTGTTTCCTGCCCCAGGAAAGATTTATATTGATATTGATTACACTTATATTGATAATAGTCAATCTGTGTTTGACAGGTACCACAGACTTTTGAAAGGTTTGAGCAAGTAGAACCTCACAAATGAGTAAGTTGAATATTAGCTTCTTAACATTTTGAATGCACATGGTTATGTAAATGCCCATAGCTACGCAATATAAAACTTTGTTTTTGCTGTTGAGTTCTCAGTGTCCAAAATAGAAACTAGAGTTAGAATTATGTAATGAAGTTTTTTTTCTCAGCCAGGAAATCATGCATCTTGTTTTCTTCTTCGCCAATGATTCACATTTGAGGAAAACAGCTAATATGAAAGTAGCCAATTATAAACAGAATGTTGGAACCCATCATTGCCTGTGTGTTACTTCCAGTTGTCTTGTTGTTTGTTTTCAAAATTATTTTGGCATAGAAAAAAACATGTCATTTTTCTGTGGTTGGAACAATTTTACATTACTTTTTGAAAAATTAATAGAAGATAAACATCTTAACCTTCTTATTTCTTAAGTAGCAGACTCATGGATATTTCATTATGCTTTTTTTATCTTTAAGTTATAGTAAAAATAGATACATGATATATAGATAGATGATATGTAAATAAATAGATAAGCTATACATGATAAATGTATAATAAATGATATAAAAGTTAAATAAACAGAAAATATTTTTTAAATATTGATTCTTGGGGTCATAGGTAATCATAATCAAATTATGATTACCTATAACTATTATACCTAAACAAAACAAAACGTTTTACTTTTTAGACTCCTTTTTTTTAATTGAAAAAAGATTCTTTTCTCATACAATACATCTGACTACAGTTCCCTGTCTCTTCTCTCCTTCTAGGTCTCTCCAATCTTATTTCTTCTGAATCCACTCCACCTCCATATTCCTTTAGAAAGGACCAGGCCTTCAAAAGATAAAAACTAAACACCACAAATCAAGACCAAAGACAAAGCAAAGGCTCTCATACAAACGCTATAGAGGACATATAAAAGGAAAAAGTTTGAAAACCAGGCAAAGGAGTTAGAGATACATCCCTTCACTTCTAAGAAACACCCAGCTGATGCCCATAAAATATACACAGAGGACGTCGCACAGACGCAAGAGTAAACAATGTTGTATGTGTCTGTTTGTTCTCTCTCTCTCTCTCTCTCTCTCTCTCTCTCTCTCTCTCTCTCTCTCTCTCTGTGTGTGTGTGTGTGTGTGTGTGTGTGTGTGTGTGTGTGTGTGTGTAAATTTTAAGTCCATACTGGTCTTAAATTAAATTAATCTCTTACTATCATTGCAAAAATGTGTTCCCATATCTGGCACAATTTGTTATTTAAAGAAAATTGTTTCCTAAGTTTTCCTCACAAAGCATGCTATGTTGTCATAATGTCATTGTTTCGTCCTTAACTAACATACCAGAGAATCTCTGAACTATAGAGTCAGTCCCTAGAGACAAGTCTTTTAAAGGTATAACCATTTTCATGATTTTGTGAGAAAATGAAGATGCTCAGAGAATCAAATATAAGTATTATTAGCATAGATGGCAGAAATTCAGAATATCTATAACTCTACAAGTTATTAGACAAAAATTCATCAGTTTCTCCATTCATGGATGATCAGAAAAACATATAAAAACCGTGCGTTGCTCATGAGTATATACAGGAATTGAGCCTTCTTTTCCAGACAGCATAAAGAGTTTGATAAAATCAACACACTATAAGGTAGGACTTGCAGTTCCACGAGTTTGTTATCTTTTCCCTTTTCTTAATTCTGCAGACATAGTCAAGGTATTCTGCAGTAGTTGTTACCTTAAAGTAAACATTTTGTAACTACATTAGAATTGTATTGAGTAATATTGGTCAAAATACTACTAAGTTCAAATATTTTGCATCCACATACATTTTGTTTCTTTAGTATATTCTATAGCCACAATACAAAGCTAAATAAAAGCAGACAGTAGTTATGAGATCATTTAGAAGTCATTGCTAAAGTGCATCTTTTTCGTGGAAGACTGGTAAATCATTTTGTCTGTTGGAGTGTGGGTCTTATCAATATCATTTGATGACAGAAACATTAAAAAAAAACTATACTTATGTCTCCACATAGAGATTAAATATTATATGCCGTTCAGTTAAAGGAACACAGTTGGAAGAAGAAATAGCTAAATGCATGCACTCTAAGGAGAATTTCACAGTTTATTTCTCTGAGTTTTTACAAACTTCAATTTTGTTGTATTTTTTTCACATTCCTGGTGAACATGATCAAGGAAAAGCACCAATAATAATAGAGGCATTTGAACTGCTGCAAATTCTGAAGTGGAAACTCTTGCCAACAAACACCAGCTGTACTGTGATCTTTTACTGCTGTCTCGTTTCCCTGTTCAACAGCTTCATTCTTCCTTTCTAGCCTTGCTTCAATGTGTGTATTGAGAATTTCAGATCTTAGTACATAATTTTGAGTGCCTGAAAAATCATACAGTTGCTACGATAAGAAAATTTTAGATAAGCAACAACAAAGAGGAGAAAAAATAGTGCTCTTGGCATCAGTTTAATTGCTTCCATTTTCAAAGCATAGGCAGGGATTCTATTTGCATCAAATCTGTTAGAACAATGATTACTCTGCCAGACAATATTAAATGGCTATGCAAACTATGTCCATAAGATGGCACCACAGAGCTGGAACCTCAGAGCTTTGATGAATAGTTCAGGAAACTTAACAACAAAAACAAATCAGTGAAATTTTAAAAAAAGATTTTAACAAATTACAAAACTAAGTATTGGAAAATCTAAGAAGCCATTGAATTTAAGAGCTTTATTATAAAAGCAACATGATTAATTTTCTTCCGTGCTTTAAATATTTTCATTTAATAATTGAGATGTTTACTTTGGGGGGAGTTGTGATTATTATTATTATTATTATTATTATTATTATTATTATTATTATAAGAATGCTTGCTAACTGATTACTGGAAATATTTTAGATTATATAAAACACACATTTTACAGTCCTAACGCCTGAATTCACTCAATTTATTCAGGTTATCACTTTGTTACTAGGGAGAAGAGCTAACTAAACTCGATACAGCAGTGTGGCCATGCAGGCTTACAAAACAAAGGTGGAAGCCACAGACAGGGGACACAGCTTTCTACCTACATGGAAGTTTATAGTCTGTTGGTCACTGTTCTAGATCTTGAGACTTTGACTCTTCAGGCTATAAATTTTAATACATCAAAATGTTTTTGTTTCTCCTTTTGTTTATGCATCTGCCATAGTCCGTGTACTGACTCACATGGTATTGTCAAGTGTCTGCTTTTGGCTAACAAAAAGAATCTCCATAGAAGGCATCCCACCCACCCCTTCCATCCACAGTCACAAGTGAAATAAAATTAGTCACTACCAAACAGGAAGTTTTATAATCATAGGTTTTCAAAGTTACATTAAGGACATAAAGATAAATAATTTCTTCTTCACAATTTTGAATTTGTTCTCAAATTTATACAGAAACTATAGTGAGACACAGGACTTAAATCTGGTATTAATTATATAATCATTTCACCAATTTCTTGGGACACAGAAAGAACTGAATAGGTGTATTTTAAGTCCTTGACTTTACACAAGTCACAGACAGTTGTCTACTTGCCTCCTTCAATGAATGCTTAGCATCACCTTACAATTGCCAGCCAGAAGGCCACCAACAGACATGACACCTTGACTGTATGTAGGACATACCAAGTGATTTACCCAGTAGGATAAACCAAATGTATCCCCTTCCCTTAATATTTCCTTATGCTATAGTATTGGATTATTGGCAACAGAAGAGTGATTAAGAAAGCAACAACATAATAGGCCCAAGCAAGAGATTATTAAACATGAGAACAGGAAATATGAAACGGGATTCTGTTAACCCTACATGACTCTCTGGTTTAATATTTTTATAAGATGTCAACCTGACCATCAGTTAGCTTCACTTACAAATCCGTTACCCATGAGGGAGAGGATAAGGAGTATGATGAAACACATTGTATAAAAACCTCAGAGAACTAATATAAAATAAAGACAGACGAATCTCTGTTAGACCACTGAAGCTTTCAGAGAAAGTAGTCATTATGGTGCATGACTAAAAGTCAGGCATGAAGTTTGTAATGGTGGAAAGATGCCACTGTCTCACAATAAGAATGCCACTTCAGATTTGCACACTTTCAACAGTCAGAGCCCTGACTAATATGATTGCATTCAAGACAGGATATAGTGATGCTATTCTGTTCAGAAAATATCAGGATATATTTAAAACCACAATAATGAAGAAAAAAAGCACAGGCATATAAAACAAAAGTGAAGTGAAAATGGATATTTAAACCATCACTGATAAGTGGATATCAACCAAAAAGCATAAAATTCGTAGGATATAACCCTGAAACTGTAAGAAGTGTAACAAGCAGAAAGACCCAAGTGAAGATGCTTCAATCCCACTTAGAAAGTGAAGAAAATAATTGCAGGAGGTAGAGGAAGGGAAGGACTTAGGAAGGATAGGAGAGAGGGGTCAGTAAAAGGGGAAGAGGGTCAGGTATGTTGGGGAGGTGGACATTACAGAAGCCCAGAGGCACAAGAGAACAAATGAAAATAATGTGGGAGGTGAGGGGACCCTCTAGAAAGTACCAGAGATCCAAGAGGTGAGGGAGTCTCAGGACTCAATGGGGATGACCTCAGGCAAAGGCAAAACACTGGGGAGAGGGAATGGGTTACTTACTAACCCATAGTCAAAATTTTTGACCCAGACTTGTATCCTGGAGGGTCATGTGCACCACACCCACCCAAGAGCTCTCTGGTTTAAAAAAATGAAAGACACACACACACACACACACACACACACACACACACACACACAAGCTAATTTTGATGTGGCTTGACTAGCTCAGTGATTGAGTGCTTCTAACCTGCCCTGAGACTAGCAAAGATTCTCCTCCAGTATTCCTGAGTTAACATCTTATAAAATTTATACATCATTTATGATATCCCAGACCCAATCAGGAAAGTGGCCCCTAGGGTCACTTTCCTGGATTCTTAAATACTGGTGGGTCTTTAAGGTTCATCTTTCTGCTTCCCTGGTTTGTTCTCTCTCTCTCTCTCTCTCTCTCTCTCTCTCTCTCTCTCTCTCTCTCTCTCTCTCTCTCTCCTTGGTTCCCTGTGGGAGCAATCTAAAAGTCCCTCCTCTGTCCCTCTGTCCAGCCATTGGTTGTAGGACACTTTTTTATTACCAATTGGACATTGCCAGTTGGATAAAAGAACCCTCAGGTCTGAAAGCACGCCTTTGGGAGATGAATTAAAACAAAGCATTAGAACTGATTTCCCAAAAATAGATCTGTGGATTTCATCTAGAAAGATGAAACTGTGTGAACATTTCCCAAAGCCACAAAACTATGATAGTCTTTGTTTCTGCAAATTCAATCGTTTTAGATTCTTTATATAAGTGAAATAAGTATTATTTGTTATTCTGTTGTTGCATTATTTAATTTAGTACACTCTCCCAGGTCCATCTACATTGTTGCAAATGATAATGTCAGTATTTTTAAAGGTAAATGAAAACCCACCATATGGTAGATATGGTGTGCTTTCTTTTTCCATTGATCAATTGGTAAGCATGCAATCCTGTTCCATACATTTCCTGCTAAGAATGGGGCAAATATGAACATAAGAATGTAAATATATCCTTATTTATAAAGCTTTATTTTATATGTTTTAGTGTGTGTGGCCAGGAGTGTGACTATGGAAGCCAAACACAGACACATGCAAGTGCTTCTGCAGGACAGAGGCAAACTTTGAATCACCCGTTGCTAGAATTACAGTTTGCTATGAGCTTCTTGCTAAGTGTGCTGTAAAACAGTTTTCAATCTTCTTGAATATCCTCCATAGCTGGAACTGCTGAGCAATCTCTCTAGACCCAGATATATCCTTAGTATTTTGTTTAAATTTCTTCATAATATGTAACCAGAAGTAGAGTTTTGACTCATAAGATAGTTCTATTTAATTAATTAATTATTTTAATAATCAATGTAAGTTAATCATTAATGATTTATAAGTATTTCATTATAATAAAATTATAATTATTTTAATCATAGCAAACTATTGCAAGAATTTTTATATATTAATTTAAATTAATTGTTAAATATCAATTGATTAATTATAGGATGACAGTACCTGTACTAACTTACATTCTCTTTTATGAATGCTATTGAAAAAAATAGGAAAGAAGTGAATTTTAAAATATTGACTTTTATTCATTTTCAGGTTAGTATTGTTAAATTATCCAAAATGCTCACAGCAATAAATAGAATAAAATTATTTTTCTATCAAAGATCAATGACATATTTCAGCAAGGTTTAAAACTATCCTTTATAAATTCTATAGAAGCATAAAAAGAAGAGCAATTTTCAGCAAACACAAAAGCAGAAATATACCAATATATGCTCTATAAATACACTACAAACATACTATAAAATATATCAATAGATGATGTATAAACATACTACTACTGAAATTAAAGCAGCATGATGACTACACTAAAAACAAATAATAACATAATACAAAATAGAAAGCCTAGAAATAAATCTACACACTTATATCTGAGTAACAAATATGTTTCCAATAAGTGATGTTGAGGTCCTTGACAACCACATAAAAAAATAGGAAATAAGACTTTTATCTATTCCAGGTTAATAAATACCCTTGAGAAAGAAACATAAAGTTACTTGAATTTGCTCTGGGCAATGATCTTTCAGATAATACCTCCACAAAGAAAAATGGAAGCAAAAGAGTTCAAATAGAATTACTTTGCCTTACAAGTTTCTATATGGTAAAGGAAGTCGGCAACAAAACAAAATAATATATAGAATGACAGGAAACTTTCAAACTTTAAATTTAGAAATGACTTTGCACCAAATATATACAGTGAGATTGAATAGTTTAATGGTTACAAAACAAATAACTCAGTTGAAAATGAGAAAAGCACTATGTTTCTCAGGAAGATGGAAAGAGAAGATCCTCTACACCACTCTTGGGCATATATTCAAAGGATTCTATATCCTACTACAGAGATACTGTTCCTTTATATTCATTCTGTATTCATAAGAGCAGAAATTGGAAACAGTCTTGTATTTTATTGGTGGATAAATAGAATATTAAAATGTAATATATTTACATGGCGGAATACTATTCTGCTGTTAAACAAAGGAAATTATGAAATTTAAGATGTGGATAGACTAACTAAAACTCATCTTGTGTGAGCCAGCTCAGATGCCAAATGATAAATATTTGCATATTTTCCCCTGTATGTGGGTATGTGGATGCTAGCTTTCACACCTTTGTTAAGCGTGGAACATTTCCTATAACCACAGAGGCAAGGTATAGAGTAAGGGACTAGTGGATAGGGGCAAACTCCTAGGGAACGGTAAATAGAATAAATATTTAATAGAGACATAGATAGATTAAAGCAGGACGATGGGATGGGAGAGAGGATGAGGAAAGAAATATAGGGAATGATTGCTAACAATATGGAACATTTTAGTGGTTATTGCAAACCTGTAACTGTAGAAGTTTCTTAAAATTTATATACATTTACAAGAAATCTAAATGGACTTACCAAATGCTGGGGAAGAAAAAGGCCACCACTGTACAATTTTTACCACCAAGTGAAGCATTCATTGGCAAGACTAGATTATGTCTAGTTCAGTTTGCTAGAAGGACCCCCTGGGAAACCATATCTTGGGCTATTGTCAAAGCTATTGGTTTCTCTCCACAAATGAATAGTAAGGCCCTATTTCCAAATACAGCTTTTTCATTTCTCATTGTACACAATAAATTTAAACTGATTCTTAAACAGAGCCTTGAGCTTTTCTGACAAGTATTCATAGAGCTGACTGTTACTCTGGTTGCTATCAAAGAAGAATGGTAAACACCAACCCACCTAAAATCCTGCATAATTATATTGGCTTTAAGATTCACTCTGTGGAATGAAACACACACAAGATGCTACTCAGGTGGCCAATACCCTTGCAAGACTAAATATGGCATGGACCTAGGCGAAAAAGAAATGTTATTCTGTTAACAGCACACAGCAATAAAGTGACTCCAATGACATCTTTTTGTAGCCCCAAATAAATTGTTATCATCAGATAAATGGACAGAGAAACCTCCACTTGTACTTTATGTAAACAAACATAAAGAATCCAAATTGGGCCATATGCAGTGACAGTGATTACTTGAAGCACTCTGTTTGAAATGTGATTTTTCATCACATCCCTTCCATCAGGGCTGAAGTTACTTCTTGGTAGAAAAGGAAACATTGTAGGACCCAGAGGGAATGAATAAATCCAAAGAAGTAGTCTATTCCAGATACAACAGGACTGAGGTACATATAAATTTATAGAGACTGCAAAGTATGCACAAGTCTTGTGCAAGATTAAGATAGACAGGTTCTCGGGAATGAGTATTGGACAGAGGGGCTCTCAACCCAAATCAAGAACTCATCTTGAGTTGGTATCAGTTTGTAAAAGAAAAATAATTCTCTCTAATGTAGTCTCACTGGGCACGTTAACCACATTTAAGGAGAGATTCCATGCCCAGAAATAGACAACTGTTGGGAGCCGACTTTTAGCAGAAAGCAGCTAGAAAGCAGCTATCCACATGCTATCCATGCCATACATGCCTGCAAGGCGCAGTGCTATCCATGCCTGTAAGGCTTATGTCATATCCACACGCCTACAAGGCACTTGGCAAAAGTGTATAAATACCCCAGATTTTACTTCAATAAATGAGACTTGATTAGAACCTCTGTCTTGTTTCCATTCTGTGTGTCTCTTCCCATTATCCCCACTTTCTCTCTCTCTCTAGACCCTGACCGGGAGGCCGGAGTGGCAGTGGTGGTGAATGCCTTTAATCTCAGTCTTTGAAAGGCCAAGCCAGGCAGAGTGGAGCAGGCCACAACATAGTAACTATTCAGGAATTGTTAAGTCTTTTGTCTCAAGCCAGGTAGAGCGGAGCCAGTTGCAACATTTTTGGCGCTCAATGAGAGGCAGAGAGAACGAGAAACCCAGTTAGGACGTTAGAAGGATCTGCAGATTGCTGCAGGAATCTGCCCCGTTGAGAAAGGTATAATGAAAATGGAGCAAGAAATAAGTCAGCCTGAACTTAACTCTCTGTTTTTGTTTTGTTGTTTGCTGCTCATGTGTTAATTGCCTGCTTTTGTTTCATGGTTAAATGCTGTCTTTCATGTTCAAAATAAAAAGAAACGTATATATCTGAAATTAGAATCCAAAAATCAACCAAAGGTTGATGACAACTTGTCAGAGCCAGATTGTGCTGACCTAGAGGAAGAGGCAGTTAAATATTATGACCATGAAAGGCCCTCTCCCAGTGCACCTCCACTTCCAGAGGCTCCCATTGTGGAGACAGTGGTTGTAGATCCCAGAAAGGAGTTACAGGATAAAATTTCTTTTCTTAAACAACAAATAAAGTTAGAAAAAGTGTATCAGGGCTTAATTAATCAGCTACAAAAATTAAGGACAGGGAAGAGGTCTCGAGAGGTAAACTGCAAAAATCCCCCAGATTTTCATGTTCTTCAACCCAGCATCCAAAGACAGTCTCTGTCCTCTAACTTTAGTTCAGCTACAGATCAGCCAGAGGAGGGAGAAGCTGAGTCTTTCCCTGTATCAGAGACCACAGACAATCAAGGGGTTGCTTGGAGACATCACACAGGGTTTAATTTTCAAATTATTAAAGAATTAAAAAATGCCTTATCTCAATATGGTGCCACCGCTCCCTTTACTCTTGCAATTTTAGAGATTGTTGCAGAGGAGTGGCTGACTCCTAGCGATTGGAATACTTTAGTGAGAGCAGTTCTTAGTGGTGGTGACTATCTTATTTGGAAATCAGAGTATCATGAGAATTGTAAAGAGACAGCTAGTAGAAACATTCAGGCAGGCGATGGTTGGTCCTTTGATGCCTTACTAGGAGAAGGGCAATTTGCTTCTAGTGATAACCAGATGCAATATGATCCAGGTTTATATGCTCAAATTCAAAATGCAGCAATGAAGGCTTGGCATAAACTCCCAGTAAAGGGAGACCCTGGTGCATCTTTAACAGCAGTCAGGCAAGGGCCTGAAGAACAATTTTCTGACTTTGTTCATAGATTAATGACAATAGCAGGGAGGATTTTTGGTAATGCAGAGGCAGGTATAGACTATGTGAAACAACTTGCATATGAAAATGCCAATTCTGTCGGCCAAGCGGCCATTAGACACTACAGGAAAAAGACAGATCTTACAGGGTATATCAGACTCTGTTCTGACATAGGTCCTTCCTACCAACAGGGCTTAGCCATGGTAGCTGCCATGCAAGGACAATCAGTAAGAGAATTTTTGGCAAGAAGAGATAAAAAGGCCTGTTTTAAATGTGGCAAGCCTAGATAATTTGCAAGAGATTGCAAGGCAGAAAATGAGTTAAGCCAGAGACAGCCCAGCAAACAGCCTGGGCTCTGCCCACATTGCAAACGTGGAAGGCATTAGGCTAGTGAATGTAGGTCCAAAAGAGACACACAAGGAAATACCCTTTCCCATAATCAGGGAAACAGGAACAGGGGCCAACTCCAGGCCCCGAACCAATGCAAGCCAAAACAGGCTTATGGAGTAGTTAGTGTCATACCAGCAAACACCAATCCCTTTCTGAACTTAGTCGAGCAATGCCAGGAATCACAGGACTGGATCTCAGTTCTGCCACCCACACAGTATTAACCCCAGAAATGGGACCTCAGGCCTCACCACTGGAGTGTTTGGACCACTCTATCCAAATGTGTTTGGCCTGATAGTGGGAAGAAGCAGTGCTACTATGCAGGGAATACAAATTTTTCCTGGAGTTATGATTATCAAGATGAGATTAAGGTAATGGCCCATGCAATTCAGAATATAGTCACTATTCCTACAGGAAGGAGGATAGCTCAACTATTGTTACTTCCATTGTTCCCTACTAATCACAAATATAAGAATCCTAAAAGAGGGGATCAAAGCTTTAGTTCTTCTGATGCATACTGGGTACAGCCTATAGTTCAACAAAAACATATGATGACAATTTGGCTTGATGGAAAGGCATTTCAAGGCTTGGTTGACACAGGAGCTGATGTGACTATCCTAAAACAAGGTGATTGGCCTGCTACCTGGCCTCTGACCCCAACCTTAACCAACTTAAGGGGTATTGGCCAAAGTCAAAACCCACAACAAAGCTCTAATGTGCTGACGTGGAAAGATAAAGAAGGAAATACAGGAAATATACAACCCTATGTCATCTCAGGCCTTCCCATTAATCTCTGGGGCTGAGAACTGTTATCCCAGTTGGGATTGATTATGTGCAGCCCTAATGAAGTAATTACAGCTCAAATGATAAACTCTAGATTTTCCCCAGGGAAAGAATTAGGAAAAAGTGAAGATGGGAATCACTCATCCTATTGAGGTTTATGGTAACACTGGAAGAAGAAGCTTGGGATATTTTTAATGGGGGCTACTGATTCAGCTGCACCCCTAGGGTGTTGTGAGGATCCCATCACCTGGGAGGGGGACTCGCCTGTCTTGGTAGATCAGTGGTCCCTAACCACCAAAAAATTATAAGCTGCCCAATTGCTAGTAGAGGAGCAATTACAGGCAGGACATTTAGAAGAGAGGTGCTCTCCCTGGAATACCCCAATATTTGTCATTAGGAAAAAGTCAGGAAAGTGGAGATTGTTGTAAGACATGAGGGCTGTTAACGTGCCCATGATTAGGATGGGAGCCTTACAAGCTGAGCTGCCCACACTGGTGTGTTGCAGCCTGAGCTGCCCTACATTTGGGGGCCCAAGTGTCTAGGAGGACTGTTCTGTCAGTGTTGGAACCCGCACTGCCAAAAGCCTTGGGGGCTCAATTGTCCTGCACTGTCCCAAGCAGCTCCAGTCCATGGGCCGGGGTTCAGCAAGAGAGAGAGTGAGGAGGGACACAAGGAATGGAGACCAGACAGAGTGTGATTCAATCCTGTTTATTTTTCAGTCTCTCTTCCTAGTCCAAGTCCCAAGTTTTGAGTTCCTAGTCCCTAGTTCCTAGTCCCTAGTGCCTCCAAGTTCCAAGTTCCAAATGCTAAGTGCCTAATGCCTACTACCTAGTTCTTCTGAGTTGTAGTCTCCTACTGAAAGTTGTACTGCAAGTTGTACTCTCTAACCTAATTCCTAGTTCCAAGTTGTACTCCCGAGTGCCTAATAATCTGTTGTCTGATTCTCTGTTACTCCAAACTGTTCTGAACTCTCCTGTCTGCCTCTTGCCTTTTATATGTCTCACTTCTAAGCCAAGCTTCTAAGTCATGCCTTTAATCATGCCCTTACCAGTTCCTCATTTAGGTGTAAATCCAAAGGGACTGATACCAAACAGTCTCTGGCAAATGGATGTTACTCATTATAATGAATTTGGCAAGCAAAAAATATACATGTATGTGTAGATACATACAGTGGCTTCATTTATGTGACATTACAAACTGGAGAAGCAAGCACGCATGTGATCACTCATATGCTTGCTGCAATTGCTGTATTGGGTGTGCCTAAACAGATAAAAACTGACAATGGCCCAGGTTACACATGCTCCAGTTTTCACCAATTCTGTGAAAAAATTGGGAATACTACATAAAACGGGTATTCCATATAATACACAGGGCCAAGGTATGGTAGAAAGGGCACATCAAACCACTAAATATCATTTTTAAAAAAAATTCAAAAATGGGAATGGTATCCTACCAAGGGATCCCCCAGAAATATTCTTCATCACACACTCTTTATTTTAAGTTTTTTAACTTTGGATTCTGAAGGAAAATCTGCTGCAGATAGATTCTGGCATCCTGATACCAAAAAGAATTTTGCAACAGTCCTCTGGAAAGACCCATTAACTAGAACCTGGAATGGGCCAGATCCAGTGCTTATCTGGGGAAGAGGTTCTGTTTGCATATATTCCCAAACTGCAGATGCTGCATGTTGGCTGCCAGAGAGACTGATTAAACAAATAGACAACAATAACAAATCCAGGGAGGAGAAACCCCCTGAAAAACATATTTTTTTCTTTGCAGGAAATATGAAGGAAACATGAAGATGCTTCACAATTGCCTTCAACCTGGAATAGATCAACGAGCAAACCTGACTTGGGATGTTCCCAATGCTGAAGGAGACATCACCACCTGAATCTCCAGGGTGGCTCTATTGGACTCTTGATTCTCTGACTTATGATTTATTGGGGTACATTGATTAAACCCACTACCACAGTTGTTATAGTTGTTTTGGGGGTTTGAGATTGACTGAGCAGGGACAGGGAATTTCCTTACTTGTTTTGTTAAGATCAAAGCTATGATTAGTTCTATATTTCTGTGTGTTGCCCTTTAAAAAGAGCGTTGCCGTTATACCAACTATTTAAGCATTAAGTCTCTTATCTCTTGGGTTTATGCTGTTCACTAGACTGATGGCTTTTGTACTGCAACAGATAGATGCTATTCAAATGAAACCCATACAGGTCCATTACTACAGGCTGGAAGTAGGGGACTCTGAAACCTCTGTAATCAAGATTGACAAGGATTAACTCCTAATTTACGCACTAAGCTGGATAGTCAATGATGGGTAAGAGAGCATACTGTGACCCTTGCCCCTAAAAGAAGGGAGGCCTCACCATCCTAAGACAGGAGCTCAACCAATGGTTGTTGAGTATCCAAGGAGGAGAAAGGGAGGCTGGGGTCCTTTGTTCCAACCTAAGACAGGCACGGTTTCCATAAGTTTTTCTAGCCTTCCCTTTTGAAAAAATAATTAAAAGGGGGGACCTGTTGGGAGCTGACTTTTAGCATAAAGCGGCTAGAAAGCAGCTATCCACATGCTATCCATGCCATACATGCCTGCAAGGTGCACGTGGTATCTATGCCTGCAAGGTGCACAGTGCACGTGCTATCCATGCCTATAAGGCTTACGTCATATCCACACACCTACAAGGCACGTGGCAAAAGTGTATAAATACCCCAGATTTCCCTTCAATAAATGAGACTTGATCAGAACCTCTGTCTTGTCTCCATTTTGTGTGTCTCTTCCTCTTATTCCTACTCTCTCTCTCTCTAGACCCTGACCCTAAGACTGGAGTGGAAGTTTAAGCCTAGCAGTGGTGGGGCATGCCTTTAATCCCAGCACTTGGGAGGCCAAGCCAGGCAGAGCGGAGCAGGTTGCAACATTTTTGTTATAGTAACTATTCAGGCATTGTTAAGTCTTTTGTCTCTAGCCAGGCAGAGCGGAGCAGGCTGCAACAGACAACCAATAAGAAAACAAACTGAATAGTATTTTTGTAGATATTTTTCCATATTGCTTAGTTTGGCCTTTCTTTCTTTCTTTCTTTCTTTCTTTCTTTCTTTCTTTCTTTCTTTCTTTCTTTCTTTCTTTTTTTCTTTCTTTCTTTCTTGTCTTGCTAGCCTTTTGCCAGTATATGTGTATGTGTGTGTTTCTTGTACATATTTTCCCTTCTTTACAATTTGTTTGTTGCCTGTTTTCTAAATAGAGAATGCATGAAGGCATGAAGTTGGTAGAGTGTTGAGGTGGAGAGAATGGAAAGAATGAGTTGTGAAAAAAATAATGGTAATAACATATTGTATTTTTCAACAGAAAAAAAACCAGAAATGTGAGCTAAGGAAATGAGTAAATAGTCATCAAAAGTTAACATAAACAAGACTCAAGTTCACTGTGAAAATGATAACATCTCTTATGTCATGGAAAACTAAATTGAAACCACAGATAGGCATCATCTGTCCCTTTTCAAACTTAATGAAGACTATAAGTTAAAATTCTGTAGAATGTCAAGTACTGTTAGGCTTTATCCTTACTATCAGAACCTAAGATTAGAACCCCTCTTTCCAGACCTCCCCACTCCCTGGGGCCTCCAGTCTCTTGAAGGTTAGGTGCACCTTCTCTAACTGATCCCACACCCAGCAGTCATCTGCTGAGTATGTGTTGGGGGTCTTATATCAGCTAGTGTATGCTGCCTGGTTGGTGGTTCAGTGTCTGTGAGATCTCAGTGGCCCAGGTTAGTTGAGACTGCTGGTCCTCCTACAGGATATTCCTCATCCTCAGATTCTTTCAGCTTATCCCTAATTCAACCACAGGGTTTAGCAGCTTCTGTCTACTGGTTGGGTGTAAATATCTTCATCTGACTCTTTCAGCTTCTTGTTGGGTCTTTTGGAGAGCAGTCATGATAGATCCCTTTTTGTTCACACTCAATAGCCTCAGTAATTGTGTCAGGTTTTGGGGCCTCCTCTTGAGCTGGATCCTACATTAGGCCTGTCACTGGATCTCTTTTTCCTCAGGCTCCTCTCCATTTCTGTCTCAGAAGATTTTAAGAATAGCTAGACTCATTTCAGTTAAGCAAAATCATCTTTATCTCACTGCAAGTTAGACAAATATCAACTCAAGGAATAAAAATGTTTTCACATGCCTTATTCAGTCACTAATTTTGTTAGAAAACTGATAAGAGAAGTAAATAATTCTGAGTTTGCTTAATCTCTGAGAAGATTTTACATGGCTCAAATGGACTTCCCCAAGTTAATTATAAACTATTCTTAAGCATAAAATTGTATTTTACATTGCTGGTTTATCCACTAGAAAAAAAATGAAAATAATTCTACATGTTTAATGGTAAAATTTGGAATATAAAATAATCTATTAAGGCCTGGAAATAGAAGAAAAAGGGAAATAGAAAAGGAAAAAATAATTGATATCCACATTACTCAAATATCTCTATGTCTATCTTTCTACTTCATATATCTTTTATTCTTGAAAGATAAGTATGGAAGAGTCTCTTGTTCATGCTTTGTAACTCAGTAGTAATGTAACACTATACCACACTGGTAGAAAATGGTAAGAAAAACCAGATTTCAAATTGCATGAGAAAAGGAACTAACAAATGTGAATTTAAGTCATTCAGTCATTCATGCATGAAGCAGAGGTGAGGCCAATCAGATGACAGGCGTCCAATTTCACACCACCACAGCACATTCTCTGCTAAATTTAATGGAAGAATGAACAAAGTAACCAGAAGCAATCTAACAGTCCAACAAATCTCTGTTCAGTGGATGCCCGTTTCCAAGAAAATGCTAATAACAAGGACACGTGTTGTTTTGGCAGAGTCAGGAGTTAACTTGATTATGTTCCCACGGGTCACCACATGTTGTCCTGGCCATCATCACTGTTTCCTGTAGAGATAAGATGCCTAAGGGTTACCACAGGCTGATAGACATAGCACGCCAAATTACACTCTGCATCACACCATCTGCCAAGCCACTGCATTTCAGGACACTACAGCACTGCAGAAAAAAAGTCTTGTGATTATAGACAGGTACTTCATGATCTATGATCTGGAATCATTTTTTTGTGGTGCTGATGATTATGTACACATGACAGGGTGAGAGTGTCAATGAAATCCTAATTAGGGGAAATATTCAAAAACCCAGGCCAGCATAGCTCTCTAAGTTTAACAGAAGGGAGTGTGGATTCATCTCGTAGCATTTGTTCTATTCTCAGCTTTAATTAGCGTCAAGGAGTTTAATTAGAAAGATGCCATATGAGAGAATACAGGGAATGGAGCAGCTCAAAGGGACAAACGACTTCTTTGGTCCAGATGCTTTGTGCTCCCGAATAATTTGAGAGATATGGTCAAGAAGACACAATTAGAACAAAGGGAATATAGACTCCCGGCAGAGACATGCATGTTTGAAGGCTTGCTCAAGAACTACAGGCATACAATGATAATAGTTATTAATCATGGTCTTTATCTAAAGGTTCTCCTTTTTCCAGAGATTCGGTTGGTGTCTAAATTAAACAGCTATATCACGTGGATCCTCTCATTAGTGTACTGTTGTTTGTTTTTTGCTTTGTCTTTTTCAGTTTTCTCAGACTCTCTGAATGAAATATAGTGCAGCACAGTTATGTAATTATTGTTATTTAAGTTTTTATTAATTCAACAATTGTTTTGCTGAATATCCATACATGTGATACCTACACTGAATAGGAAGTGAAATAGAGAGGATGAAAGAAAAATTAAAATTTTCTCACAAGGAAAAAAATCATTGAGACTGACTGAGAGAACATCTTAATACTTTCTTACATATTCTGCTTTAAATAACATAACAATAAAATCAGCTCTCCTTCAAAAACTGCTGACATACAATATTGTTCAGTCAATATCTTCTTAAGCAAACAGGACAAACCAGAAATCATGAATTTAATATGCTCTCCCCAGTTTTGCTTGTACAGCAGAATGAAATGAAATAAATTTCTTAGTTTGTTGAATATATATATATATATATATATATATATATGACTAAGAAATTGTGTATATATATATAAGAAATTATATATATATATATATATATATATATGACTAAGAAATTGTATATATATATAAGAAATTATATATATATACATAAAAAATTTTATGTATATATATATACATAAATGCATATGACTTTATATAAGATATTTATTATGAGGATTTTTATACATTAGATATTTAGTATAAGAGCTCTACAATATATGGTTTTTAGAATTTGCATGTGTGTGTGTGTGTGTACGTATATACATTATACATATATATGTGGGGCAGTAGGCTGTGAGAGGCAGTGGGGTACCCAGTTAAGTCTGCTTTGAACCCCAGTGACCCTAATGGGACGGTAGAACTTCGGCCTTGCTCCTGGGCCCTGGTTCCTTTCATTCATCCACAGCCCCTCCCAAAGAAAGGTTTGTGGCCTTAGGTCTGTAGCACAGGTACACAGGTAGAGGGCATGACTACAGTCCACAGAGCCTCAAGAGATCCCATATTAATGAGATACCTAAAAGCCAGAGGGCATAGCCAATTAAGCATTCTTCCCAGACCCTCCTCCTTGTAAAAGATATTTAACCTCAAGCCCACTGAGGAAATGGGGCACAGCTTTGTCCATTTTCTGCCATGACAATAAACCTTTTAAAACCATGGACTTCCCCTAGTACTTGGGGCCTGCCCTGGGGGAACATGGAGATGGTCTTCAACTATTGAGCTGCCGCCTAATCTCCCACTGGAGGACTTCTCTATGTTCCAGCCATAGAGGCCTGTCAACTCAAGCAAGCTAGCTGAGCCAGCCATGACCCAGCCAAGCTAGTCTCATCCACCACATGATGCGCTGTCTGAACTCTTCTCCCTCGTCCCCAAGAGCTCTGCCCCCTCAGGACCTCAGACTGAGATCTCCCCCACGGAGAGGAACTCGGTGGCTTCCCCTAGCCTGGCATTGCCCCCCCCCCCCCCAGCACTGCATGGAGTGATCTCAGTCAAATTCCCATGCTTCTGCCCATCTGAGCCGCCTGGGGACCAACAACTCAACCCACCAGACCCATGCCCACATGCGGGCAACACAGTACCACATATATATATATACATCATGGTAGGTAGGGAATGTGAAAATGAAAGGGCAATAAAGAAAATCCCATTGACCAAACTTATATGAACATTTAAGGTCTCTTTCCCACTTTTTCTATCATTATCTTCAGGTTATATTCTGAATGTTGTGTGAGTTGCTTGGGTTCAATTTCAAATGCCTAAAACTTATTTTACCAAGTGAAGTACTATTGTAAATACGCAGGAAACTAAGAAAATTGCTTTCAAATAAAGTTTTTAAATGGAAAATTAAATGGATTTGTTAGGTAGCCTTTAACCATGTTGAGAAATTTCTTTCTTTTTTTTCATTTTTTAAATTTATTTTTATTGGATATTATATTTACATTTCAGGTTTTATCCCCTAACTCCCCCCACCACCTAGGAACCTCCTATCCCATTCCCCGTCTTCGTGCTTCTATGAGGATGTGCCCCCATCTACCCGCACCCCCCTACTCCCACCTACCCACCCTTGAATTCTCCCTCACTGGGTGTTCATCCTTCATGGGACTGAGAATCTCCTCTCCCAACTATGCCCGACAAGGCCATCCTCCCCTTCATGTACAGATGGAGTCATGGGTCCCTCCCTATGTGCTCCCAGGCTGGTGGTATTTATAACTTATAAAGTAAAATTTGAGAATTAAATTGTCCTTTGCAATAAAAGCCAGGAATTGAGCATAACAGAATGATTTTGCCCACCAAGCATGAGCTTGCCATGTTGCTTAATGTTGACTTTGAGATGTTTGTCAGTATTAATGTTGTAAAGATGATATTAACGTCTGTGTATATTTAACATTCCAGGCACCATTTTAATTTATAAATTAAATTAAATTATTTCAGCTAATTTCAGAAAATTAAAGTGAAATTTAGTTTTTGATGATGGCTTTACTAGATGTATAAAAACAAAATAAAAAAATATTTATTTCATAAGTCATCTCAAGAATTGTTTTTAAAAGCTTTGGTATTGGTATAAAGAGTCTTCTGAATATATGATATGACTAAAATATTTAGCAGAAAAGTATAATAATAATTAAAACAGGATTCTCTTTTACAAATAAAGCTATGAAACACAAATACTAAAATGGAAATCTCAATTATCCTTTCTTCAAAATGTTGTGAGACTGTGTTGTTCAATTTAATAATGTATTTTTTTAAGTTTTAAGTAACAGCTTCAAAAAAATTGATAATATGTGAAGAGAGTAAATAAATTCAGAGGTATGACTAGCTTGAAAGATAGGACCCTAAAACAGTTTTGTTAGTGTTTTTAAGAGAAAAAAAAGAGAACACAAGAGTGAAAATAATATTATAAAATTTCAGTTTAAAAGAAAAAATTCAAAGCACATAAAATCTCATAAAATTAACCCTCAACAAAGCATAGTAAAAGGACACTAGGAAAACATACTGAAGAGCAGTGCCAATGACCTATGTATTTAAAGAAAGACACATTTCTGAATAAATTGAGTGCACCAATACACAAGGTAAAAGAGTAGAGTAGGGAAAAATGATCTAAGGCAAATGAAACAGGAATGGGAGATAGTGCAGTTGGTGAGACACTTGTGCACCACAGAAATATGAGTTCAGATCCACAGCTATGAAGGTTGAAATCCAAGCTTGCGTACCTTGATATGGGAGGCTGAGTCAGAGACTGTAAAGAAGTTCACAGGCTGGCTAGCCTGTCAAAGAAGGAAAGAGTCCTCCACTGTTATTGGGTCCAGAAAATAGGTACATTATTACACAAATAAGCCTTATGCCCACAGGAGCCATCAATTCTCAGGGAGGTCACAAAGGGGCCCTGTCCAAGGGACAGGAAACATTTCACTCTGTCCTCACCTGGGCCACACTGGGCTGTGAAATTTCTCAGTCATCAGGTTCTGTTTTTCAATTGTTAAACTTAGGTCTTATGCTAATGGATTTTTATTCAGAAAGTCTTTTTTTTTTTGTCCCAATGAGTTCAAGGTTATTCTTCATTTTCTATCTCTTCAGTGTGTCTATTTTTATGTTGAGTTCTTTGATTCATTTGGAGTTGAGTTTTGTGCAGGGTGATATGTATGGAGCTATATGAAATATTTTACATGTGGCCATCTTGATATAGCAGGTAACTTTTGGGGTCCACCAAGAAACAAAATAAACCTTAATGTTCTGTACACTTATAATTCTGTAATTTTAAAACCTATGGTCTGTGGTAGGTGCTAGGCTCAACCAAATAAAGAAGCAAACAGTTAACAAAAATACAGATAATCAAGCGTGTGTGTGTGTGTGTGTGTGTGTGTGTAAACATACACCAGGAAACAATAGAAAAATCAGTAACAGAAGCAAAACTCATTGTTTCAATAATATTTAAAATTTAAGAAACACTTCTGAAAAAAATTAGTCAGAAAAGAAATTAGTACAAAAACTATAATATTTTTTGAAGAATAAGAAAATTATATTGTATTACATCAATATTTGGGATTTAACATTAATAAACATAATAAGGTTACTATTTGGAATTAGAAGCTGGGAACCTCAGGTAAGAGAGAAAATGAGACATTTGGTTTTGGGAGTCTGGGTTTAAAATATGTTCTTTACTAGTTCTATCAATTTATTTGAAAATTTCATAGCAGGGTATAAGTGATCTGATGTGGAAGTAGGAAAAATTGGGGAGAGATGGCCCTAACTGGGAGGAAGGAGAGAAACTTAACAATAAGCATGTCTGAGTAAAGTCATAAGGAACTACAAGCCTAGAAATACCTACAATACATTTAAGTCAATGTATAAGTACACATATATAGTGCAAATAAAATTTTCTCATTTGAGCTACCACTGCTACCTCGAAGATCCAGAGTATTTAGCAAACAGCCCAACACCAGGCATGAACAGCAGCCATGTCATGTGTTGTCAGTCAGGGTAATCCTTGAGATTCCAAAAATGTTCCAAGCTTTTGTTGTTGCTCTTGACTGCCCTCTAAGAGTTGGAAGTTAATTCCTCTTTGTTGAAAACACCATGCACATCAGTCTTAGTGGCCAGAGGCCCTTAAGCCACAACTGATCTGAAATCTTCCACTCGGAGAACTAATCACTATCCATCTTTTTGAAGGATACAACCAACAGTCTTGGAAAGCTATGGTACCTTAGAACCACAGTCAAACCCAACATGGTACATGTTCCTAACAGAGCAGTAGTAGCTTCCTCATTGGACTTAAGACCTTCTCAACACAAAAGAAATCATGCCTGGTATTCGGAAGCTTAGCCAACTACTCTGGGCTAGTATATTCACAGATCTTAGAGAAGAACCAATAACTTTATTAAACTGACACAATCCTTAGCTATAATTTAAATACTTGACCTTCCACCCAAACAAGTGTTATCTTTCCTCTTCATTAAGGACATTTCTCTTTACAACAGACAGAGATCACTACAGAAAACCAAACTAATCAATCAAAAGACAATGTTGTAGAGCTCAGTGGATTTCTCTACAAAACAAATCCTTCACGTAATGCTTTTGGAAAATTTCAGAAGAGAGCCTTGAAATACTGTAACTGACAGAAAATCAGGGAGTTTACTCTGTCTCCTAAATTCTGTCTCCTAGAAATATCAGAAGCTCTACCTATAAAGTCACACTAACATGTCTGTCCAAACCTGAGGTAAACAAGGACGAAGTCACTAGTCAGTAGACCTCAACGGGACACAAGGAAACTCAAGCAAGAAGAAAATTCAGAGAACAGGATAGAGAGTACCACTTGGGAAAAGGACATCAACTTCATATCCAATACCATGTGGTCAGCTCTGAAAGTTTACATGCAAGTATCATTATACAGAATGAACCAGGTGTACTTATTTACTTAAGAATATATATGTGTGTGTGTGTGTGTGTTTGTGTACATTATAACTATAACATCTCAAAAAATAAAGAACTGAACAATGTAAAAGTGAAAAAAATGAAACTCATAAATACCTATATTACAAAACCAAAAAAAGTGGGCTCAAATAGACTGCCTTAGGATACAGGTCAGAGAAGAGAAAGTTTACTTCTAAAGATAAAAAGGAATTGGCAACTTCATGCATGATGTGAGGAAGATAAATCCCCCATCCTCCATAAAATATAGAGGCTAGTCCAAGAGTAAATGTAGAACACACATCCTAACAATCTCATTTTTGGGTATAATGCAAAAAAGTTGGATGAAAGTATTTTGTAAAGAATCCAGACTTTTGTGTTTATCATAACACTGTTTACAGTAAAAAAAAGATAAAAATTGAAAATTGAATGAATAAAGAAAGGAAATTTAGAACATAAAATAATTTCCACATCATTGTGTATATTTATATGAAATACTGTTTATCTGGTAAAAGTCTTGCCACTTGTGATAACATTGATACAATTAAACTCAATGAAATGTCAAACAAAGAAAATATTGCCTGATTATACATAATCAAACATATCAATGTTGAGAAGGATATTGATTTTCAGGGACTAAGGTGTTAGAGTATCTCTCCTGTTTACAAAAGATACTATTTCAATAATATAATTATCCCTGTAGTTTAAGAATGTTTTATTAGGCAATGAAAATATGGTTTGATTGAATCTTATATTAAAAACTATTCACAAAGAAGTAAATATAAATTAAGTGAATAAAATTTAATTATGTATTATATAGCATAACTTATTTATTAAAAGAACAGGCACATTAGTTTTCTGTTTCTTGTTTTTCTCTGCACATATAATGAAATAATTATGCTACTGTCTTCTAGATAATAGAAAAGTAGATAAAATTATTCAATATTGAAAATACATGAAATCTTAATGTGGAATCGGGTCACAGGATATTACAAATACCATGCTCTTTTTTCAAATTTCATTAATAATCTTTCATGAATAAGAAACTCCAAGAGTTGTTCTTGTCTGTAAAATGGACTGAAAAAAAGGAAAGAATAGAAACAAAAAATCAACCATGCTATCTGCCTACTCTTTCCCAACAGTTCTTATACTACAAATATATTTTCTTTTATGTACAAGAAGTCAAACTGGCAAATCAAAGTTATTTTCTGTCTGTTTTTGTACTATTTTATCCAAAGCATATGCATTGCATGCAAACTGCAGTTAAGAAACTAGTGAATTGGCCACTCCATTAGGGAAATGGTTTTTGTTTTGTGTTAAAGGGAGAAAATATCCATAGCCAACCAGAGAAGTCCAGAGAAGGACAAAGGGGGAGGACAAGATATAGCCAGGACTAAGAAATCTGGGAAGGCAGCACACTGTAGTAAAGATAGTAAGAGAATCAGATACAACAGGGACAGAATGAAAAACCTTGCCAACGGAATCTGGGAGGAGGAAAGCCTGAAGAGATAAGGGCCAGGCTGCTAGGTGTCCTTAGGGTATATAACTTGGTACTTATGAATAGGGACTATAGAAGCCTGGAGGACAGCAGGGCTTTGATATGCAATCACATATATGTCAATGAAAAGCCATATATACATTTTGCCATAGGCAAGGGAAATGACTCTTTGTGCAGCTGGGAACCAATTCCACAATTTTCTGAAGAAAGCTGGCCTTTAACTGCCAGAAATTTCAACAGTCTTATTTGAGGGGGGCAAGATGGTCATTTCTGTATACATGCACAGCTTTTAGAGTTTGGGGAACATGATTACCTCTGGAACTAACAAGCAGCACATGATTTTTAAAAGAAATAATAAAAATTAAATGTATTCTTTAGTTTATTAATAGAATGTTTTGATAGAACAAACAGCTGTCGAAACTTTCTTGTAATTCCCAAGGTAACAATTTTTTGTTAGTGTATTATCTTATTTCATTTATTAAGGACAAAACTGACTCAAAAACTAATCAGTGAGTGACTACTTTTGCATTAAGCTGTCAGATGCAAGGAAAAAAATCCCTAAAACATTTTGAGTTGAGTGAAAAAAGCATTGGCTGCAGAAACTACAGCAACCAAATCTCTAGGAACAGACAGTTAAAACCAGGTTTTTTGTTAGCTTCAAACCAATTATCATCAACATATTAACCTGGGCTAATTCAAGAGTTTGAACTACAGCCTGATTTCTAGTCTTCCCATCTAAAAAACAAAAAAACAAAAAATCAAAAAACAAAAACAGAAACAAAACAACAACAACAACAAACAGTTGTTCAAATATATGTTATATGTCATGGTGATCTATTTAAAAAGGAAATCAGATCTCATTTCTCTTCTGCTTTAACCTTTCCCAATGACTTCTCAAAAATTCAACGTGTTGAGTCTGATTTATGAAGGCCTGTGTGATCTGGTGTTTTCAAACATCTAGAATCCTGTCTCCTCATTCCCTGTCACTGTGCACTGAGTGTTTTTGTGTACTATGTGGATGGCTAGTCTTCTTATGATGTCATCCTATTCACATGCAGGATTATTAGTAGATTTGATTTGTTGTTTCAAATCTTTGTCAGGCTCCTCATTCTTCAAAACTTCTACTCAAATACTGCCCATCTAAAGGTCATCTCTTTATGAAAGCATTTCCTTACAAATGGACATAAAGTACTATTCAGGCATCCTAATAACATTTTACCATCATAATAGTAGTTTCTGTAAATATAATAATAGTAGTTTCATAAATGTAGTTTCTGTAAAAATTAACATCCCCTGAGCCGTATGATGGTAGTATTTCCTTCTCTACTTTAACCTCTACTCTTCTTCCTCTTCTATGGTGGTCTTCATATGATAGTCTCATTAATAGAGAATTTTTTCTGAAACAGGTGTGTAAAATTTAGTATGCAGAACAAATTCTAGTGTGAGGATCTCAGATAACTTTGCTGTCATCATATTGCATATTAAATAAAATGTAAAATATATGTAAGAAATCTGTGAGGCATATCCATTAGAGAATAAAACTTAACTTCATATTTATTTTGTCTCAGCATTTCATTAGAGTAATGGCCATGAATTGTGTTTATATGTCCTATACTATTATGAGCTAATTTTCTATCTTATATCTTCTATAATCTTCACTAGAAAATTTAATCTATACTATACATATATGACATAAAAGTAAATATAATGAACAATGTTTATACAACTATTTGTGCTATGAAGCAGTCAGATTTAAACACTTTGGCTAATTAAACATGAGTTTGTTTTTGCTACTGTCAAGAGTTTCTGCCTTGAAAACTGCTGAAATTTATACAAAATTAGAGAATTGTATATTTAATAGAAATTAATTATATTAGGGCCAAAAATTTATATTATTTAAACATTTCTTGATGGCCTATTTTTACATAAGAAAATCAGCAGTGGCAGTGTTAGTGAATTTACCCCTTTCCTTCTGGAGAATTATAAATAACATGACTAATATTCTCTTAACATTGGTCTTATTCACAGGTGTTTGTATGGAGATCAATACACTATATTTCCAACTTCTTTTATTTATCTTTTAAAAACGATTTAATTTTTTCTAAGTGAAAATTTGTTTATGTAAACACACAAAAACACGAAACACTGGAGAATAATTATAAAAATCTCTGAATATCTTACAGATTTGGAATTTTATGTATTTTAAACACTGTCCAAAATTTTTAATATTTAAAAATTTATTTTTATACACGAGGAAAAGGTAGCTCAGAAAAATTATGTAATTGACATAAGATTATACTAGTCACATCAAAGTCTCACATTTCCTGTTGATGAGTCTCTCAATTGCCTTAGGGGAAAAGAGTTGATAACTGATTTTACCCATTGCTTCAAATCACCTCTATCAGAACATCAAAGTTTAGGTCATCAAAAATTGCAAAATGATGTCTTTTTGGTGCTGCAAAGAAATAAATTTCCTAGTCTTTCTTGAGTGTAATAAAAAGGTATCACCTTTTTCTCAGTGGATAACAGCTCCCAAGTATGACAGAGAACAATCAAATAAAAACACTTGGAGTTTCAGAGGGATGAAATAAATTAACAGTATTTTAGAAAAAAAATGGGTGAAAATCTAAGAGCAATAACCAACATATACATTAGATTTTCAAGCAACATTTAGGTTTGGGTCACTTTTAATATATTGATAAAATTAATGTAGTGCTCTAGTAAGAAAAAAAAATGTTCTAAGTTATAAAGTGACAGGTCAAGACACTGTAGAGGTTCCCCTGTTTTGTATTCTTGCTGAATGAAGCCATTTGATATTTGACTAGGACTTAATCTTTCTCACAAAAAATTCTATGTAAAATCACCAAACATTATTCTAAGTACCTGAGGACAAAATGTTCAGCTAGTTTTTCTTTTACTTCTATTAAATCACCAGCTTGTAGAAACCTCCCCAGATAGTTATCTCAGCTTCTGCTAAACTGCTTGCTTGCACATAGCTTCTACAGCAGCTGCTAAGCTAAAATTAACAGGATGTGGTTTAGCCTTTAAAAGACTCTTGCACTAAATGCTTAGGATTCACTTAGGTCCCAGATACCTCTGAATTAGCCTTTCAATCATCTGGAGCCTGTATCTGAGAGGTCTTCTCTGGTAGTCTCCCCTAACAGTAGTGTAACATAGTGATAATCCTTTCCGAGAGCCTTGCAGTAGAATAAGACATTGAACACTTTGAAGTCATTCCATACTATGTGTCATCTAACAAACAAATGCAATGCCATATTGCTTTCATATCAAAGCACAGTTGGTTAAGCGTGAGGTCTTCTACAGTGCTTGTTTGAAAATCTAAATCCTTTCATTTAGAAATACATAGTGGAATGTCTATTTTCTCTATTCCCACAAGTCTAGTAAAGAAAAAAAATGTTTCAGGCAATTGAAACTTCTCATTGGAATTTATACAAGATTCATTTATTAATGTCGTTAATTTCTTGGAAAGAAGAAAAAGTCACGTGGAAAAAATGTATATAGTTCACAGGTTTAACAGTAACTAAAATCTGCTGTGATAGAACATAGTGAACAGAGTGAACTATTCAACGAGAAAAAATTAAAAGTTACTAGTAGAGAGCATGCTGAATGAGGAAAACCACAAACTTTAAATATATTAATTTCGATAGTGCTACAAAATGATACACTGTGTAAGACAGCTAATAAACCATGATATATCTTAGCAATAAAGCTGCTCAGAGAAGATAAGAATAGAAGGAAACTACAAAGAGAGTGAGAGCACTATAAGGCAGGTGATGTCATTTTATTTAGCTATTAGGATGTTTACTATAAACAAAGGTTCTTTGATATATTCATACCTGCATACATTGTGTGTTGATCTAATCCAATAACATCCTGGTAGGTTGCCAGTGGATAGTGCTACACAAAAGCACAAACTAGTAGAGCTAGTAAGACTCACCAGGTTAAAAAATAAAACTAAGTCCATGTACTATTTATGTTTTATATGACTACTATCAAAATTGTTAAAATCTTTTAAGAGTATTACATATTAAATTGATATAGTTTCCCCATAATTTTCCGTAGGCTTCCTATTGGATTTCTGATGCATTGTACATTAGAAAATTTGTAATGTGCACATTTGTTTACCTATGTGTGTATGCACATATGTATGTACACATTACATGCAAAGAAAAGGAATGTGTGCATATTTTGTAAATGATATGTAGTTTAAAATATTAAAATAATTCCTGGTGTGGGGTATCTAACTGCCTTTGATCTTTTATGTTCCCAGATGAAAACTACACTGTCTTTCTACTTTTAAATATACCTTAGGCAGCACAATTGCTGGGCTGAATCCTACCCTCCATGCTGTTAGAATCTATTACCCTATCTATAACACCAAGCTTTCATTCATTAGTTATATATTTCATGTGGGATGCTCTTAGTTCCAATAGGTAAGCCCACAGGGTCACGTATGCTTTATTCCTACACAATGGTGGCTCTCTCTCTCTCTCTCTCTCTCTCTTTCTCTCTCTCTCTCCTCCATGTTCTTCATCATCGATGTCTACTCCTTCTCTCTCTCTCCTCCCTGTGATCTAAAGCTCAGGAAACCTAAACCCACCCATCTCTCTTCTGCCCAGCTACTAGCTATTGCATCTTTACTCACCAATCAGAATTAACTTTGGGGCAGTAGCCCCAGAGGCTACATGCAGTACTGGGGGCATACACTTCTGGAAGCCCCAAATAGCATTAGAATACAAGCAACATTAAGCCAGCTCACTATAATAATAAATACCTTTAAACTGAAGAGGCAAACTTTTAAATGCAAGAAAGCGTCTTGAAAACATTCAGTATTCCTATTATGATTCACTATTATGATTTACTCCTGCATGTTGAGGCACATTTTAGGTAAAATTAGTTCCAATCTTTCTGTAATTTTTTCTTAATGTTTCAGTATCTTCTGCTATTACAAGATGGAGAAAATAAATAAAATTCTCATAGTTACTGAAACCAGAAATCCAAGATCATTTATAATGCTTGAATTATGATGATTATAAGCGATAGTTCAGGCTCCTGAAATATGACTTCTCATAATATATATAATTAATACTAAAGGTGATAGTAATTTGTAATAATGAGGAATTCAAGTCAATTAATGTTGAAAACTTTCTGTTTCTGGAAAGTGTCAAGGGCAAACAGTAAGCAATTAAACATAAATGGTAATATCGAACTCATAGATTATTTACTCGATCCTAGAAAAGTACTTTAAAAAGAGATATTGCTTACAAAAAACATGTTTGCCTCATAGAGGATGAATAAATAAGTTTCTGATTCAGAGTTTTCTAGTGTTAAAAATTATTTGTCATGTAGGTTGATCAGAGAAGATGAAATATTTTGAAATTCCAGAAAATATAAATACTTTTGCTACTTTAGGACTAAGAAAGACCTGGTTTAAAGTAATAATTTTAAGGTGAAGATAATAAACTATTGGTTAAGAAGAATGGGAAGAGAAGGAATTTCATTCATTACATGATAAGGATTCACCAATTATCTGTTAAAAGCAGTAAGTAACATATTTAGTATCCAATTTATTTTCTGAGAGATAAATGCCCCATGATCATTCAAGTAATTTTGTGTTGATACTATCTTAAAGAATGAGTATAAAGCTTCTGCCTACTATCTCAGATATAGGGAAAATCAAAACAGAACTAGTAGTAGATAAAGGATATGAACAAAAATAATGAAAAGTATGAAATAAAAATTAAGAGGAAAATAATAAATAAAAGTTAAAAAACCTATTTATTCTAGAAGAGTGTGGAATGTATTTGTTTTAAGGGACAGCCTATATAAATGCATTTGATTTAGGGTATTTATTTGCATCACTCACAATATATTTCTATGTATATAAATAAATGAACATAACTTCAAATAGTGAACATTTTAGAATGCAAAAAATCCCCAAAGTGATGAAGTTCACCTGTGTTAACAATCCATATTTTGGTCCCAGTATTTAGCTTATTGGAGATAGAATTATAAAATGAAACATGTTGTCTATCTTACCACACATTACTCTAAAAAATATCTAGAAATATCCTACCACAATAGATATAGAACTTTGTAGCCCATTTACAAAAACATATTTAAATACATAAAACACATGTCTATTTCAAACCTTTCTAAATTGGTATAATTTGATTTTTTTTAGTGAACTACTAAAATATAGTTGCTCTATTTTAAATCTACCAATTAATTCTGAGAATGTGTTTGGCTGTAATTATGAAGTTTCTACAATTTAAATAGTTTCTCTCATAATTTGTGTTAATTGGAAAAACATACCTGAAGGCAATATTCTTAATCATTTGGTAGTATTTTATAGTGAAAACTCTCTGTATATTTACCTAGTAATATAGACATACATATGTAAGTCTATCATTTAGCTTTAGCACACGTGTCTAGGTGTATAAATTTGTGTTAACTTTTTCTCAAAATAAAGTTATAGATAACAAGTGAAGACTTAGAAATTTGTACATATTTTTAAATTTGTATTTCAATTCATGTACTCAATATAGATGCAAATTTCACCCATATGTTTAATTGAGTTTTGTATGCGAAGCAGCAGGATATATATATATATATATATATATATATATATATATATATATGGCATATTTTATATATATGTATGGAGACATAAATATAGATATAGGCATGTTGATATAGATAGGCATATATACATATAGACATATATATTCCTGTAACTTGTTGATGAGTTGTGTGCTCTCAAGTAGTGCTCCAGCATCATGCAGCCTGCTGATTATGGACTAACTCCAAAATTGTAAACAAGTCTCCAATTAAGTTCATTTTTCTATAAGTATCCTGTTCTTTATTCTATAAGTATCCTGAGTCTTGGTGTTTCATTACAGCAATAGAACAATAAAGCATGCAGTGTCCCATTGTCGACATCAAAACTACTTGCTTGTCCATATGGTATCTGTTATTATGGTATGCTCTTTTTTAGCAAACCAAGAAAATTTTATTTCCCAGGCCATTGTACATATACACAACCTGGCTTGGAGCCATGGGTTTTTCTACTTGGACTCTTTTATTTCCAGAATAACTCTGAGCCTTAACCTGATAATATATACCTAATCTATAGTCTTGTGCTTGTTCCCCAACTAGCTGGTAACGTGTATAACACACTTATTCCATCTAGTCGATATCTGCCACATGGTTATTCATCTCTCCTCAGTTTCATGTGCCCATCTCCTTCAAACCCAGGGTAATATCTCCCTCACCTACTCTCTCCCAGAATTCCTAACCTCCATTTCTGCCAGATATTCCACCTTCTAATCCTGTTTCAGCTCATTGGCCATCAGATTTTTATTGACAGGTGATGCTTCCACATAATACAGTAGAGAATCTATCTAAACTGGGTTATTGGGTGGCTAGAATGCCTATTTCTGCCACCAATGATAACACTTATGAGAGGGGCTTGAGAGTCTCTAGCAAGAAGAAGCTTGATTGAAGTAAATTCTGACACAGAGAGAAGGTAGGCTGGGAACTGTATCAACTCAGCAGGAGCCATTTTAGTCAGCTTTGTATATTTGCTTTGATCCTTTGAGCAAATTGGTGCAAGTTATAAAACAAGATCCTAACATGCTTTTTCTTTCATTTCTCTGTAATTAACCATGACTGTAACTCAGTTTTTTATTCATGTAATGTCTATTCAACATCATTCATCATTGAAAAAAATCACAAAAATAATAAACCTTAATTGCTTCTGTTTCTGAAAGATTCAATGAGGCTGAAATAACCATTCTTATTAAATAATGTAAATACATCTTTCAGATAAGGTTAAAATAAAAAAGAAGACAGAAAGAAAATACATGCAAAATGTTGATTATTTCTTGTGATTACACAGAGTTTAGTCATTACCTTTTAAATTTGGCAGAATTCTATTTGGAAATGTTGGGTTATATGTAAAAACAAAAGTAAACTTTGAATGGGCTGCTTTGGTAAACTGTGCAGAGGGTAAAATGAGTTAAATCAGTTATATTCCTTCTGTGTATACTACAGTTAAGAAAGTAAGGAAAAAGCTTCTCTGATGATGGTTCATGCAGTAATTTATGTCTATAATCATAAGTCATTAAGAAATTTTTAATACTATATCTATTGACAGAATAATAAATAGGATATGCAGTAATTTATGTCTATAATCATAAGTCATTAAGAAATTTTTTAATACTATATCTATTGACAGAATAATAAATAGGATATTCCCTATGGAATCATACCTACCTAACCCCAAGTTCTTAGCTATGATAATGTCTTTAATCATGAATTCTAACTTGGGAATAATCTTAAAATCTAGTACAAAAGTCATTAATAACAGTATTGTACCAGTGGGCACATCTTAGAAGGACAGTCATTATTTTAGATCACAATGTTCACAACTATGTAAGTCTGCTTATGGCTTTTCTACTTCAGAGGTTTGCATAACAACCTCAACATTATAAATGCTACCCAGTAGAAATGGAGCCATTTTCTGACTTGTCTTCATGATTATCATAAAATATAGATAGAATGATTCTATGAATCATAGTTGTAGGATATCTAAAAAAAGATTTTCATGATTGGTTAATTTGCACAAATATAATTACTGTGATTATGAGAGCTTGCCTAAGACCTATATGAGGTCATGCCATACAATAACATATCATAGAGTTGGAAGATATTAATGAAGTTAAATTTGAACCTGAGGAGCTATTGATGTATGATGGCTGCTTGGGAGAGTCAGTTTTCTATAATGATGCCTCTCCTGAGAGCCTATGAATGCAACAACAGATGGCCCCACATCCATAAACAAACAGGGAGCATTTAGTGGAATAAGTGGGAAAATGTAGTTTTTACAAACTTGGAAGGAAATATTGATGTAGTTAGGGGAAGCATTACTATGCAGGATGGACTTGATGTTTGAGCAAAAGAAAGAAAGAAAGAAAGAAAGAAAGAAAGAAAGAAAGAAAGAAAGAAAGAAGAAAAGAAACAAAAGGAAAAGAAAAGAAAAGAAAAGAAAGAAAAGAAGGAAAGAAAACCAACTTAGGTTTCAAAAATGGTCCAGGCAAGCAAGCTCAGTGTATACATCAGAATTCAGTGAATATCACAGACTACAGCAACTATTCAGATCTGTTTCTAGGCCCTAAAGAATTAGGAAGATTGGCTCTTAATTTTGTTACACAGAGACTTATATTAATGTATTTATTGAGATGTATTAGTCTAGACTATCACTTAGCAGGGAGTATGAATTATCAATAGAAACCTAATAGATAAATGGAATTTTCAAAATTTAAATGGTCAGTGCCATGTTCCATTCCTCTTGTTAAGAATAGGATTATATATGTTACACAGAAAGAAAAGAGCAGCGAAACTCGTACAAGTTTTTGTTAATCTAAATTTCTTAGACATTTTTATTACTATGACTCTAATGTTTCATTCAGTATATGTTTTTATAATTTGAAATAAGTAGCTCAATATTTCTATGTAGGATCTTTATGGTATTATTAAGTTGGTTATGAGAATTACAAAAGTCAAAGAAAAAACTGAAATAAACACAAGATAATAACTCAGTTATTGAATATAAGCAATACAGCTAAAGTTAGCTCCAGATAAATAAAGTGTAAGTCTCACTAGCTATAGATGACTATGTATAACATGAAGCAAAATCATTTAGTATAAATCACCACAAAGCACAAGAAAACTAAAAACAACTCTATACCATAAAATGTTAATATAAACAGTTAATTTAAAAATAATCATATTCTATACAAATTTCAGAAAGGCTATCCATATAAATGTTATATGTGATATCTGTATATATCATTTCTATAGTATATTAATTAATTTTACAAAATGGAGATGAAATCTTACCAATGATATATTATGCGTTGTATATATGCTATAGTTTTATGTTTCTTCTAACATATTTATTATTTAATTTACTTATTTACTTTACATCCTGATTGTAGCTTCTCCTTCTTCCTTTCATCCCAGTTGTTCTCTCTTACTTTCCCTCCATGCAGCACCCTCTCCTTTCTCCTCAGAAAAAGGGAATCCCCTCTTGGGTATCAACCTGCATTGGGATATTAAGTTTAATGAGAATAGATGTATCTTCTTTGAAGCAAGACAAGACAGCCCCATTAAGGGAAAGAGATCCAAAAGCAGGCAACAGCATTAGATAAGCCCCTACTCCTGCTCTTATGTGTTCCATGTGAAGACCAAGTTCACATCAGTTATATATGTGTAGAGGTCCTAGGTTCATCCAATGGTTAGTGGTTCAGACTCAGTGAGCACGTATGGATAGGGATTAGTTGATTTTGTAGGTTTCCTAGTGGTATCCTTGACCTCTTTGTCTCCTTCAATCTTTCCTGTCCCTCTTACACAAGATTCCTGGAGCTTTGCCTAATGTTTGAGTATGAGTCTGTGCATCTATTTCCATCAACTGCTGTGTGAAGCCTCTTAGATTCTTCCTGTATACAAGGATAGCAGAATATCATTAATAGTGTCAGGTATGGTCACTCTCAAACAGCATGGGTGGCAGGATGGGCCATTGTTGGCCCTTTCCTCAAATTCTGCTCCATCATTTATCCTAAAAATATTTTAGGCAGGACAAATAGAGGATTGCAGATTTTGTGGCAAGTTGGTGTCCTAATCCTTCCATTTCAAGTCTTGTTTGGTTATAGGATGTAGGAAGCCACGGTAGTGAAAGTCTGCTTGCAACGAAGGCTTCCACCCCAGGCAAGTCTCCCAGAGACATACCTCGATCCTGTAGTCTTTTAACCTGCCCCAAAACTTGGGGGGTCTCTGCTGTGCCTTGAAATTCCCGGGTTTTCAGCACCAGATGTTCCGGGCCCCTCCGTGTCCCCTTCACCCGCGAAAAAGGAGATGTGAGGCAATGTTTGGGTGGTTACTCCAATGAGGCTTTACTTCTTGTATAAGCAGAATCAGAAAGACGGAAAGACCAGAAAAGGCACTGCTTAAATATACCCTAGAGTGACGTGTTCACTTCTGATTGGCTGTTCACTCATTACCCATAATATGCGCTAGGATGGGCAGTGACTTTTGGCGCGCTTTTTGCCTTTTGCACCTGCGCAGTCAGTTTTTTACTTGTGGAGACACGGGATGTCAGCGCCATCTTGCAATGGTGGAATGTATCACTGCTAACCGTGGCTTCCTACAATAGGAGGTGGCCATTTTAGGTTTTACACCCCCTACTATTAAGAATCATAGCTAGTGTCACTGTCATAGAATCCTGGGTGTTTCCACATTCTTAGGTTTTTACCTCAACCCAGGGATGCTTTCATCACTGGTTCCAGTTCTCTTTTCTAGTTATTTCTTCCTCTGTTCTTCCCACGTGTCCAGTGATCCCTTCTATTCTCCTGCCCACCCCTTCTTCCACCTGGTTCCCTCCTTTCACCCACTCCCAATGTGACTGTTTTAAAATACATGCTCAGGAATGAAGATCTTTAAAACAATTATCTGATCAGCAAAACAGAAATCTCTAAGAAGAATACAAATAATAAGTAACTATCTTAATTCAGCAGAGATTTATAGAACTAATATTAACTGAAAGAATGGAGACATACACAGATTAACATTATAATATGTCTTCAAAAGTTGATAATGGGAAAATACTATCTACCTTCCTACCTACCTACCTATCCATCTACTATATAAATAGATATAGAAACATATAGATACATATTTACAACTATAAAAGTGAATAATCAAACTGATCTTTATCCATCAACCTTTATATCACAGGCATTGTTATGTGACTTGTTTCAATAACAAATAAAAAATCTTAATGCTATAATCATGTGTCTTTTTAAGACTCTATAGTATATTTTGTAAAAGAATTTTCAAAACAATACTTCAATTTCCATGCTTTTGTACAGTTTTTACCTATATATGTTATAACAAGTAGTACATGTAATAGAATATTATCACTGGTGATTATACTTCATATTACTCTGTTGATTAAATTGATATAAAATTGTATTTAAATGCATATGTGTATTTGTAGAGAACAAACTATAACAATGAAGTATAATTGACATTGGTCTTGCTCTTTATCCTTTACTATAGAAATCAGTTTGTTTTCTGTAGAACACTGAAAGCTGGTAGGAATCCCTTAAACCAGACTCTGATTTTCTGTTGTTGTTTTTCATTAATAATTCTTTCATTGGAACAGATTCTTTACTTTAATTTATTTCTCTCCAAAGTTAACATGAACATGGTTTTAAGCTTTAAGCTTAATATGATTTGAATTGTCATTCAATTCAATATTACATGCAGAGACTTGGCCATATTAATTTTACTCAGTGACCTGTTCACTTATCTGTAAAATTATGGAAATTTTATGTTTGCTTGACATAATTCTCTGAAAACAACATGAGATGACTTGTGTGTTAGTTAGGGTTTCCATTGCTACGACACAACACCATGATGGAGGCAACTCTTATAAAGGAAAACATTTAATTAGAGGCTGGCTTACAGTTTCAGAACTTTAGTCCATTATCATAAGCCAGAAACATGGCAGTTTCCAGACAGACATGGCACTGGAGGAACTGAGACTTCTGTATCTTGAATTTACTGCAGGAGAATACTTACTCTTCCACACTCTTTGGACCTTCGAAGCTGACCTGCACAGTGACATACTTCCTCCAATAAGACCACACCTCCAAATGGTACTGCTACCTATTAGTTAAGCATATTCAAACGACCACATTCCACTTGCTAGTTCCAATAGGCTTTTTCAAATGCATGAGTCTATGGGGGTGATGCCTAGGAATATAATAAACCAAAATTCATTTAACCCAATTTAAAAAATCTCAACAATGTTAAAAAACCAAAGTTCAAGGTCTCTTCTAAGATTTTTCCAATTACTTAACCATCAAAAAGATCTCATGCTTCCAACATCACAGAATAGACATTTCAAAATGTTATACCGTGGAAATACTGGACCAAAGCAAGACAGAAAACCAGCTGGGCAAACCTTGGGATGACCACCAAAAATATCAGCAGCAGTAGAGTCAACCAGAACCTAAAATGTCACAGAGGGCAGAGCTGGAGAAGTGACCCAAGTGCTTTGTAAGTAGCTCAAAAGATCATTATGTGAAACCCTTACATTGGATCAAGGAGCTGTGAAGTTAAAGTTGCCTTGGAGACTCCAAAGTTGTTAGAGATGAAAAAGTCATAGGACACCTGCTGAGGAATGCTGCTAACAGGGAATGAAAACAGCCCAAGAGAATAACGTTTGTTGATTAATGCCAGATCTGCCAACAGCAGTCAACAAGGATGAAAGGAATTGAAGATCTGAAGAGCACTTTGACATCATGCATGGCGTTGTGGAGTTTGGAGTGTGCCCAGAATTTGATCTTGATTGTTAACTGTAAATATACATTTCCTATGGAAGCTCCCACTGTTGGAGACTTGGGGAATTAAAACATTTACTGAAAGAAAATGTAGAAAATGAAGGAAAATGAAAAAGAAACAAAAATAATTGCTGGCAGCAGAATGTTAAGTAAAGTGGTCAAGATTTAATTTAGGGATAACATAATATCAAACTCATGTACAAATATTTTTTGTAGAATAAAGAAAATCATAAAGCATTCCTTAAAAAGCCAAGAATGTGAAATGACAAAGGACAAATGATTGTATAAAATAAATTCAGTTGAAATATTTTAATGATGTTGTTGTATTCAAGACATTAACTGCAATGTATACGTGTATATGTATATACAGATACATTTCATATGAATAATGCCTGCATATATATATACTATGTATATTTATATATAGCATATGTTTAAATAATATCTGTAGGGAGTTGACAAATTGGGATAATTTGGCAACAATATAATTTTGTTTCATTTAAATCCCACCCAGTGTGCACATAGTGGATGAAATAATACCATTTCCTCTCAATTCAGAAATCTTAGGATGGTAAATATGACTTGCTACAAGTGCTCATTTATGCAAGTTATCTTTCAAAAGAGGCTTGGTTCTCATCCTCAGCCAGTTACTGAGGAGCATCTAAGAGTGCAAATGTTTTGGCAAACTTATCTACAGACACAATGCAGCATGCAGCCGCAGAGACCGTCTTCATAACATTAGTGCATACCATGGCCAGCTGAACCATAATGTTAACAATTGTTAATTGTAAATGTTAACAATGTCACATGCCACATGCTACATGACCCTCTATGCATGCGAGGCCTGCAAGTTGTTGAAAACACCTTTGGAATCAAAGCCTATGCTTTCACACAGACTATGTAGGATAATCTCCAAGGTTTTAGTATATGCCCAATAAGAAGCTTCTATTCCTCTGGAATAATCCTTCATTAACTCCACACTTTATTTCTTTCTATATTTTAACATGAAAGAAAATAATATCTAATGTTTAATTTTTGTAGTTTTACCTGCTAATTGAGTGTGCATAATACTCTACCATGGAACTGTGTAGTGGGAAGAAAACTCTGCAATCATTCAATCAGACTCTCTGAAAGAGTGTGCAGTGATGCCGCATTATGGTGTTCAAAGAGTTGGGTGTATTAAGTATACTAAATATTTGGCATGTGACAGTTTCAGTTTGCATGTAATGGAATACTTAACCGGTAGAAGTTAGAACTATATAACTAAGAAATAAACCTGTACCTTTATAGATTTGTGTTGTTTAGTTTGTGTGTGTAGTATATGTACACATATCAACAAGCATGAACTTCTTCATGCGTTGTTTTATTGTGTGTATTTGTATCAGAACTACATTAACTGCCTCTGCAAATTACTCATTAAGAGAGTGTTTGTAATTTTATAACACAAGTTAGCCTGCTGGGCTTAATCATGACAGACAATAATAATGTAAATCTGCTACTAACAGCATTTTTGTGTCTTTTATTGGTGGGTATGTAAAAAATCCTTTTGAATTTTAAAAATTCATTGCTTGCTACTTTCCTTAGAAGTGTTGATACAGCAATATTCTGACTGACCTACATTCTGCAGATTATTTTAATAGTGTGTGGTTTGTCGTTTTACTACTAGAAGAATGCACTCAGGCAGTAAACTTTGAAGATTTGTAATTACTTTTCCTTCCTTGAACTGTCATTAAACATATTCTTTTTTAGCCTTTCAGTTCTGGGCAACACCTCTTTCTCTGAGTGAGATCAATCTAAAATTACACATTATTTCTCAATTTTACTTCTCCATTAAACACAGCAACACACTACTGGTCAGTATATGATCCCTTGAAGTTATCTTATTCAAAAGAATAACTCTGAAAAAAATGATCCTGGAAAGAATGTGTATATGAATATGTGACATGGCAAAGGATAGTTAGACATTCAGTTTGTTCATACAGTTAAGCAATATATGTAAAATAGAACACTCAAAAATTTGCTTCTCAATTCCTATTTCAGTTCCCTCTTTTTTGCTACTTTTGTGTAGATTTATAAGTTAGAGTTTTATAAAATGTGCTAATATCAATGATTAAGATAGGATTAGTATGTATCTGTACATAGGTTTTTGAGTGTATTTCTTTGGTCTTAAATAAAACACATATAATTCATTGCTTTCATCATTTTCCATATATCCAAGCAACCCTTGACTGCATTGTTCATCACTTTTTCAGGAGCTAGACATTTTAAAATGAGGACTAGTTTCAATTTGTCCTGTAACATTTTTTCATACTGAAGAAGTGTTTTATATGATTCTGGCATAGATATTATGTTCCTATATCATGTTCTGTTTCTTACAGCTATTCGTGTTTTTCTTCATTGCAGGAATTAAGAATTTCAAGAGGTTCTGGGTGTCTGTATGATTACATTCAAGAATATAGATTATTTACACATGAGAAATTCTGATTTCAGAATTCAGAACATCTTGGACATATTCTTGTTGCAAGGTGTAGATCAAACACTGTTTAAAAAATCTTACCAGTAAGAATTCTTTGATATTAATTTGCCCCTTAAAATCTAATGCTACTTTGATATAAAATACAATAAGTGTAAAATATTTGGGACTTCTAAGGCATAGTTAGGTCTCATAGAAGGGTCAGTGATGTTCCAACAGAATTAGGATTGCTACCTCTGCTGTGTTCTTCCTTCTGTATGTGACACTATCAAATGCCTCTATTATGCTTTCCTTCTTCATATAACATAAAATAAGTATCACAATCATCGATCTTGCTGGTTTATAAGGCTTCTTTGTCTTGTTTCTCCACACAGTCCTTTTATCTCCTTTTCCACAGAATTCCTAATCCCTGTATAAAAAAATTTAACAGAGACATCTCATTTAGGACTGAATATTCCAAGTTTTTCACTCTCCACATAGTGTCCAGATGTGGGTTTCTGAATTAGCTCCTATGTTCTGCAGACTGAGCTTCCTTGATGATGGCTGAGGCAGGCACTGATATATGAATATAGGACAATATCACCAGAAGTCACTTTATTGCCATTTTTCTTTTGTGTAACAGCAGTATTTGCTTTTCCCTTATATCTATGGAATATCTAATCTCAAAATCTCGGTCATCCAAGTGATGTTAAGTATTGGTTTTATTTCAATAAATGGGCCTTACATCAAGTCAAAATGTGGTTGGCTACTTCCACAATTTTTTTTTTTTTTTTGCCTCCATTGCATTACCATAGCTTGCAAGAAGGGAACCATTACATATCAAAATACAAAAGTGTTTATGTTTTTTCCTTGACTAGGAATAGCCCCCATATGCTCAAGTGTTTAAATGCTTGGCTCATAGTATTAAAAGTTATGGTCTTGTTTGTGTGGCCTTCGTGGAGTAAATGCATCATTGAGAAGGCAGTCTTTGATGTCACATATATTCAAGCTATGCCCAATATAACATCTTAGTGAATACATATGGCAAGTGTAACCATGTTATACTTTACTGTTCTTCAATTTAATGGAATTCCTTTGACCTCTCTATTTAAATTAATGTTGGCAATAGGCGTTTTGTAAATTGATTTTATTATTTGAGGTTTGGTCATAGTGTCCCCAATCTCTCCAGGACTTTTTTCTCATGTTTTTTGCATGAAAAACATACTATTGTATGAAGAATACTTTGATCTACACAGAAATCTAGAATTTAAAAACTTTCTAGATTTAAAAGATTTAGGTATAAACTTTTTGTGTTCCAAGCACATAAAATGCCTGGTAGTTTTACAGTACATTACTACAATAAGTTAAATCAATCCTGATTCAGATCAGCATTATAAATTTCAAAGTGAAGGGGAAAAAGAACAATAAAAAAGGCATTCCAGAAAATAATTTAGAATTCATTAGAAGTTATAGCCATGTTAATAAGAACAAAGTGTCTATAGTATAGTAAATGGCAAATGAATACCATAGATTATGGGAACAATTATTAACTCTACCTAGGTACTAAAGGTCAACAGATACTTGTGTTTTGGTGCAGGGTCTATATGTTGATATCCCTGCTAATTATGTTGAAGTGTCTCTCGGAAGCTGTGTTCAATATAAAACATTCCTCACTGGATATAAATTTATATTAAAGAATAATATGATCTTTATACTCTGCTTATTGTAATGTCATAGAACTGGTTTTAGTGATGACCACTTATGTAAGAAGAAAAAAAACCAATAAATAACTGTAAAAAGAAGAATGTGATACCCTCTTAAGTTATGAACTAGAGAATTGTATGGGGAAACTTATAGTAGCATCAATATTTATTCTAAAAGGTAAGCTTTACAAAGGCATTCAAAATGATAACTTATCAATAAATCATAACTTTTGTATATTGTGCACCTTGCCATTGGCTCTTCTAGTCTCATGTATGTCCTCTTACGCCTATAATGCCATGAGTTACACAGTGACAAATGTATACACCAGATCACTAGATATTTTTTCCCATGTGTCAGAATACCCAAAACCTAGATTGCTTGAAGTTAAAGTAAATTATATAGCAATTTTGTTCTGTTATCTGCAGCTGTGGTAATGTATTTGTCTGTGGTTACCTTCTGCTCAACGATGTAGTTCTTCTTCAGGTATTTTATTAACTTGCAGCTGAAACTACAGAGTACTATAGAGCACATGCTCTTCCTGACCTTCCAGTCTAATACAGGGTCACTCCTTTGATAACAATATGTTCTTAAATGTCAAGTAGTATAAAATCTTAAAGTGTATGTTCTTCACTTTGACAAATAAGTTTCTGTCTCCTTGACTAAGGTCAGCCTCTTAGACATAAGAGTTTTAAGGCTTGAAAGAGAATCTACCTTATATGAGAGATAAGTTATCAATAATTTTGCAAGCCCTCAAATTTATTCTGCAGATAATCATTCTCATTTTTCCTAGGTAAAATCCATATACCATATTTTCACAGTCTTAACATTTTCTTCCTAACACAGCATTACCTATCACATTAGATAGGTTCTTGGCTCCCTAACCAATGATAAGTCTATGTATCTTATTTTATTTATTTTTTTATTATCTCTGCTGCAGATTTACTAAATTTTGCTTCTTGGATTTTATCTTTAAATGATTATAAGCTCAGTATACATATTTCATATATATTTTATATGCAAATTAATTATATTAGCTGCATCTAATATGATTATGAGCATTTTGAATAATGGAAAAGACTAATAAATACATAAAAATATTATTTTAATGTACCAAAGAATCATTTTCCTTTATTTATTTTTTCAAAGTGAAGCTGTTGCCTCTCTCCCAGTCCCAGCTCCCACAGATCCTCATCCCATTCCTCATATCCCCTGACTCTAAGAGGATGAACCCCCCTGGCCTCCCAACTTGTTGGTGCCTCCAGTCTCTAGAAGGGTAGGCTCATTTTATCACACTGAGGTCAGACAATACAGTCCTCTGCTGTATATATGTCTGGGCCTCAGACCAGCTCATGTATGCTGCCTGGTTGGTAGCTCAATGTCTGAGAGATCTCAGGGATCTGGGTTAGTTGAGACTGATGGTCTTCCTATGGCGTCACCCTCTTCCTCAGCTTCTTCCAATTTTCTGTGGAACTTCCAGTATGATTTCCAGAGTGGTTGAACCAATTTGCAATCCCAGAAGCAATAGAAACGTATTACTCTTTTTTTACATTATCATCAACATGTGCTGTTACCTGTGTTTTTTATCTTAGCCATTTTGATTGGTGTAAGATCAAGAATTGATAAATGGGCTCCATAAAACTGAAAACCTTCTGTAAGACCAAGGACATAGTCAATAAGTTAAATGAGCAGCCTATAGATTGGGAAAATGTCTTTACTAACCTATATCTGATAAAGGGCTAATATCCAAAATATATAAAGAACTCAAGAAGCTAACCTCCAAAACACCAAACAATCCAATCAAAAGATGAGATATAGATGTAAACAGAGACTTTACAACTGAGGAAACTTAAATGGCCAAGAAGCACTTAAAGAAATGTTAAAAGTCCTTAGTCTTCAGAGAAATACTAATCAAAATGACCCAAAGATTCCACCTTACACCAATCACAAAGAATCATATTAAAAGTTTAATATGAGGAGCCAGTTTTCAAAAGAACACTACTTTATTTTAAGCAATTAAAAATCACAAATAAATAAAGTTCTGACATGATAATATCTAAATAAATCTCTAATTAGTGTAAATTACACTGCTTTCAAAATCAGTTTTTCAACATATGAGGAGTATTACTTTTTCTTCACATCCTCTTAAAATTATTCATAAACTCATATGCACACAGAGTGATATAATTCATTTGGTAAGTAGCTAAGCCTTTACCTATAACTTCTGACTGCTGATAAATTTTTTTAAGTTCAGATAAATTTTATCTATTTGCCACTACACATAGTCTAAACATAAATGTTAATGCATAATGCAGTAACATTTTCTTTGTGTCTTTCATTTTGAACCAGGGTAGTACAGAACAGTTATATTTATTTCAAAATATAAATCTGGTTTTGATTTAAATTCTTCTGTATTATCAGTGTGTAGGTTGGATGAGTCCTTCTTTGCATACCAGTGCATACACAAAGTTATTGTAACTATATTCATCCTTAGAAAAGGATCACTGTAAATCAGAATATTTGTATTTCTGTGTTCTTTTACTACTTGCTTTTCTGAATTCTTTTTATTTCTGCATCTATAGACATATATTGTCTTTAAACCTTACCATAAATAATTAGTAATATGTTTTAGGGTTTATAATTTACTCACTCATTTGTATATTAGACATGTGAACTTTTGCCATTGAATCTTGAAATTTCAATGACACTATTCATTAGACTACTCAAAAATTCTATGACTATAGAAAATTGATAAAAAATAATTGCATGTAAGCAGAATGTGTAGTTGAATACATTACTGAGCTGTATCTGTTTCCCTAGAAAGCATGTTTCCTGCTTAGTTGGAGTATCTATTAGACAATTTTCAATAGCTTCATTTTTAAATGTTAAGATAAAAAGTTTATGTCAAATTTAGAGCTCAGTTTATTTGTATTCGAACTCTTGTTCTATCATTTCCACAGCTGTCATAACTGAGCTATTTACTAGACACGGTAACTAATACCTCATAAAAAGTTTTGTGTTAGATGATACATAAATACATGTGTGCAACTCTGTCCAACGTGGAGACCACCACTCATCATTTATGCTGCTCTGGGAAAATAATATATCTGAACCTCAATGTCCCCATCAATATAGTAAAAATAATGCCAGTATTATTGTAGCAGATAAGTAGAAAACTCTCATGAGAGATAATAAAATAAATATGTAAGGATTCTATTTTAAAATAATTTCATTTTACACATAACTGTTGAAGGCATTTTGGTTGTCTGCTGATATTAGAATTAAATTGTTAGAATGCAGAGGTGGACGAGAGGAATTTAAAAATATCTGTCAGTGAACTAGGAATAAAATCTTCCAAATATAGCTTATAACTACTTGTACGACAATACATTTTTTTTTAAAAAAAAGGAAAGTAGATCAAGTAAATTGGAGAGCACTGTCATGAATTTCAAATGTTTATAATAGGAAAAACTGTTAGTAATTTTATTACTAGTTGATTAGTGAAAAAATTATATCTAATTTCAGAAATATCAATCATCAACATTATGTACAGAGAGATATAACAAACTTAATTAAAGAATAAAAATATATAACATGTAACAAGTATGGTAATTCTAGTTTTGAAACCAGATTTTTATATTTATATTATAAATCCAATACTCTACAGGATATCAGTACAGAAACAAACGTCTTGATCAACAAAATCAAACTGAAGACCCAGAAATAAACCCACACACTTACAGACACTTGATTTTTGATAAAAAAAAAAAAAAAGTCAAAACCTTAAATTGGAAAAAGAAAGCATCTTAAACAAATGGCACTGGTCTAACTGGATGTGTACACATAGAAGAATTAAAATATATCTATACTTATCACCCTGGACAAAGCTCAAGTCCAAGTGGATGAAGGACTTCAACAAAGAACAGTATATAGTAAACCTCACAGAAAAGAAAGTAGGAAATACCTTTGAATGCATTGTTACAGTAGACAATTTCCTGAACAAAACACCCATAACTCAGGCTCTAAAAACAATAATTGATAAATGGGACCTCATGAAAGGACAATGTTTCTATAAGGCAAGGGCACTTTCAATAGGACAAATTCACAGCCTACAGATTGGGAAAAGATCTTCACGAACCCTATATCTGGCAGAGAACTAATATCTAAACTTTACTAATAATTCACGGACATCAGTGGGAGGAGAGTCCCTTGGACCTGAGGGTGTTCCTTGCCCAATGTAGGGGAATGCCAGGGTGGGAAGATGGGAGTAGGTGGGAGGGTGGGGGAGAACCCTTATAGAGGCAGGGGGAGCAGGTATGGGATAGGAGTTTTCTGAAGCAGAGACTTGGAAAGGGAAAAATCTTTGAAATGCAAAAAAAAAAAAAAATCCAATATAAAAAAAAAAAAGGAAAAAAAATAAAAGAAACCAATAGCCCTAAGGGTTGGCCATGGAGTTAAGTTCAGCCCAGATGAAACAAAGTAAGTAATAACTTGGGGTTATAGCTAGGAAATAAATTCTAACAGCATAGAGGGCAGATATATGCCCAGTTCTAGTGCTGTTTTAAGGCTTATTGTAAATATAAAGGTTGTGTGTGTCTTTTATCTGGGAACCAAATTGTTAAACTCAGGGTAGAAACCTCAGATTGAGATTAAATACATTCTACAACACTAGGCAAGGATCATGAAAAGAAGAGCCTGAGGCATTTTCTGGGGCCAGAAAGTGATAAGGGGTTAGAAAAAGAGACCTAGGAGCATGGGGGAAGGAAAGAGAGAAACACATCAAAGGCAAAACAACAATCTGAAAGAACTTTCATTATAGGCATCATCCCCTAGGGAATGGAGTTATGTTTCTTTGCCCTCCTTTCTCTCCCCGTCAAAAACAAAACACATTGATACTGAAATCCCAACACCTAGAACAGGACTCTTGTGACCCTAATGGGAACAGGCATCTTTACAAATGTAACCTAGTTAAGATGAGTTCTAATGGTGGATTGTAGTGGGCCCTAAGCCAAAGGGCAGATAGCCTTAAAAGGAGGAATAGGACATACACGCAGAGAAGGACATCTTGAGACACAGATCTTCAGTGATACAGAACCTCAAAACAGGAAATGCTGAGAACTTTCTAACAAACACCTTCCTCAGTGCAGAGGATAGACCTAACCCTGGAGAAAACTTTGTTTCTCACTCTGGCCTGAAATAGCTTTCTATATCGCCTTAATTGCCAAGCTCTTGGTAACTTTGTGATTGGAGTCCTGGGGAAGCCAACTTTAATGGATGGTAAAGTTAGCAGATGAAAATTTAAGCACAGGTAAGTTACTGGCCTAATCCCCAAGAATCTTTCTTCTTCATTACAGAGGTACAAATAGTAACTTTAACATAGTGAAACCTGCTAGACACAACAAATAAATGACTGACTGGAACTCAGCAGATGACACATATTAACTCCATGTTCCCTGACATGAAGCACTTGTAAAAACATATCACTCATACACAATGCAGCAACTGATTCATTCATTACACCAAGAAGCAATCCATCATTAGTGCTGTGGACAGTCAACTTGTCTAGAATCCTCAGTAATTCTGAACGAGGAGCAAGGAGGAAGGACCCTAAATTTCAAATGGTCAAGAAGCACTTAAAGAAATAAGAACATCCTTAGTTATCAGAGAAATGCAAAGCAAAGCAACTTTCAGACTTCATCCTACATCCATCAGAATGGCTAAGATGAAAAGCTGAAGAGATAGCACATGCTGGCAAAGATGTGGAGCATTGGAACACTTCCTTATTGTTAGTGCGAGTGAAAATTTGGACAGTCACTTTGCCAATCAATATGGCAGTTTCTCAGGATACTGAGAATAGTTCAATGTCAAGACTTAACTAGGGCTGGAGAGATGGCTCAGAGGTTGAGAGCACTGACTACTCTTCCTAAAGGTCCTGAGTTCAATTCCCAGCAACCACATGGTGGCTCACAACCATCTGTAATAGGATCTGGTGCCCTCTTCTGGTGTGAAGGCACAAATGCAGGCAAAGCAATGCATACATAATAAATAAATAAGTAAATAAATAAATAAATAAATAAATAAAAGTATACTCTTGCCGGGCAGTGGTGGGACACGCCTTTAATCCCATCACTTGGGAGGCAGAGGCAGGCGGATTTCTGAGTTCGAGGCCAGCCTGGTCTACAGAGTGAGTTCTAGGACAACCAGGGCAATACAAAGAAACCCTGTCTCGAAAAACAAAAACAAAAAACAAACAAAAAGACCTAGCTATACCACTCCAGGGCATATACCCAAAAGATATTCCAACATCCCACAAAGACACTTGTTCAACTTTGTTCAGACTAGCTTTATTCATAATAGACAGAAACTGGACAATTTTGTGTTATATAACCAAATAACACCAAGGAAGGCAAGATTCATATCTTGACAGAGGTTAGGATTCTAACTTTAGCCACCTGTTTATTCTAAGAGTAGCTAGACCGAGAGCCAACAATGAAAAAAAAAATCATAAGAAGTATTGTGTCTATAGTGAACTGAATTGAACTGGTTATCTTGATGACAATTGACCTAAGGGTTTAATAGTTAATCCAGCAAGACCATACTGTGTTTTGGAATTAGTAATATCCTAGGCAGAGAACCCAATAGAGTCAATATAGGTTTTTTTCTTGTTTGCTTAACTGTAAAATAAAAGGTGAGTATTGGTTTAAGATTTTAGTGTTTGGTAGTTTTTTGTTTCTATTGTTTTTCCAACACGAAAACACTGAAATCTTCAGAAATGTACTTTAATATCTGAACACTAGAGTACAAGTCATGGATACAAAAAACAAAAAGAGTTTCAGGTTAACAACATACACAAGCATGCAAGTAACTCTAACTTGGCCACTTGAATTTATCAAAATTAGGCACATTTAAATGTAAAACTTTATAGTTTTTTGTTTCTTAGCCAAAATGAACACTAGCTATTTATTTTTCCTCACTGTAACCATAAAATATATTGCCAGCTTTAAACTTCTTTTTGGCTCAAACTGCGAGAAAACATAAGAGGAAGTTCTTGATGGCATACAGACCATATTATAATGATTTTCTGCCAAGTTGAAGACCATGTGAAAATGTAGTTTCCCACCTTCTTCTTGAAAATTGTGAGCATGATCACAAGTGCATTAATCCACCAAAGACGCCTGAAGCACTATGTCTTAAGCAAGAAAGAAACTCAGAATCAAAGACCCTTACAACGGTAGAAATAATGAGACATTGAGAATCTTATAAGCATAGAAGATTTAGTTTAAAAACTAGAACATGTCTGCTAAATGTTTCCCAGAGGAATGTCCAGGTTGGTAATTTACTTTTACAATGGCAATTGGAGGAACTTATTAGCATTTGGCGTTTATTGGCAAATATCTCTCAAACTAGATTTGTACATATAGAACTTCTATTTTATGAATATCACGTTTTTTTTCTATTTTTTCCCTGTTTGTTGAGCTTTTCAAACAAAAGTCTGAGACAAAAAAATAATCAACTGAATAAAATTTTAGGCCTTATTTTCACATAGATATTTTTCATTGCTACAAAGAAAAAGAAGACAACATTTATTTTGATGGAAATTCTCTGTTGATAACTCTCTGTAGATGTTCTGATTGCAAACTATTCTTAGCAAAAATTCAAGCACATTAGCTATGCTTGAGATTTCTGAAAACAATTATTATAATATAAATATATGTATTACTCCCAAGTAATTATTTTTCAAACATTTTAATAAAATTTGGTGCAAGTAGACTTAATATCCTAACTTACTGTTCAATAAGGAATAATAAACAGTTTTAAATGATAAAATATACTACTGGTTATCTCCTCTAGTGTATCTTTATGAATGGTTAGAATATATAAAGAACTATATCCTCTACTATGTTTGAACTATCTTCTCATTTTACCAATTGTACCAACTTATTGGTTTCCTTATTAATTAAAAATATAATTTGTTCCCCTTCATGTACCTTTTAGTTCAAACTATCTCTAAACAAAATTATTCTCACAATTTTTACTTCTCAGAATTTGTTTTTATGTATATATTTATTCATTTTACATATCAATATAACCTCCCTTCACTCAGTACCCCTCTTGTATCTTCTCCCCTCACTCCTCCCCTTATCTGAGAAGGAGCAATTCCTAGGTATCACCCACTCCAAATGAGGCTTGGGTAAGTTTACTGTCAACACAACTATGGTATAAGGTTGAGCTGCCATGTTACTTGGATCAAGTTGTATTAAGACTAGAGGCTGTTTGTGGAATATGAATAAGTTGGTAAAAACTGGCTAAAATTTTCAGATAGCACACTATAAGAATATTTTGAAAATAAATGACATATATAAACATTCTAATCTATTTATATTATTAATAATATAAAGACACTGAATATGAATATACATATATATGTTATAATTTTAAATTTTAGAATCTCTGGAGTGTACTGTGGCAATTCAGTCTTTCTTTCTCTCTCTCTCTCTCTCTCTCTCTCTATATATATATATATATATATATATATATATATATATATGTATATATATATATATATATATATTTATATCAAGATGGGATAGTTACCTATACTTGTTAATGAAAAAACATTATAATTCATTAGCAAATATAGTGAATATAGTCCATGACATTTACACAAAAGGTACATAAAATAAGGCAAAACATCAATTTGTTGTAGAAAGTTTATGGATGAAATTGGTAACTTTCATTTAATACTATGTTAGGAAACAAGGTTTTCATTACTCAAAATTTTGGTTTTGTTAAGAGACTAGTCTACTGAACTTTGCTACTAATAATTTTAAAGTTCATTTTCAAAGTTTTAATTCAGTAACTTTCTAATAAGTTATTATACAGCATGCTTCAAACTTTGATCTACTTAATTATGTATCTGTTGATCATTTTATTTACTTTCTAAGGAATATTAACATTTTTATGTGCATTGTACAATAGTAAATCAAACTGATTGCTTACTTAGTACTCAAAATTAGATCTAGCTAAGTTTATAATATTTAAAAAATAGTACTAGAAGCAAATCAAAGAATATGTATAATTATCCAATATAAGACAAATGACACACATACATATATACATATACATATACATATACATATACATATACATATACATATACATATACATATACATATACATATACATATACATATACATATACATACATATACATGCACTGAGTGTAAAGAATAAAATAAGAACACAACACAGCTTTTAAAAATGTCAGTGGAAGCACATTTCAAATAGTCACTAAGCAAAATAGATATATTTTGTCTCTAGACAACTTAAATGCTACACAGGTAAAATATTAACACAGTCCTAATGTGTAGAAGAATTTTAATTCAGAAACATGGTTGCTCTAGCAAGGGATTGTATTCAAAGACTTTCTAGATTTGTGTGATCTGGCTGAAAAGCAGGCATACTACACACCTCTTATCCTTCTAGCTGAATTACAGATACACATTTAGTACACACCTTATCTCAAACAATGAAGATAAAGTTCATTTGTAGAAAGAATCAGCCATGTGTGAACATGATAATTAGTGGAAGGGCAGACAAAGTATTGAGAATGATTTGACAGAATGACTCAAAGACAGAATATGCCAGCTCTCAGGAAAACTGGACAGAAAAGAGAGGCAGTGCTGAGAATGAGAGTCAGTCAGTTCAGTTGAGTGAAGTAGAGTTCAGTGTGGCTTTATTGAGTGAATGAAGTGAACTGGAGTTGAGATTGTTTATGTGCTCATGTAGAAGTAGATGAAACCAGAGAATAAGAAGCCAGAAGATTATAAAAAATTGCCAGAATTAGTTTGAGGCCAAGAAGAACAATTCAGTGAGAAGATAAGGGAAGCCAGATTGAATCAGTCAGCTTGGAGAAGACTTTGAGCCAGAACAGCAGGGTAAAACTAGGCAGGCAGAGTTCAGAAAGAGCTAGAAAATGTGAGCTTATTCAGCAATATATCTCAGAAGCTGAAACATTCAAGACCCAAGTTACCAGGTGGAGGGTGTAAGGTATGTATGGAGGCTAGACTAGGGATTAGAAAAAATTAGAAAAAAGATAGAAATATTTGAGCTCAGCCCAAGCCAGGATTTTGGAAAGTTTGGGTTCAGCTCTCATCTCATCCCATTAATTGTTGAAATAAAAGCAACATTTGGATTTATACCAATGAAAACATCAACAACCTACTGCACAGTTTTACAACTTTGGTCCATCAGTGATTTGAGACTGGTTAGAATTTCTTTCTAAAAGCAGCTTTATGCTACTAGTAGTCTTCAAACTTCCATAAACATCCCCAGTTCTAAGAGATGGTAAGCAGTGGTGTTTTATCATTGTCTTAATAAATTGAAGCATTCCTTTAGATTATAAACTTCCAAATAGGCTCAAGAAAAATACATGCACATACACAGAGATGGATGTGTGCAGGTGTGTGCACACAGACACACAAACACACAAAAAACCATGCACACACACACAGAGTACCACAAGACACTTCACATACCTATATGGTTTATATGTAAATGATAAGATATATAGCACCATCTCTATTAACATGCAAAGATAACAAATTCACAAATTCATTTGACTAAACTATAGGATTACCTGCTAATAATTTTAATCAACCCTTGTTAATTAAACTCATATTTCCTTTATAATTTCTTGGAAAGTTGGGGCAAATTCTACAGTACTTTCAATAAAGATTTTCAATATTTAACACTAACGAGCTGAGCAGAGTTTTTCATTCATTGTGTTTATAATTTCCATCCTAATAGAGCAGTGGTAATGAATTCAGCAAGTAATAAAACATACCACACTGAAGTTGTGTCTTTCATTTGCATAAATCTTTTTGATAATAGAAGCTCAGAATTCTTATATTAGCAGAAAAACTTTCTTTAAACCCAAAATGTTACAATGAAAGAGCAGAGGTCCATGTTGTGTAAATTAGGTGTTTTTTCCATAATTAAACAGGATACTTACTTATTTAGCAGCCATCTCTTTCTTGGGCCTCATTATAACTCCTCTAATACTTTCTGTTCTATCAAGTCAATGCAAAAGCATGCATCTCAATAAAAAATCTCCTGAATAGTGTTCATATTTCACTACCTAGACTATAGTTTTCATCATTCAAATTTCTAAAATTGGAAAGATAGGCTAGCTTTGTCAAGAATGCAAAATCATCATGATAGTAATCTTCTTGAATCGGTATTGCAATAAAATGTGAGCCACCTGATGTATGTATTAAAAACTGTACTATACTCCTCTGCAAAACCAAAAAAACAACAAAAAGAAAAAACAAACAAATAAAACCTGGTACTGACTGAGCAGTTCTTGGGTGGCAGCTCTGCCCCCAACCTCCAAGAACCCAGAGGAAGCAGGGATCCCAGGAGCTCTAACTCAGGCAGTATCTTAGGTAAGTAGACAGCAGGGTCTGCCCTAAACAGAGAGTAACTGGAAACCAAAAGGACCCAGGAAGTCACTCCCGTCCAGGAACACTGGTTCCTTCAGGTCTGGGCCAGAGCACTGAGCAGATCTTGGGTGGCAGCTCTGTCCCCAACCTCCAAGAACCCAGAGGAAGCAAGGGTCCCAGGCGCTCTAACTTGGACAGTGTCTTAGAAACTAGTTCTCAGATCTGAGGCCTGGATCAGACCTCTGCCAGGTCTGCTGTGGTGTGGACCCCAGATTCCACCTGAGACATACTGGAAGGTCCACGCAACCCAGAGCCACAGAGGAACAATTGAAATCAGAGCGTCAGGCAACATACCCTGAGATATTCTAGAGGAGACACTGCACCCAGAACAGCAGACACCTAGATGGACTACTACTTTGGAGGCACCATATCCTGAGGCACCCTAGAGGTACCACTGTACTCAGTGCAGCTGGAAAAGATCACAGAGACATCTGGACCCCTAGGAGATCAGACACAAGCTAGATAACTGGAAAGACAGGCTTCAGTCAGAGACAGCAAGTACAGGCAGCACTAGAGTTAACCAGATGGCAAAAGGCAAGAGCAGGAACGTAAGCAACAGAAACCAAAGTTACATGGCATCATCAGAACCCAGCTCCCCCATCAGAGCAAGCCCTGAATACCCCATCACACCAGAAAAGCAGGATTCAGAATTAAAATCACTTCTCATGATGATGATAGGGGGCTTTAAGAAAGACATGACTAACACTCTCAAAGAACTTAAGGAGAGCACTGGTAGACAGATAGAAACCCTTAAAGAGGAAACACAAAAATCCCTTAAGGAATTGCAAGAAAATGCAACCAAACGGGAAAAGGAATTAAACAGAACCATGCAGGATCTAAAAATGGAAGTAGAAACAATAAAGAAATCACAAAGGGACAATACCCTGGAGATAGAAAACCTAAAAAAAAAGATCAGGAGTCATAGACACAAGTATCACCAACAGAATACAAGAGATGGAAGAGAGAATCTGATGCGCAGAAGATACCATGGAAAACATTGACACAACTGTCAAAGAAAATACAAAATACAAAAAGCTACTAACCCAAAATATACAAGAAATCCAAGACACAATGAGAAGGCCAAACCTAAGGATAATAGGTATAGGTGAGGGGGAAGACACCAAACTTAAAGGACCAGTAAATATCCTCAACAACATTATAGAGGAAAACTTCCCTAACCTAAAGAAAGAGATGTCCATAAATATACAAGAAGCCTACAGAACTCCAAATAGTTTAGACCAGAAAAGAAATACTTCCCGCCATATAATAGTCAAAACATCAAATGTACAAAACAAAGAAAAAATACTAAAAGCAGTAAGGGAAAAAGGCAAAGTAACATATAAAGGCAGACCTATAAGAATTACACCAGACTTCTCAACAGAGACCATAAAAGCCAGAAGATCCTGGACCGATATCATACAGATCCTAAGAGAACACAAATGCCAGCCCAGACTACTATACCCAGCAAAACTGTCAATCATTATTGATGGAGAAACCAAAATATTCCATGACAAATCCAAATTTACACAGTATCTCAACACAAATCCAGCACTTCAAAGAATAATTGGTGGAAAACTCCAACACAAGGAGAGAAACTACAACCTAGAAAAAGCAAGAAAGTAATCTTCCAAAAACCCCAAAAGAAGATAGTTACACAAACATATCTCCATGGATGTTAGCCCAAAAGCTTGGATTAGTGAAGACTCAACCCATAGACCACATGAAGCTCATGAAGAAGGAAGACCAAGAGGGGATGCCTCAGTTCTACTTAGAACAAGAAACAAAAATGCTCAAGGGAGCAAATAGGGAAACAAAACATGGAACAGAAACTGAAGGAGGGGCCATCAGGAGACCATTCCACCTGGGTATTCATCCCATGTACAGCCACCTAAGCTAAACACTGTTGTGGATGGCTGGAAGTGCATAATGTGAGGAACATGATATAGCTGTCTCCTTAGAGGTCTGACAAAGACTAACATACTCAGAGTATGATGCTCACAGTTAACCACTGATATGATCAGGGGTTTCCCAATGGAGAACTTAGTGAGAGGACTGAAGGAGCAGAAAGGGTTATTGATCCCAGGTGGAAAGCAACAATACCAAACAACCAGAGCTCCCCAGGGTCTGAACCACCAGCCTGGGAACATATAGGGAGGGACCCAAGACTCCAGAGGTATATGTAGGGGAGGATGGCCTTGTCGGACATAGGTGGGAGAGGAGTTTCTTGGTCCCATAAAAAAAATGAACACACAGTGTGTGTGTGGGGGGGGGAATGTGAGGGCAGGGAGAGGATAGTGAGGGGAGTTAGGTGCGGTCACTGCCTCATAGAAGCATGAGGAGGGGGATGGGATAGGAGGTTTCTGGGTGGTGGGAGGAAGTAGGGTAAGGGGATAAAATCTGAAAATACTACAACCAATTTTAACAAGCAAAAAAAAGTCGTCAGAACCAACATCTTTAAAAAAATAAATGTCAGCCTTCTGGGGGTGGGAAATTTTTTTTCTTGATACTAAAACTTGTTCTGAGAATTGTATATTGCAGAATACACAGCCTTGGTGTATCTACTCATCAAGCATACTGAGCAGACCTGCCCAAACCTCAGATGTCCTGGAATTCCATCTGGATTCAGTGAAGACACAGCATCAGAGGCTTATCAACTTATTCTTCCCCCCACCCCTCTTCTAAAATCTCAATGCCCTTAATCAGCTTGAAGAATTTAAAGAAGAGTCAGCGACCCTATTCCCTGAGCTTGGGGACTAATGTGGTTAATAATGGTCTGTCTTTCTAGGGAAAAGTAGTGGTTTTGTTGGAACAGGGGAGATTAGCTAGGACTTATTGCATAGCCACAACCTATTGGTAGAAATCTGTATAATTATTATCAAGATGAAGTTATAATTTCTTAAATGGTACAAAATTTACTTTGATTTCAAATTTAAGGTTTTCATTGGTATGAGCCTCTTATTAATATAAAAATGAGATGAATATTGATACTCTCATGGGCATTGTGCCTGTATAACACATTTAGGAATACAAGGCCTAGACCCAGCCCTTTTTTAACTTTTTTATCTGATTTGGGACGGTTAACCTATGAGTTAAGGGACTATAGCAAATTCATGGTTTTGAGCTTATTGTTAGGGTGTTTTCCATATTTTATTTAGAAATAGCTGAGAGGAGTAACAGACAACAGTCCAGGTTACCTTACATGGATAGTTGGTTTTCAAAACATCAGAAGTCCATAGAACTGACGCTACAAATATTTATATATTAATGTTCATTTTGATTAGAGACCTGTCTGCTCCTGACAGCTTCCTGTCATGGATTCTAAGAAGAAATGGAGCATCCTTTGAGATACTCCAGTTGTGAGGTGACAGCCACTAGGCAAGAATTGCCTCTCTCCATCTACAGACAAATTACTGTCCAGAAAAGGACACGCATGCAGAATAGTTGACTGATTATATCTGCCTAGACAGAGTAATCAGCCCTTAATAATCCTGCATCACTAAGGTCTGTCAGATGATTCTGGGCCAGAAGGCTGAAGATTTGATGCTCCAACGTTCAGTAGTATAGGGGCTTTTCAGGTGTTCAGCAGTCTCTATAAATTGGCTAAGTTTTAGAAGCTATGCTTAGTGCTTCCCATAACTTCAGTTAACTCAGACATTCTGAATTTCTGATGGGGTTGAAGACCTATAGTCTCATAACCAATCCTGGCTATATACTTTGAGAGAAAAGATCTGAGTAGATGGTTTTCAGCTGACATTCATTCTAAAGCCAAAAAGCCAGGATCAAAAGTAAGTGTTTTAGTTAGAAGAGAAGACAGAGGTTCTGGTTAGTCAACAGAATGATGGACTGGGTATTAGGACTATCTTGTACCTCACTGGTACAATTAGGAATAAGTATGCTCTAATTGTATTTTGAGAGAAAAGTTCTACTTTAACAGGAAGAGTGATATGTAGGAGGAGCTAAGTGGGAAGGAGTACTGAGAGGAAGAGATGGTACAAGGAGAGAAGATGAAGGAAAGGAGAAGCTAGGTGATGAGAGTGAGAAAGAGAGAGGGGACATGGAGGCAGATGTTCACATGTCTTCACCAGTCAAAGATAGTTTTTATATCTAGGTTGGGTATTGGGTTACGCTTCTTATTGAGCATTACCAAACTTATAAATCCTTTGATTAACATTCGTAAGATGTTAGCACTAATAATCATAATAAATTGGAACTTAGAAATAAGTGATTCTGCTGGCTTCTAGAAAGACAGGGAATTCTGATAAAATAGTCTTCCCAAGACATTATCATAGCATGATCTGCTTTAATCACTATGTTTTTTTTTTCCCATTCTACATTATCTCATATAAGCTCCATAAAAGATCACTTTTTGTATTAAATACACTATGGGTAAAATGAAATGTACTTCCCCAACCCCCACGCCCCCACCGTTGAAAACAGTAGAGACACTGATCATAGTCCTTTTTGTCTTCATCTGGACAAATTTTGTTCTTAGAGCCTTTTATATTTCTTATTTGAGGTGATATAACAAATGCATAAGTACTATGGGGAAACTGATTGAAAAAAACTATGAATATGCAGAATTGGAAGAGTCAGAGAGATAGGGAGAAGAACAGGGATAGAGAGATGGAGAGGGAGAAAGAGAAGGAAAGGGAGAGGGAGACAGAGACTGAGAGGGAGAGAAAGATCAGAATTTATCTTATTTTTATGATTTATGAGGTGTACTCTAAGAAAATTTGCAGGTTTCCTGTGGCTCAAAGAGCATCAGATACTCCAGCTTCAGGATACTGAAAATATTCACCATTTATAATACATTGAAACAGCCCATTACATGATTATTTTTTCCTTTAACATGTTTTTGCTGCCTTTAAATTTCTATAGGTAGACAATAACTTCAATCCAATCCTTACTCCTACAACTGAAGCTAAACACTATTGAAAGGAATAGCATTTGTCATGGACATTCTTGCCTTGGCATTATTCTCTTGCACTTAGAAGCTAAATTTTGTTCAGCTACTGATCTTTATATTATTGCTTCAGAAAAAAAATAAAGTGGTAATTTTCTTCTAACATACATGGAAAAATGTTAACAAGTCAACCTACCTTAGTCCAATTAATGAATTACAGACAGTGTTTTGCTTAGACATAGTCAAATGACAGAGTCACAGTTGCTGTGGAAAAGACAAACTTTTTATTTGGATGCAAAAATTGGATTTTCTTTCCTACTAAATGGCATGCAGGTAAGAAAGGGTCTCTTTGCCTTTGGCCCAGTGGCTTATGTGAAGGGATGAGCTCCAGAGTGGCCAGAGTGCATAGACTGAGTAAGACCCCAGACTAAGCTTGGAAAAGAAAATGATACGGATAATGAAGCAGAAAGATGAAAACATTCCAGGCGTTCTATGACCTGGCTGTCTTGCATGGGATTTCTGTTAACAATTCCTCCTTTAATGCTCACTAGAACCATAATTTCTGTTTCTGATGCTTAAAAAGAACTGGATGAGGTAAGCACATAGATCCAAGTAAAGTAAGTCTTGTCTGCCTGTACCATGTGGCATTTGCATTTGCAGGTATTTTATTTTTTCTTCCTTCCCTTCCTTCCTTTCTTTCTTTCTTTCTTTCTTTCTTTCTTTCTTTCTTTCTTTCTTTCTTTCTTTCATTCTTAGCTTTGTAGTCTCAGAGTCAGTGATTGGAAATGAATCAGCAGCAAAACAGAGTGAGATGTGACAAGCAACAGGATACTTTAACACTACAGATTCTTTCAAGGTAAAATACTCATCCCCACCAAAAAGAAGAGTGATACTACCCATGGTTCTGTGTATAACCATTAACTGAAAAATTATTCTAAATAGATATAAACATTCATGAATACTACCTTTCTCAAGAAATATAACAAAATAATTATCTTGTGAATTCTATAAACACAAATGTGAACAGACCTGAGGGCATTGTAAAAAATGAGCCTGTTCTCATATATACTTATATATTATCTCATATATCTCAATTATTATATATGAGAAATATATATAAAACCTTAAAATAAAATATATGTAAAACCTTAAATATGCCTAAAATGAGATAAGAGACACAAACAAGGCATTAAATGTGTATAATATAAATGAAATTTTAGACTGGGTATCATGGATTCAGCATACATTATTATTCCAAATACTCAATTATTCCTAAGTCATCATAAAAATCTGTATTTTTTTATGATTTCCATATGAGTATTTAAGAGAGAATACAATTTAACTCATTTATATTTTAATTGCAATTTCTTATAGTAAGCAAATTGGCATTAACCTGCTTTTATCACTCATAGTATTTCTGCTCTTTGGCCAGTGGTACTCACTCCATCACCACGAGCACTTTCCACTTTGGCAATCATACTTAATGAATGATATTTGTTATCCACTCATGTATGACCATAGACTTTTAGTCAAATCAGGACACTTCTATCTATGAAAGTGTTTCTCCTCTCTTTCTCTGTTCCCCTTTGTCCTATAGATTGTGTTTGAGTGTGTGTGTGTGTGTGTGTGTGTGTGTGTGTGTGTTTGTGTATGTGTGTGTATGTGTGCATTTGTGTTCATGTGTGTTTACAGGATACATATGAACATCAGAGGACATGCTATGCCACCATTATTGAATCCACCTAACTTAAAGAGACAGGGTTTCTCATTGGCCTGCTGTTCTCTAACTCAGGCCAGGGTTAGTGGCCAACATTCCTGGGGATCTGTATGATTTTGTTGTCCTGTGCTGAGATTAGAACTATTGCACTTATAGTAATATATATATATATATATATATATATCATCTCCCAATTCCAGACACAAAGTTCTTAATAGCTTTTTAGGATTCCAAAGGCCATTCTTGCACAGCTGGGAAAAAACAAACAAACAAACAAACATACAAAAACTCAACCCTATTTTAAGACACAGGACATTTCTACTTATACAATTTTACACAGCTGGGAAAAAATTCAACTTCAATGACTGTAATGTATTCAATTAAACTAATGTTACTTATATAAAAATAATTTTCAATAACTACATATAACAATATAACCAAATCTAGAACAAATTATGATAATATAGTATAAATATAATGTAAACTAATAAACTATTTGTCTTAGTAGAGTAAGCCATAAGTATGTAACTTAGAAAGGTAAGGAATTATTGGAATGAAAAAACAAAATTTATAACAGACCTTTGCAAGGGTGTAGTTGGTGAAAGAGCAGTGGATGGAACCGAAAGAAATAATTAGAGATATATGAATGTTACTAGCATTAATCCAAACACTTGAAATCATGAATAGAAACCATTGCTTCCTTTTAATTTTATAGACAATTTTCTATGAATATAAGTTGATGTTTAAGTGTCATAAATATTCTGAAAACTTTTTTATTATTTTTGAAGAATGTTATAATTTGGATGTGATCTATCATCTTTCAAAAGGTACATAGATCTAAGGTCTAGTCTGAGTACATGCATCCAATAATTGAGATGTGGTTTGATTATGAGGCTCTGACATAGCCCATGAATTAGTTCACTGATACATGGATGTTTTCATAATTTGAAATATGACTTGAAGGAGATACAAATTGAGAGGTAATTCTTGAGATATATATGTATATGTATATATATATATGTTTATATATATATGTATATGTTTATATATATTTATATATATTTAATTTATATATATAAATATATATATTTATATAATTTAATATATATTTATATATTTATATATATATAAAGTCATTGAGAGCATAATCACCTTGGCATGTGTTCCTCATGGCACTTTCCGTTCTCCCTCATTTTACTGGTTCCTTTGATATGAACAAACTTTTTTATCTCACTGTTATGCCATGTTTCAGATTTGTCACAAGCATAAAATTAGTGAAAGTAGATGATCAGGACTAAAATGTTAATATTAAAGAACTCAATTCTTTTTTAAGTTGTATGTTCCTGTTAGTTTTGCAAAGGGATGAAAAGCTACTAAGACAAGAATAAAGCATAAATAACGCACACATGGGGTGGAATAAGGGGAAGACATCTAGCAATATAAAGCTCCTTACAGATTTGAAAATTCCTTGATTTCTAGTGAAGTACAAGAAAATATACTTTTTCTACTGGCAATAAAATAGGAAAAAATATTTCATAGAGTTACAAAATTGGAAAGAAAGGTCTGGGATCCTCGAGAGGAAAATGTGAAAGAGGAGTTAGGAATGGAGATACAAATGAGCCAGAGTAAATTTTCCTTAGACAGAAAGGAGGAAACATGGATACTAAGGTATGAAATGACCAATAACAATATGTTTTTTTAAATGGTAGTATTTTAAAATTTTCAAATCTAATTTACTTTTTCTCATATAGAAAGAAAGTAGATGTGTATGTGTTTAAATGAAGAGAAATCGGGAATGCAACTGTTTTGAGTGGGAAAATATCTGTTAGTTACATACTCTTGCCTGTTAATTTTCTTCGATGTGATGGACCTTAAGCGTATTTCAGGAAAGCAAGGACCCAAAAGAATTTAATACACGAATAGAATTATTTTCTGATAAATGTTAATTTTGAACTGGAGGATGGAAAAATTATGCCACAATCTCATCTCACAGGATATCAATCACTCTTCCTATGGCCTTCTAGTACATAGAATCTGCCTAGACAAAGAGAAAGAATTATATCACATAACAAAATAAAGCACTGCATAGTGGGCAGAGAGGCAGATTAGCAATTAGATGTTTATGAGTTCATAATTGTGAGTACAAACTATCTCCTGAATTTGTAAAAATGTAATGATAGGTTATGTGTGTCTGTGTGCCCTTCTCATACTGTTTAGTTCATGATTGAACAGCACGAATCCCTTACTTTCAGATGCACAAGGAAAATGATAATATTTCTTGCATGAGCACTTTTGTGCTTCATTGCCCCTAATTGTGTGCATAAGCTTCTTTTTTGAGAGCTTACAATGTCTTAGAAAAATCAGGTCAATATGTGAGATCTTGCAGAAAAATGAAGATGAAGAAAACTGCTGCTTTAAGAAATGTCTCATTTAAAACCCAAGGCCACACATTGAAATTAAGTAGGAATCGAGCCTATAGGCAACACAAAAGAATTTCATTACACAAAAGAGTGGATGAAATAAGTAACAAACTGCCAAATTCAATAACAAAAGCATAGTGCTATAAATCAGCTCAAGAGGAAACTATATCAATTTGCAAAAAAAGAAATAACTGCTTTCTTAAAACCATTTTCAGATTATTCCTGTACTTGAAGTAACACTTGTAATTGCTTAAATAATTTACAAACATTTATTAATATAATATAACTTAGTATATTTGGTACAGACACCATTTTTTTCTTTTTGTTTATTTAAACTCTCTTGGTGAAACATTCTAGCTAGGCTTTATATATTTTATTCTAACTTCTATGGCAACAAGTCATAGTGATCACATTCAGCAATTAGATACTTAATGATTAACTAAAAAATATGTGGTAATGTTGTTCAATAACATTTGTGATATTTTATGCATTAAAACAATGAGTTCTGTTGAAAAACTATAATACAATAGCTAATTTCATCATATACAAAATTTGTCTTATTACATGCACGAGATTTTTCAAAATTAAAAATATGAAATATATTTTTGTAAGGTAGATTCAAGTTGAATGGAACTCCTCATTAGCTACTTGAGCACAGAGAGAAGAAATGTGTCTAGAATATTTTAGGATTTTTTTAGTGAATAATAGACCATAGTGAATTCATATAATTATATGAGTCATTGAGAATACTATAATTATATGAGCCATTCATTATACCTCTGCAACTTCCATAACATAGCACATAGAGGTTACTATATGTATATATTTAATGTTATCTATTATAAACTTATTACTTAATGTTTCATAATATGGAAGTTTTACATTATGCACAGTTTTGACCTTCATTTAGTCAATTTATCCTAGGTTTTATTGTAAGTCCACATTGCAGCATTATGGAGGTACATTCAGCTCTTTAGAAAATGAAATTGTGTCTCCAGCATCTTCACCTAGCATCTACATAACTATTGAATTTGCTTTTTCTTAATTAACATTTGAAGAAATTGCCAACATTATATATATATATATATATATATATATATATATATATATATATATAATCTATCTATCTATCTATCTATATCTAATATAATATATATCTAATATATATAATATATAATTATATATATAATTATAATATATAATAATATATATTATTATATATTATATATAATAGATATATTATATCTATTATATTATAATATATAATATTATATATATTATATATAATATATAATATTATATATAATATATAATATATAATATATAATATATAATATATAATATATAATATATATATCTATTATATATTATATATATAATATATAATATATATATCTATTATATTATATATAATAGATATATAATATATATTTTATATATTATTATATATATATGAAAGGTTTAAACTTCATTTTAAAAACAAACTGATACTAGTAAAGAAGAACATAATAACAGTGGAAAATCAATCAAAAGTTAGTATCTCTGAAAATTGTCTTCACAATTTTTGTCAGTGTTTGAAATGGCATGGGAATATATTTTATTATTCTAAATTCATTATTTATACTGGTCTTTTCAAAATTAAGATGATTAACAGAATACTACCAATTAATGGCTTTATAAAAATATATATTATAAGAATATTCAACAACTGTGTAATTGATTTTCAGAAAATATTGTTGCAAAAACAGGTGAAAACTTTAAAATAAATATTCATGATTAGAATTCAAGAAAGAGATGACTTAATTTAAACATATAAACATATAAATATGCTCATTTGTGCCCACCAAATATGAATGACAGTACATTTAAAATGTACTATATATTGTATTAAATACTTTTATTAGATACAAGTGTTTTTTCATTTAAATGCAAGAATTACAAAGCTAAATGGGCTGCATTTCCAATATCCCTCTTATGAGTTGCACAGGAATGTGCATCCCAAAATTTCATATAATAAAGCAGTGACCCAGAAATAAATGGTTGTGATGTTTTATCTAGCTAAATAAAACTGGATAGTAAGAGTGGGTCTCTCTCTCTCTCTCTTTCTCTCTCTCTCTCTCTCTCTCTCTCTCTCTCTGCATGTGTGTGTGTCCTCTGTCCTCCCTCCCTCTTTATCCCCCTTTCTCTGAATTCTGTCAACAATGAATTGAAAAACATTCTGTAATTGTGTTCCTTTCACTCTGATGTTTTCGCTTAAGAGAATAGAAGATTGAATGAATCATTTGTAAGCCACAAAATAAATAAATCTTCAGTTGGCTTTCACTTGTTTTGGTTGTCTCAATAAAACACTGTCAATTACATCAGTGTACTATTTTAGTAAGCTAAAAATTCACTTCTAAATGGAACGTTTCTCTTTACTGATTTTGGAGATTATTTTTCTTAGCTGGGTAGGCCTTTTGTGTTAAAAAAAAAAAAGAATCCAATATTTCAAAGAAAGCAGTGATTTTAGGGACTATTTAAAATTCTGCCATGTAAGCTTCATTATCTCTTATCCTTTCTCACCAGATCCTCTCTCAGTCCTAGTCTGCTCAGTTGTCTCTTATAAATAGCATCAACAGATTTCTTTTGTATACTAGCCTCCAGCTAGGTTTGATAATAAAAAGGGTAATTTATTTATTTTTCGATCTAGGTATGTTCCAAGTATATTTTTGATAACAGTTTTATCTTTCTACCACTATAATTCTTTCATTAAACAAAATGAGAATCACTGATTTTAATTTGTAGACAGATAAAACCTTGTAGATTACTTAAGGCCTTCATATACGTGCACACACATGCGTGTGCGCGCACAAACACACACACACACACACACACACTCCCTCCCCCCATACCTACAGCTTCACTGAAATAATGTTTGCTGAAATCTGTGGGAAAAGACCATGAAGAATGGCGTATTTGTGTCAAGTGTACAACCAGAAAGTAGACATTCTAATGATATTAATCTGGACCCTAATGGTTATTTATTATTCAATGATATCATTACTATTCAAAATGGGGGCATGGTAGTTTATTATTAGTTGGTACTATAATTACTTAAAGTATTATGGTTGGTAGTCAATTGGCTCCACAGTTTGTGCAGTGGGATTTGAAATAATGAAGGAATTTTTAAATACATGATTAAGAATTTCTACATAATAACAACTAAAAAAGAAATATTGAGCATTGGGTCACACCATAAAGTAAAGAGCACTGTCACACTGTAGAAAATATACATCACTGACACTTACATTGAGTAGTGTCTTTGACAGTAATGTCAATGGAAGAAAGATTAATTGGATAAAATATTGATTATATTTGATTTATATAACAATCTTTCAAAAAAAGAATATAAGAGGATCAACTTGGAAGATGGAGGGAAGGAGAACAAAGGAGGGAATAAGGTGGAGACTGATAAAATTAAGAGTTACTTGGACATTTGCATTACAATGCAGGAATAAGTTTTCTAAAATATATATACACATATAAAGGCAATCTAAATGAAACTGCCAAATAATAGAGAATGATATCCCTACCTGTCCATTTCTTGTCAATAAATAAATGTTCAAATCATGGGATAGGGTTATCTATAGTTTAGTTGTTAACCAAATGGTCATATCAGAATCTTCTCAAAACCCGTAATATTGTGCAGGGCAGTAGACCATGAAAGGAAGCCTGGTAACGTTCAGCTAAAGGCTAAAATCCCCAGACACCCTGAAGGGACAGTAAGAGCCTAGCCTGCTACTGGTACCAGGCCCCTTTCATATAGCTGCAGCCCTCCATAGAGAGATGTTTGGCCATCAGTCAAATAAGGGCAATGACCAAGCCCTTCAACTTGTAGAAGAGGCATTTCTAACATCTCAGACCTAACATCTCAATAGGAAAAGAGGTGTGATCACAGTCATCTAGGCCCTAATAGGTACTGACATGCCTGAAGGACTTAGCCAATAAGCTTCCTTTTCTGGACATTCTTCCCTGCAAAAGTTATTTAATAACAAGCCTACCCTAAGAAATATGATATGATTTTACACATCCACTTTCTGCCATGACAATAAACTGTTTAGAACCACATTGTCTCTTTCCACCAAGTTCTGCCATATAGAGCCATGAAAAAGACTTTGGCTTGAAGAACTGCAGCCTAAACTTGTCTATAAAGATCACTGCAAATCTTATAGAAGTTATATCAATTAAGGCAAGAGACAGAGTTAAAGTTAAATGATTTAGCACAAAACAGAAAGTAAATGTAAAAATTCAACTATTTGGCTTTACCAAATCTGAAATAAATAATATTCTATAGCCAGTGAAACAAAGTTCTATTACATATGATAATGTTTCCATTTATAGGAACACTAAGCAATGAAACAAATTGGTGTTTATTTATTACATATAGTATGTAAAGAATTGTTTTGACCTTTCATTCAGAATGAAACAGGAAGAGATGAGAGGATAGATGATTCAATAACATGTCATGGATTTCAAATTTTAATTGTCAAATGTTTGTTTGGATTATACAAATCTGCTGAGTAGTGAGCAGTCTACAGTTATTACCACCCCCTCCTTTCTCACAAAAGTTCATGTTAGCAACACATCAAAACTTTATGGTTTATTTCTCTCATTGCCAACAAAACAATAAATGAAAACAGATGAACCTTGGGGCTGTGAAGATGGTTCAGTTGTCAATTATATGTATTGTTCTTACAGAGGACTCAAATTAAATTCCTAGCACTCATATTTGCTCAATAGTTTCTTCTGAAATGTTCTGATGCCTATAATCATACATATATAAGGCTACAGACACAAATACAAGTACACATAATCAAAAATTTCAAGTAGATTCTAAAATCACGCATAAAACAAATACCCAAATAATTAGGAAAATACTGATTCTACTGCTTGATATGAAGTATCAAGTTTGATTTGCTGTTGACCATTTGACTAGTACAAAATGATTAACTGATCTTTAAGAGCAGCTGTATAATTTCATAGGCTAGATGAATTTCTCCTTCCCTGAAGCTCAGATAATTAACTTACACTGAATCAGTAGTATATTCCTATATACCTGGCATGAAGTATTTATTAGAAAAATATTTTTTTATTTCTTAATTTATTTTCCTCATCAGATACTAAGTAACATTGGGAACACTTCTTGGCACTGATCAGTGATCTTCTAATTGTCATTCAAGCTCTGCCACTCTTATCTCCTGCTTTTACATGATGTTCTCTGCAAAGAACTAGATTGCTTTGATATTCCTACATAAAACAAATAAACAAAATGTTTTTAGAGACCATAGTAACAGAGATGGATGCTAGGGAAAGAAACAAACTCCATATGATTGTGAACAAAGAGAGTAATATTATATTTTGCAAGGGTCACATGGCATGTGTGCATATTCTTTCTTAAGAAAATGACAGGTTGTGGCACATTGCATCTCCCATCACACACATGTAAAAAGGAACTTGGATGATTGCTTTTGGATTTGAGACGTACAAAGATTTACATTTGGATGGCGTCTCTCATTTAACTGCTAGGAAAATTCCAAAAACTATCATTACTAAATAAGTGAATAAATAAGTAATAAAGCCAATAACACATTCATCAGGAAAACACTGCTTCTACTATTATATGTGAAAATATTAGCTTTATTTGCTGTTGAATATTGGGGTAGTACAGAATGAATTGTCACTTAAGGCCGTGATTCAAGAGATTGCTGATATTCACTTAGTAGACAAAATGGTTTTTAAAGAATATGTGACCTGTAAGAATGGTGTCTAATATGCCTGTGAAATATCTCTGGGAATGAAAGAGTACTGGTTGCTTAGTGTCAGAGCAAACCGTTTTCTGATTGGTTCAAAGATATTTGTCTTTAAAAAATGTTTCATTTATTTACATTCCAAATGTTGCCCCTTTGCTGATCCACTTCCAAGTTTATTTACCCTAGCCCTCTTCCCCTTTGTCTCTGAGAAGATGCTCTCCCTACCCAACCCCATCACCTGAGGAGCTGTAGTCATGTGAGGTGGTAGAATTCAAACCTGTTTTTAATCTGATTTTCAGTACAACATATTGTGAGTAAGTAAGAGACTGTGAAATTGAATAACGCTTACTAACAAACATCGGTTACAAGCTCTTGAAATAAATGACTGGGAATTTTTTATATAATAATGAGGTTAAACAGTTGGATTTCATAAGCAGTATGAGCCAAGGTGGCAAGGTGAAATGGCAGATTTGAAACATCAATCTTTCAGAAGTGCTTACCCTGGAGTTTACACTGTTAAAATGGAGTTTAGGGTTAGACCAGACAGTTTAATTTAAAAAAAAAAGATATTTAATAGAATATATTCAACGTTTAGGTGAACAATAGGGCCACAGGCATTTACTTTGATTATTCATGTATTAGCCAAAAAGTAGGAATTTGTAAGCTTTCTTTATAAACTTACAATATCTCAATGAGTCTTATATTAGTTATGTGAGAACAATACTCTCTAGACTAACACATGAATAGGAACCCCATGAATGTGTATGAGTTCAATTAACACTTAGATTTTTCCAGTGTCTTAAGGCTAAAATATGCAACCTGGCCAACTTTAACCCTGTTGGATTAGACATCATTTCTTCTGAGATATTTCCCATGATTTTCTCATATCTGTCAAGCTGTGAAACTTATTTGTCCATTAGAAAAAGAGAGCTTACTTGGGCACCTGTGATCAAACAAAATACCATGGTTTTACAAGAAGCAATGTTAATTCCATGGAATCTCCCACATTTAAATTCAAATGTCTGATTTTTGCCAAGATAAGGTTTAACTAGTTCATTTCGTTTCCTCATCAATGCATCACACCTTGTAACATATAGATATAAACTTAGAAGACATTTTGAACATGGCACAGCATAGGTCCAGAAACTGAATGAGTATGTGAACGCAGAGCACAGAGCCTTTAGAAGTAGTTGGTAAACATTTGTTTTCTTTTGGTTTGGTTTGGTTTAGGTCTGGTTTTGTTTTTGATTCTTTGTTTCTTTTCTTCTTCTTCTTCTTCTTCTTCTTCTTCTTCTTCTTCTTCTTCTTCTTCTTCTTCTTCTTCTTCTTCTTCTTCTTCTTCACCTTCATCATTATTTAATTTTTTACATTCCAGAGTTTATCCCCATGCCAGTACACCCTCTGAATATTCCATATCCCACACCTCCTTGCTCCTCTGTCTCCAAAAGTCTGTCCCAATCCCCACCACATCAGACCTCGCCACTTCCTGGGGCCTCTAGTCTAAAACATTTGTTATTGAGGCACTTTCAATTTCAGAGACAAAATCGAAAGAACAAGAAAACTCAGGGAAGATAATATAAAGTATTATTGCATACTGCTAAAGAGCATAGAAAAATAAGTTTAATACATTTTAAAATAACAGGGCGTACAATTCACAAGACAAATCCGTACGCTATTGTAAACTTAAGACCTGTCAGCTAAACTGGGGACAAAAAGCATGTACAGTAGGGCTTAAGGAGTGAGGAAAACTGAGGAGGTAAAGTTAATTTGAATACAAACAATAAATATGAATCAAAAACTGATGTAAGGTATGTGAACAGGGTTAGCGACTTATAAGAAATTGGCACACAACTATGTAAATGTCAAAAGACTGTTTAACACGTTCACTTGTGTTCTATTAGACTCTGAAATATTAATTATAATTTCCAGAGAGAGATAGAATTTCAGTTAAAATCGACTGCAGTCCGGCAAAATAGGAATATTTGAAATTCTCAAATAACTTTTCAATAACTATTTCAATAACTTTTTATTATTATACTTTATAATTTTTGTTTTTTAGAAAAATATTGCTTATATTTACTCTCAAATAATTGATAGTTGCATGGTAATTTATTTGTAATAGTAGACAGCATTATTACAATCTCCTTTGTTTCAACTGAAAATAGTATTTGCTTGGAGCTCTTGAATCTCTTTAAGAACATGATGGCCTTACTATTTTTCACATGAGGGAAATCATTTCCTGAACAATTTCAATGTTCAAAAGTAATACTATAACATTAAAATTTAAAGACACTCATATTTGCATCCACAGATACACCATGTTTTATCATCAACTATCTTCCATAGCAAGAAAATAAAAGAGATAAATATATCATGCATGTATTTAGAATTTACTATCTACATTTCAGATTTTATCCCCTCGCCCAATTCCCCCCACCACTCATGAACCCCCTATCCAGTCCCCCCTCCTGCCTTGACAAGGGTGTGCCCCCACCTACCCTCCACTACCTCCTCACCCTCGAATTCCTCCCCGCTCGGTGTTCAGCCTTCATGGGACCAGGGATCTCTTCTCCCACCCATGCCCGACAAGGCCATCCTCCCCTAAGTATACAGCTGAAGTCATGGGTGCCGCCCTTTGTGCTTCCAGGCTGGTGGTTTAGACCCCGGGGAGTTCTGGTTGGCTGGCACTGTTGCTCTCCTCTTGGGGCCACCAACCCTTTCAGCTCCTTCAGACCTCTAACTTCTTCATTGGGAACCCTTGATCAGATCAATGGGTAGCTGTGAGCATCTGCCTCTGGATACAGCATCTATCTTTGGTGACTGCACATGGGACGGGGATATCAAGGTAGAGTGGTCTCCCGAGGGCCCCTCCTTGACTTTCTGTCCCACACTTTGTAGCCTTATTTGCTCTCTTGAGCATTCTGTCACTCCTTCTAAGAAGGACAGAGGCATCATGTTTTTCTTAGAACTATACTTCTAACCACTCTTAGCACTGCTTGCAAAAATGTAACTTGATATGTTGCTTTTTAATAATAGCGTCCTGAACAGCAAACAGGAAGAGAGTCATAGCAGACCAATATTCCCAAATCTTTTCCATGCCTAGGGAGAAAAACACTCACATTCCTCTACTTTTGTTCTGGAGAGTTGAGATAGTCACTGCACTGTTTATTTGACACTAGCTGTCAAAAACAACAATCCCACCATCAAGGCAACATGATTTCAAGCACCAGAAAACTATAGGACTATTGCTAGTACATACTGGAGGCTCTAATCTATTGAGACATGGAGGCTTATCTAGAAGTTTAAACCCAAAGTATAAACAAAATTGTTGGAAGTGATAATATTCAATAAGCCAAGAGGCTTAGGTAATTGTCAGGTGTAGAAAATGACAACTTTTAGCAAAAGCAATGGATTCTAAGCTTTCTTTTGATTTGATAATTTTTACTTAATATTTCTATCAAAACTTCTTTGATAGATAAACTGTAATTCAATTGACCAAAGTTATTTGCAGTATTGTGAGTTAGATATCTGCAATGGGTAATTTTGCTTACAGAAATGGAAACAGTCCACTTGTGGCTATCTAGCCATTTTGCAGGCAGGATAAAAATACCAGGTCACTGGTCAATAATGCAGTAACAATTTTATGTGGGAACCACTTACAGGAGGTATGAAAAATGTTGACAACAGCCTTTACTATCCCTGAGAGAAAGAAATGGGGCTGGCAGCATTTTCCCTAAGGATTAATAATTTGTACTGATGACATGCAGGTCACAATGATTACACCTGCCACTTTGTAGCCTTTCAATTGCTGTTATCCTCCTGTGGCTGTGTATGAAAATGTTGACATGAATGTTAAATGTGCTGATTATTATAACTAGATAAATATAGTAATAAAATGTTACTCAAATAAAAATATTGGCAAAATCGTCCAAATAAACTACCAAGAGAACCAATTCATAAAACCATATTACACACATTTCTAAATTTACATCTGGAAAGACAAGATGTGGTTAAAGGTAAAGTAAAAACTACTGTTTGTGGAAACAAGTAAAACAAAAGACAATCATGATCTGAATTTCTTCCAATGGCATCTGAAATATTGTTCTAAATTTCCATTTTCTAACTAAAACTGACATGTTTATTTAAATATTTTATTAACTATTTGGAAATTTCATACATTTGCTACACAATATATTCTGATCATATCCATCATTATATTCATCAAAATTCCCCTAGTGTCCATCGTCCTCCTAACTGCCCGTATTTGTGGTTATCAATACTGGCATGAATCCATTTAATCCTGCCCATATATGCATATTAGGGCCATTATCTCCTCTTCCATGGCTCCAGTCACATTATGAAAGAGTAGTCAGATATAAGGTAAAATCTGAAGCATGGTATGGAGATCTGTGAAATTCATATTCTGGTATGGCATGACTATTACACCCATCAGATTATACCACTTGTGATTGGCCATACAAGATCTGCATAAGATCAAGTCACTCAAGTTCCAGCAGGACTTCTAAGGTCTACTCTTAGAGGTGGAACAATTAACAGTTGATGGTGACTGAGGAAAGTGTAGTCACTCCAATTTGGGGTATTACCACTGGTAAGGCTGATATAGTATAATTGCTTCAAAAACAAAATGTCGGCTTGTTAGAAAGAAAAATATGAATCATGTTCCCAGATACATCTGTTTTGTCTAATACATCTCCTGGATTTAAGGAAAACATATAAAACATTATTGAATGGATATGTCTACTGCACAGTAGATAAATAAGTGAATGTCTCTGTAAATATGAAGAATAAGCATTAGACTCTTTAAAAGTCTTTTTTACTAATTAGTTTATTTATTTACATTTCAAAAGTTGTTTCCCTTCTCAGTAGTCCATCCATGAAACCCCACCCCACACCCTTCCCATTTGCCTCTAAGCACATACTCCCCCACCAGCGTACACACTCCTGCCTCATCCCTCCTGCATCCCCACTCTCTGGGGTATCAAACCTCCACAGGATCAAGTGCCTCTACTCCAACTGATGCCAGACAAGGCAGTTCTCTGCTACATATGTAATCAGATCCATGGACTGGCCCATCTATAATCTTTGATTAGTGGCTTGGTCCCTGGTAGCTCTGAAGGGTCCTGTTTGTTGATATGTTGTTCTTCATTTAAGATTCTTTAAGTGAGAGAAACCACCAACTTAAGCCTAGAAATCTTTTTCCTCGCACATTCCTAATTCACATAGGTGAAATGTGAGTTCGCTTTTGTCTGTAAATTTAAATAAATAAATAAATAAATAAATAAATAAATGTAACCAGGCAACAGTGACTATTTTTATTTATATATTTTTTTAACATTTATTCAATTCTTATTTCAATTTTTATCCCTTAGGCTTATAATATTATTTCAAATTTTCATGATTCTCTTCTTTTTTTAATTCCAATTTTATTTTTTATTTAATTCCAAACTTAATCAAAAGACCTCCTTAGCATTTATTCTGTTCTCCAAACTTCCAATAACAGAAAATTAAAATATTTCTGAATGAAATATCAAAAACCATACAAGTTAAAACAAACCTCATGTTGTTTTTTTATCATGACATCACAGTTTTCTGAGGTCTCATAAAGTGAATTGATATTTTAATTTATATGAACTTCAGGCATGGAGTGACCATTTCTCTTTTAGCAACAATTGTTACTAGTATGTTTCTTTTTCTTCTTCTTCTTCTTCTTCTTCTTCTTCTTCTTCTTCTTCTTCTTCTTCTTCTTCTTCTTCTTCTTCTTCTTCTCCTTCTCCTTCTCCTTCTCCTCCTCCTCCTCCTCCTCCTCCTCCTCCTCCTCCTCCTCCTCCTCCTCCTTCTTCTTCTTCTTCTTCTTCTTTTGGTCTATTTTATCTGATTACATTTTAGGAGTAATAGTGTCCATAGGTTCTGGGTTCTGGCACATAGTATTCAATGCTGGGTTATATGACAAAACCATTAAGCAATTAAGAAAGTCAAATTATGGTGGGGTGGAAAATAGCTCCTTAGGTGAAAACATTGTTATACAAGTACAAAGGGCCAAGTTCAAATCCACAGAACCCCCAAAAATAAAAAAGAATGATGATATTTATATCCCAGTACAATGAAGGCAGAGACGGCAGAATTATAGAAACTTTCTGGGCATCAAATCTCATTCATCTAACTCTAAATTCACTGAATGACACTGCAAGAAACAAATTAAATGTACATAATTAAGGAAGACACCAAAGTTGCTTTTGGCTTTCATGTACGCATGAATAAATTAGCTTGCCATCCAATACAGAAAAGATATGTTAGGCTTTCATAATTTGAGGAAAATGTTTCTTACTCAAAAAATTGCATATGTAACATTAAACCAGTTTTACTTTAAATGTATATCTTAAACCCTTAAAGAGAAATGCAAGGATAATTTTTAATTAATTGAGCCCAATTCCAAAGGAATCTATTCTTTGTTCGTTCTAACATGAGTACCTTGTTAAGATTAGAATACACCTACACATGAAATAAATATGAGAAGCTTTCAGAAAAGCTGAAAGAATGTTTTCATACTATTGACTATAAATATGTCTCTAATGTGATCAATTATGTTGACTCATGCCTGGAATTTATTTTGATATTTAGCATTATCCGATTTCTTCAATTCATTCCATCCTCTCTCTCACATTTTATGCACTTATTGTGTTCAGTGTACTGCGGTAGCTGTATCTGATTGGGCTTCCAAACACAGCTGGAGCCAATGCCACTCCTAAGCCAGCTGGCATGGGCCACCTTGGAGAAAGCAGCTGACTTCTGTTTTGACAGAATACACATTCCAATGTGTGCTGCTTATAATTCATGCACCATCCCTCAAACAAATTAGTCCAGAATAGAAATATATCAGCTATTAAAACAAATGAGATTGATTGATAGAGGGTGCTTTACTCCCTCCTGATGCTGAAAAACAGATGCTTTTAGCATGCTGGTTTACAGAACTTTTCATGATTCCATTTGCAAATGAAGAAAACCCATTTGGAAAGTTTGAATGGAAGACATGTGGAGCATTTGGTTTCATCTGCATGTCTGTCATCTGTCTACCAATCTATTTATTTTGAAAATTTCCAGAGCTCTACCCATTTAGCTCTTCTACTTTCCTTTTGTTATCTATGTATCTTTTTGCATTTATGTGTTCTTTATATTTCTGTTACCTTTCATATACTACTATCTTCTTTAATATCAAACAAATTCTTCATTTATCTCGTATTTAAAGTTCTCCAGGAATAACAACAACAATGGTAAAGACCCTTATTTTACTAAGTAGTGAATTCTCTAATTATCCAGTGTTTAGAATGTTAAATGTGTTTTCATGATCTTGATATTATGATTAAGATATATTAATGAAAATTAGTCGTGGTTTTACTCTCCAGAAGAGGTTAAAAGGAGACTGCCACCCTTTCATTCTGAAAGATCTCCAAAGCTCAGAAAGAGCTGATCCCAAAGATGCCCCTTTCACAACCAGCTGTCTTGCCCAGTACTTCCTCCCTCTTCTCTCTCCTCATTCCTCCTGCTTTCGTCTCCATCCTCTTCCCCCAACCAATACCCTCATTCCATCAGCCCAAGATGTCTAATCTGTTTCCTTTCTTCAGGGAGATCCAAGCATCCCTTCTTGGATGCCCTTTGTTTCTACTTAGCTCCTTTGTGTCTGCAGTTTGGAGCATGGTTGTCCTGTACTTTATGACTAATATCTAGTAATAAATAAGAATATACCATGTTTGTGAAACGTTCCTTCATGGGTCAGACTTAGCCTTTCACCTGTGTCCACTTTAAGGAAACATTCCTTCACGTGTTTGTCCCAGCAAAACATCATCCACGACTACTGATTCTCCAAAGAACTTAAGTTGCCACTTCACTTTCCTCTTAGCACAGTTTTCATTGTGTCCCGTTAGTTTGCGTATGCTCTACATTCATTTACACTGAATTCTAGAATATTTTTAAATTTCTTTATTTTTTTTCTTGACTCAGTGGTCATTGAGCACAGAGATGTTCAGTTTACATGAGTTTGAAGGCTTTCTGTTGTTTCTGTTCTTTTTGAAGTCCAGGTTTAATCCATTGTGGTCTGATAAGACCAAGGGGTTATTTTAATTTTCTTGTATCTGCTGAGTCTTGCCATTTGACCAAATATATAATCAATTCTGGAGAAGGTTTTGTGAGATGTTGAGAAGAAGGTAAATTCTTTTGATTTGAGTGAAATGTTCTGTAGATATCTGGTTAGTCCATTTGAGTCTTATCGTGTTGGTCCATTATTTCTGTTTAGTTTCTGTCTGGTTCACTTGTGCGCTGGTGAGTACTGAAGTATTGAAGTCTTCTACTATTACTATGTGGGATTCAGTATGATTTAAATTTTAGGGTGTTTCTGGAATGTGGGCACTCTTGCATTTGAGGCATACATATTTATACTTGAGACATCATACATGGTAGATTTTTTCTTTAATTAGTATGAAGTGTCCTCTATCTCCTTTTATTAATTTTGGTTGAATGCCCATTTTATTAAATATAAGAATGGCTAGTCCAGCTTGTTTCCTGTGTCCATTTGCTTGGATAACTTTTTCCAGCACTTTACTCTGAGGTAATGCCTATCTTTTATGTTGAGGTTTGTTTCTTAAATGAAAGAGAAAGATGGATCTTAGTTTTGCACCCATTCTGATAGTTTGTCCTTGGAGGGGGGAGGGATTTTGTCTATTGATGCTGAGATATATTAAAGCCAATTGGTTGTTAATAACTTATTTTGTTGGCTTTTGCTGTGTGAGGTTATTTCCTGTGTTTTCTTGAGTTTGATTAACCTCCTTGGGTTGGAGTTCTCACTCTATCATGTTCCATAAGGCTGGATTTATAGATAGATATTGCTCAAATTTCATTTTCATATGGAATATCTTGTTTCCTTCATCGATTTTTTTATGAAAATTTCACTGTTTGTAATAGTCTGTCCTCATATCTGTGGTCTCTTACAAGACATTTGTCCAAGGCCTTCATTATTTTAAAGTCTCTGTACAGAAGTTAAGTGTAATTCCAACAGGATTCCTTGTATGTTACTGGACCATTTTACCTTGTGGGCTTCCACAGTCTTTGTTCTTTACATGTAGTATCTTGATTATTATGTGGCAGGATGGTTTTTTTTTTCTTTTTTGTCCAGTGTATTGAGTGTTTTATAAGCTTTTTGTACATTTATAGGCATATATTTTTGTAGGTTAGGACATTTTTCTTTTATGATTTTAGCAAAAATATTTTCTGGGACTTTGAGCTGGGATTCTTCTCCTTCTTTAATCCCGAATATTCAATGGGTTTTGTCTTTTCATAGACAAAATTTCATGTCCCAAAATTCCTGGATATTATAAGTCAAAAATACTTTATACTTGACATTTTCTCTAACAGGTTTATCAATTTCTTCTATCATTATTTTCTATGTTTGAGGTTCTCTCTTCCATCCCTTACATTCTGTTGGTAATCCTGGTTTGTGTATATTCTCTTCCCTTACCTAGATTTTCTCTTTTCAGGATTTCCTCAGTTTGAGTTTCCTTGTGCTTCAGCAGTGTTAGGAAATCCAGAACTTGCTATAATTAGACAACTGGGCTCTGATTGTGCCATATGGTCCTGGCCCTTGTTGATCGTCGTTTCCCTTTCCCTGGTGCTAGCAGGCCTTATGGGAATTAGGCAGAGCTTTGGGCCAGAAATGGGTTAAAGAGGAGAGGGTAAAATTTATTGCAGTTGAGTGTGCTTTAGAGGGACTTTGAAGGCAGGGAATTCAAGGAGAGGGTCTCACTTGGTTGTCTATAATGCCAGCTGGTCTCAGGAAATGTAGTCACAGCTCTGAGGCTGAAAATGGAGAACTGGGGACTGGGCATAGTATTCCACTCTTGAATGTGTCACTAGGGCCCTAGCAGGCAAGGACTGAGAACAGGGGTGTCTTACCTGGCTGTCTCTGGTTCTGATAGGACTCCTAGAATGCTTGTTCTTTGACTATTTGTGTTTATTGTATTGCTTGTTCCTTGACAATTTGCATCTATTATATTGCTAGTTCCTTAACCTACAACTGACCTTAATATTTGCATGAAATTAAAATGCTATAAAAGCAAAAAGAAGGAGGAGGGATGGGATTTGGGGCTTATAGGGGGTGGAGGGGTAATGGGGAAAGGAGATAACATCTGAAATGTAAATAAATAAAATACCCAATTTAAAAAAAAATTAAGTTGGTAGGAAAATGGGAAGAACCTTGAAGAAGTTGGAGGAGGAGAAACATAATCTAAATATGTTATAAAATAACAAAAATATTTAAACCTTAAAAATAATTAAAATGTTCAATAAAACACAAACTATAATTTTCTCTAAAGAAATAGATGGAAAATAGCATACTATTTATATAAAATTATTTTTAAAATGTAAAACTTCTTGTTTCTCACTTTTGAAATTTAATAATTAATGATAAATTAATTTCATAACTTAAAATTTTCATAATTTTAAACTTCAAAATTATTGATAAATTTGGGAAATTTAGAAGAAAGTTAATAAGTTTTTTGCAAAGAATTATTGAAAACAAGAATTATAACACATGCTTGCTTCTGCAGCACATATACTAAAATTGGAAAGATACAGAGATTAGCACGGCCCCTGCTCAAACATGATAAACAAATTTGTAAAGTGTTCAGTATTTATTTTTGAGACTATTATCTTGAGTGAAGTAACCCAAACCCAAAAACACATGTATGGTATGTATTTACTTATAAGTCCATATTAGCCATAAAATACAGCACACATTCTGCACTCCACAAACTCCAAAGAAGCTAAACGAGACGGAAGGCCAAAGCAAGAATGCTTGAGTCTCACTTCTAGGGGGAAATATATAGTCATAGAAGAAGCAGATAGAGGGAGGGAACTGGGTGAAAGAGGAGATGTGGGGGGTGATGGGAACTTTCAGGATCAGGTGTGGGGAGGTAAAGGAGAGATGGCTAGGTAGCCATGAAAATGAATAGAACTGCAACTGACAGAGTTGAGGAGGTAAGGGGTATTTCCAGGACAAGATAAAAACCAGGGATAAAAGAAGTGTCCAAGATTCAATACGTGTGACCTTAGCTGTTACTCACAGCATGGAAGATATGGAACCTGAAGAACCTACCTCCTATAGCCATGCCAGAATCCCAATGGGTAAACTAACAAATCCATAATACTTTTGACCCCAAATTTATCCTGTCTACAAGAAATGCAAACATGGGGATAGAGCAGAGACTGAGGGAATGGCCAATTAGTAACTGGCCCAAATTGAGACCCATCCCATGAGCAAGCACTGATCCCTGACACTATTAATGATACTGTATTATTCTTGCAGACAGGAGTCTAGCACGATTGTCCTCTGAGAGGCTTTACTTAACAACTGACGCAGAGGCAAAAACCCACAGCCAAACAGTGGACGGAGCTTGAGGACTCATGGAAGAATTAGAGGAAGGGTTGCAGGCTCAAAATGTGATAGGAACTCCTCAAGAAGATCAATAGAATCAACTATCCTGGTCCCTTGGGGCTCTCAGAGACTGAAACACCAAAGAACATACAAGGACTGGAACGAGGCCTCTCCACTTATATGTAGCAGATGTGTAGCTTTGTCTTTATGTAGGTCCTGAACAAGGTGAATGGGGACTATACCAAAAGTGTTGCCTCTATGAGGGATATGTTCTTCTAGCTGGGCTGCCTTGTCTGGACTCAGTGGGAAAGAAAGGGCATAGTCTGGAAGAGATTTGAAGTACCAGGGTGGAGAGGAAACCCAAGGGGCACTTTACCTGCTCAGTGAAGAAGGGGAGGAGGGCTGCGGAAGGATTGTGGGAGGGGTTGGCCAGGAGAGGTCAGTGTGTAGGATATAAAGTGAGAAAGAAAAAAAAAAACTGAAAAAGAAATATTTAAAAAAACTAATAAAAAGAAATATCAGAGAATCATTTTTCTACCAAATTTCACCAATATGGCTTGACAGTGACTTACTTGCATTTTGGCGATACACCCATGTCTATAGAAGGAATCAGAATCTTAGGTCAGACCATTGGGCCATTAGCGTCTCCTTCATAACTTTATTTGAACCTCAGAGTTAGCTACAGACTACACTATATTATCGTATATCTGGAATTTGTAACTTGTAAAACTGTAAACCTAGTAAAACTCTTCTCAAACTAGTTTTTTAAGAAAGAATTATAACACTAATATACCTTCCACCGTTCTCAGTAATACATGGCCTTTTCTCATCCTGCTACTCCTTTAAATTTTTTTTTACCAGTCTTCGGCAATTAAGAACTACTTTTGAGGAAGACACAATTTCGTCATACCATAAATTAGGAGTAATTATATTTTCCAATTTAATTTCTTGTTTTGTTGCTGTTATTAATGTTGCAACCAAGCAAAATATCATGGGAAGAAAAAGAACAATATTTCTACCCAGTTGTCATGCTATGGACCACAATCATGACCCAACAGTGCAAGGTTTCCCTAAAGGAGGAATAGTGATTCTAATATCAGTATCAATCAACAACTATTTAATTGGACTTAGGGTCTGCTTAGAAGGAGGGAATTTGTACCTTGTACGTGACCTAGGAGAACACAAAAACTACTGAGGTCATTGACCTTAAAGAAGAAACTACTAGTATTATTTTATTAAGACACTATAAAATAAAAGTAGAAGAGGGAGCTTAAACAAAAATTCAACATGTTTGAAAAAATTGTAATAAAACCTAATATATTGTATTCTAAAGCATGGTTATATTATTCTAGCATTCTTGGAAGTTCTCATGACTGTGTTAGTGACTACCCATGAGTAACATTTTTTTATTATATGAAGGCAGATTGATTTGTATTTCCATAAAAGTTAAATTTAACTCTTTTTGTGTTTTTATTATGTCTCATTGGAAAAAGAAGAAAAGCAATTGCAATATTTATCTCACATACATACATATCGATTATTCTGCAGTATCAAATTAATAAGAAAATTTTCAAAATATGTTAAGCTAAAGGAAGCACTACTGTCATAGTTTGAATTGAGAATAAGAATGCCTAAGTATCTCACAAGCTTTGCTTATTCCTCAGTAACCGCTGTCAATATACATTTATGAATACTTTAACATGTTGAACATAGATGTTTAGATCTTTGAATATATTTGGAGCACCCAAAACTTTTAGTGGTACATAAAACTGCTATTTCCAGGAAGAAATTCTTTTCTTTTTATCTACATGCATCATTTATAGTCAGAAAGTAAGATCAGCATGCTTTGAAAAGGCTCATCATAACATGTCAAGGCACTAGGTAACAAATCAATGGCTGCTTAAATGATTGTTTTTCCCTGAAGGAAAATATATTTTGCTTTGGAGACCTAACTTCATTATGCTTCAGTAGGTGCCATGCGAAAAACACTATTTCCATCATTAATCTGTTTATAAAAGCTTTCTGTTGTCTGCACAGAAAAGTCATTTAGTTCAATTTTTTTTCCTTGTGATGTATTGTCTCTCAGTAAAAGCTAATGCACTCAGGCTCTTTCTAAGACTTCCAAATTTATTAAAGATTTTAAAAGAGAATGTATCTAATTATATTCCTGATTACTATGAAATTATAAATACATATCAATAAATTAATGAGAGTGAACAATTTTTTTTAACTGAGATCTCTGCTTTCTTTCATAAAGTCTTATTCACAGTGTAAAAGAAGAGATTTTAGAATGATAATCTCTTCAGTATGAATCTCACTGTTCTGTTGGCAAATGTTCAAGCTCTGCTCAGTTTTTCTTAACTTTATAATTTTATTCTTATTGTTTATTTATTTAGAGGTCAATCTAGGAAAAGAAGAAATGAAACTGTTACTTAAACTACCTGAACAGCTATGTTTACTCATGTGACAGAGGAGATAAACTCTAAAATTACTTTTAGCATATGAAGAGTGTAAATGTACAAACATGATTAAGCATATTTTCAGTTATGTACACACAGGATTTAACTTTATAGTACTTAAAATATGCATATGCATGTATGTATGTATGTATGTATGTTTGTATGAATGTATGTGTAATTATAGAAATTTTAATCTACACACCTTTGTTAAAGAAGTCCTAGAGATTAGGAATGAGGTTAACATTCCTGAGCATAATCAGATTATGTGTCAAACCTACAGCCAATATCATCTGAAAAAAGGAAAATAAGAACTAGTCCCATTAGAGTCAGCAAAGAGCTGTCTTTTTGTCAAACTTGAGTGTTCAATACAATTCTCAAAGCACTAGTTACTGCAATAAGAGACTATTACATGAATACAACTGAGAAAAGAAGGTAAGTCATCCCTATTTTTAGGTGAAATGGTATTATATATAAGAAATGTCAAAAATTTAACCAGAAAACTCACAGAAACAATTTCTGTAAAGTGGTCAGAAACAAAATTAGCTTTCCAAATCAATAGGCTTTCTATATACCAAAACCAAACATATTTAGTGAGAGATCCTGAAAATAATCCAATTTACAGTGACCTTAAAGACAACTTAAACAATGGAGTAAATATGACTTCAATGAAAATTAAATCTCTGAAAAAATTCCTTTTGAAAGAAACTAGAAGCCAGAAAGAGTTCTCATGTTCATGCATTAGTAGAATTAATATTGTGAAGATGACAATTCTATCAAATGCAATTTCCAGATTCATAGAAACCCCATTTTTAAAATTTCACAACATTTTTCTCCTAAATAATAAAAAGTATTTAAAAAATTATTTGGAAGAAATAATACTTTTAAGTAGCCAAAACAATCTTGAATTAGAAGGAACAGTGTTAGAGGCATTATTATTTAAGATCTCAAGATATAATAAAAAGCTATAGTAATAAAACTATAAAAAACAGAAAAAATGAAACAAACATGTAAAACATGTTTCTAGAGTCCATATTCCATGGCTTTTGGTCCTTGTTGCTGCTTCAAAAACAAAAACCATAAGTCAGATTCTCTCGTGCTTTCAGCTTTTCTCTATTTTACATCTAACTCATATTTTATTCCAGCTGGGAAAGCCACTCATTATTAAAAAACAATATGTATAAATTGAACCTTTTGAAAAACCTAGGCAACTGAGACCTACATCAATAATTCCATATCTTAAACCTATCTCATTCCACCATATGCAAATACTTCCATATGTCCCTGATTTCCTGTACTAATTAATTTTGATTTTGATACAACTCAATAACTTTCAGGACCCATGCCTATTCATGGTTTCTGTGTTAGGATATGGACATTTATGTGCCCTCCCATTTCTCTATCAAATACCATATTCCTATTAGTTTTTATGTTATATGAAGAACATTATATTTAGCTTGTAAGAATTTAAGCTGAGTTTAACATTTGTTTCCATTTTTTTCATTGTATGAGTATTTAGATATTTGTACTTACTAGTTTCACCACCATTAATTACCTATGTTTGCTTACTTTTTCTTCTGTATTTTTGTGGTAACTTACTAGCATTTTAATGCACTATCACAATATCTATTGAAATTATATTTCCTAATGGGAAATAATAATTAATAGGTAAACAGAAGCCTTTATTAAAGTATTTGCTATTTGTCCTGTAATAATGACTAAACTATTTTATCTTGAAGAGATTATACTTTTTACAGATGGTCAAAATAGAAAAAAAATTTGGAGGTCTCTATGAGAAAAGATATATTTATATAATCTGTGTGTTTTAAAGTCATTTTGATAACACAGATGAATTTTATTTTATCAAGACAACCATCAGCATGAATTCCAACACCATCCTTATATATTACATGTTTAAGTCTTTGCTAATTCTCACCAATTTCTAATTAATATGACACAGCTAACTAATAACAAATTCATCTAATAGAAAATATTCAAACTCAGGATAAATTTATGCCTTTTAAACAGAGAACCACAGATCTAAAATAAATGAGATGACCCCAAACACCGTAGAAATGATATTTTTCAGTTGTTCAGTGTGGTAAAGTGAAAATGTATTAAATTTATTTAAGAAAATTAGCATTATAAATTATAACAAAGCCTCAATATATGTTGATCAAAGCAGTGGTGATTTGAGTAGAAATGGCCCCTAAAGACTCATGTATTTGAAAGCTTTTCTCATAGGGAAGGGCAGTTGGAGGAAGTGTGTGTGTGTCACTATCTGGGAGAACCTTGAAGTCTCACTTGCTGAAGAGATGCCCAGTGTGGCAAACATTTTTGCTGCTCCTTCTCTAGTACCATGTCAGCCTGAATTACCATTATGATACCTAATATGATAATAATAGACTAAACCTCTGAAACTTTAAGTTTCAGAGCCCCAGTGAACTCTTCTCCTTATAAGGGATGCTGTGGTCATAGAGTCTCTTCTGAACGATAAAACCCTAACTAAAACAATAGCCATTTAGGGTTAGAGAACATAAATTGAGTAGCAGAAAAAAATTAGCCTGGAATGTAAGGACATAGGGTTTAATTAAATATTACTGTTAATCAACTATGCTAGTAGTTCCGAATAAAGTACAAATATGTCCAGGGAGAAAAATGAAGGTTGATACACATAATATTAATTTAACTTTCAAAATAAATGGTGTTTCTTTCGCAAATAGAGTCAAAATTTAATATTTTTAAAGATACTTATACTACTGAAAAGAACATGCATTTCAAAGAGACCAAAAAGATCCAATTCTTATGTCCTTGTATTCTTTCTAAATTACTTGTATATTTTAAGTCTATTCTTTCATTTTAGTTTTCCTCTTTAATTGAAAAAAGATTCTTATCTCATGCAAATATATCCGGTTTAGAGTTTCCTCTCCCACTACTCCAACCAGTGGCTCTCTACCTTCCCTCCCTAGAAGATGCACTCCCTTTCTGTTTTACATTAGAAAAGAAGTGGCTTCTAAAAGATAACAACAAAACATACGAATATAAACAGATTTAGGTAAAACAAAATCTATCACATCAAAGTTGGACAGAGCCCAAAAGAAGGCACAAGAATCACAGATCTTCTCTTTCACACAGTTAGCAGTCCCATAAAAATACTAAAGTGAAAGCAGTAATATATACCTGGGCCAGACCGGTGCGTGCCCTGTTGTTCCTTCTTTCTCTGTGAACCCATATAAGCTTTTTTTTTCTTCCAGTTGATTTGGAGGAACCTGTTCTAGTGCTGTAATTCAACCCCTTGGGATGCTAAACTCTTTTTACCTAAGGATTCCCTGAGCTCTGAGGGGAGAGATTAAATGGAGACACCCCATTTAGAGCTGAGTGTTCTAAGGACTTTCTCTCTCACTCTGTGAAATATCTGGCTTTGGGTTTCTATATGTGTTCCTAGCTGCTGCAAAAGGAAGCTTCTCTGATGATTGCTAATAAGGGATTGATCTTTTAGTATTGGAAAGCATCATTTTATCATTATTATTATTATTTTTAAACTAGTAGTATTTGGTTTTGCCCTAAGTCTCTAGGCTATATAAGATTTGGGTCTTGGCCACCCACAAAGTTCAGACATGGGATCCAACTGTGCTGTGGCCCTTAAGTCAAATCAGTCATTTGTTGATTACTCCTTCAAGCTTTGCAGAACCATCACATGACCTTAACTTTCAGGCTGGCCACCATTGTTGATCAAAAGTGTTGTGGTGGTGTTTACCTTTCTCTTTTGGTAGCATGCAGAATTCCTTCTTGTACTAAGACTCTAGAACATAAGTATAAATGTATTATGCAGGCATAAGCTTGATTACTATTCTATGAGTTGTTTATGTATTTTCTTCAGCAATGGAGCCTTGCCATCTTCTTTATGTAGAGGAAGGAACAGTCTTGGCAATAACCCGAGATGTTTGTGGATTTCTATCGGACCCCTTTACCCAACAACTAAGTTGAATATAACACATCTGTGGTACTTAAAGTTTATTGTCCTTCTCTGTATTCCCTCTATTTCTTTCTTTTTCTCCCACTCCTTATTTGACCCTTCCAGCCCAGTATCCACTCGATCCATTCAAAACTATTTATTCTACTTGCTATTCTTAGGAAGATCTATCTGAAACCCATTTAAGAACCTTATTCTATACCTAACCTCTGAGGTTCTATGGATTGCAGTTTTAGCTTGTTTAACATTGACTTAATGGTTAATATATTCATATATGAGACTACATTCCATATTTGTGTTTGTGTGCTTGATTTAACTCAAACAGGATATTTTTTCTAGTTCTATCTTTTTGATTGTGAATTTTATTATTTCATTGTTTTCTTTATGTTTCTTATCTGGAATTCTTCATGTATTTGGATATTATCCCATATTATACATGTTGTTGGTAAAATCTTTTTCCATTCTGTAGAAAATGCTGCTTCTTTGTCTAAAAGACAGTGTCCTTTGCCATAAAAAAACTTTTGATTTTCCAGAGGTCCAATTAATTAGTTGTTAGCCTTATTCCTATATCTATGTTTTTCTGTTCAGGAAGCTATTTCTTATGCAAATGAGTTTAAGTATCTCCACTTTTCTTTCATCAAGATCAATGTGTCTGGTTTTATGAAGACATCTTTGATTCAATTGGTCTTGAGTATTGTGCAGGATGCTAAGTATGTAACCTATTTGTATTTTTCTACATGCAGAGACCTAGTTTGAATATCACAATTTTTCAAAGATGCTGCCTTTTTCCCCCAATGAGTATTTCTGGCACCTTACCAAAATTCAGTTTTCCGAATGTGTAGAGATTTAGGTTGGATTCCAGGTTTTCAATTCTATTTATTGATCAATGTGTTTGTTTTTAATGCTACTACGATACTGGTTTTATTACTCTACTTCTATGTTATAACTTGATATTTCAAATGACAATGCCTTCCTTTATTATTCATGATGGTATTATAACTACTGAGTTTTTAGTGTTTCTAAATAAAGCTTTAAATTTTCCATTCAACATCTGAGTTAAATTGTGTTGGAACTTTGGTTGGGATTTTATTGGATCTGTAGACTGCTTTTAGTGGATGGACATTTTTACTATATAAATTCCATCAATATATGAGCATGGGAGAACTTTGACAAAATCCAAATTCTTTGTAAATTTAGTCCAAGACAGATTGGGTACTGGGACACCCTGTTACTTAAGATTAAAATCTTTCTTTCTTTTGATATCTTCTTCTTCAATTTCCTTCCTCAGTGTCTTAAGTTTTTCATCATCAAAGCCTTTCACTTGCTTAGTTAGAGTTACCCCAAGATATTCTTAAGTGTCTTAACCTTTTAATCATAAAATTATTTCAGTTGTTTGGTTATATTATATAAGGTTATTTGGAATGATGTTATATCCTTAATTTTTTTCTCTAACTGATTTGAGAAGTTAAATTTTTTTTAACATTTTATATATTTTTTATTGGTTATTTTATTTGTTTACATTCCAAATGTCCCCTTTCCCATTTTCCCCACTGCAAGTTCTTTATCTCTTCCCCCCTCCCCCATCCCTCTATGAGGGTGCTCCCCCTTGGCTACATATGCAGCTGGTGCCATGTTTTCCCCCATGTGTACTCTTTGGTTGGTGGTTTAGTCCCTGGGAGCTCTGGGGGATCTGATTTGTTGATATTGTTGCTCTTCCTTTGGGTTTGCAATCCATGTCAGCTCCATCAATCCTTCCCCTCATTCTTCCTTTGAGGTCCTCCAGCTTAGTCCAGCAGTTAGCTTCCATCTACATCTGTACAGATCAAGCAGAGCCTCTCCTGTGACCACTATACCAGGCTCCTGTCAGCAAGCACTGCTTGGCATCAGCAATAGTTTCTGGGTTTGGTGTCTGTAGATGGGATGGATCTCTAGGTGGGGAAGTCTCTGCTCCACTGGTAGTCCCTGTATTTTCATTAGACAGGAACAACTCTTGATTAAAATTTTTGAGATGTGTGGGTGACCCCATCCCTCATCTGGAGCCCATGTCTATCTAGTGGAGATGGCGGTCTCTTCAGGTTCTTTCTCCTTTCTCCTTCTGTGGGGCATTTCAGGTTAAAGTAATGCTATCCCCATTAGTTCCTGGGAGTCTCTCACATCCATGTGGTCTGAGATTTTCTAGTGCTCCCCCACCCCTCGTAACCCATCCCCAACTGCTACATATTCTATTATTTCTCCTGGCCCTCTAGACTTCTCATCTCCTGTCTTTTCCCATATATGATCCTGCCTTCTTCTTTTTCCTTCCATTTTCACTCTCCAACCCAGGTCCCTCCCTCTCTCTCTGACTCACATGATTGTTTTTTTCCCCATTCTAAGTGGGATTAAAGCACAAACTTGGGCATCCTACACTGACCATATAATTAGATACAAAACCAGCCTCAAAAGATACAAGAAAACTGAAGTAATCCCATGCATCCTACCAGACCAGTACAGAATAAGCCTGGTCTTCAATAACAACAAAAACACCAGAAAGCCCACATAGTCAAGTAAACTGAATAACTCTCTACTCAATGATAAATTTGTCAACTATGCTTCTTGTATTCCTGATTGTCCTATGCTTTGTAGGAACCAACAGAGGTTCCACATCCTCTCTTTACTTCCTCAGGGTGTTCAGGTGCCACTTCACACCCTGCTGGAAGGATGAAACAGGATCCTGAACAATTGTGGTATGCAGGATTCTGGTTTAGCTGGAAGTGACTACTGGCATGTTTGGGGATTAGGCCTTCTCTGAAGATTTTAGTGTTATTTTCTTAGATGATCCTCAGTAAACAGCCATACAAATATACACTATTCAAGGTGACCAAAGACTGTATATGAACCTTGAAGAGTGGCAAAAAGCTTTCAGTGTGAATGAAAAATTATTAGATGGAGCTTAATCTACTGTGAATGCCTCATGGAGAGGCTTTCCAGAAATCCCAGGCACTTGATGGTTGGAATCTTATCAAGAAAAAAGAATTTAAACTTAGAGGTTTGTCAAGGACTGTGTGTTCTTCCTCAGAAGTTTAGAGGTCAGGCTCCACACACAAGGTCTTAAAAGGGGAAGCTCTGCTGGAGAAATGGAGCCCTACTTTTGCTCCAAGCTCAGAGGAGCTCTTAGACATGGTAGACTTCAACCTTAAGTAGCAGGGTTTGTCATCATCTAATCTTTTCAGGGCTTTTACTATGAAGGATTGATTTTATCAAATGTCCTTTCTGCCTCTGATGAGATGTTTATGTGGTTTTTGTCTTTTGGTTTATTTTTATTGTGGTATAAACATTTATTATGCTTATTGACTTATGCATGTTAAACCATACCTGCATCTTTTGGATGGAACCTATGGTGTGCTAGTTGTTTTAAGAAGTTCGACCTCAGCTCAGAACAGACCACTCCAGACCACGTGGTTCCAAAGGGGAGGAGGTTTATTCAGGGGATAGGGCAAAGGTGGGGAGAGGAAGGTGGAAGAGATAAGAGAGAAGAGAAGTAGAGACCGGCCATGACCACGTGGAGAGAGGAAGGTGGGGGAGGGGACAGAGAGGCAAGAGGGTAAAAGAGAAAGAGAATAAGAGAATAAGAGGAAGAGGAGGGGGCAAGCAGCCCCTTTTATAGTGGATTGGCCTACCTGGCGGTTGCCAGGTAACTGTGGGGAAGAGCATACCTGGCTGTTGCCAGGTAACTGGGGAGGTGGAGTTTGAACAGAATACTAACATTCCTCCCTTTTTGGTTTAATTAAGAAAGAAAAATTAGAAAGAGGTGACAGTGAAGCAGGAATAGGGACATTGTGATATCTGGCTACTTCCTGCTGGCATTGGGGGCGACATGTCTCTAGAGGGAACATAGAAGAATGGGTATGGGTGTGTTTGTCCGGTCTTAGGAGAGTTGGCTGTTTCCTGCTGTCCAGGGTCTATGGAGCCATCTGAGGACAGGTCAGAAGGAGCAGGTCCAGTAGAAGCAGCTGTGTATGTGCCAGGAGATGGAGCATATAGAGGTTGCTTCTCTGGAGTTGTTCTGGATGTGGCTGGACTTGACAAGATGTAGGGAATAAGATTAAGTACATTTGGGGGAAAGAAAATTTTTCTAAGATGTACATTTGAAACCCAGAGGGATCCCACCCTTTGGAATAGGTAAGTGGGAACTTTAGGCAGATATGCTTATCTGGATGGCATCTATTTGGTCCGTGAGGGGTAGATCTGAGTGGGTTTCCTGTAGCTTATAAGTTTACAAAAGAGATAACAGCATGAGTTAATAACATAAGCAGTCTTTAAGATGAACCTTTGTTGGATCGTATAGTGGCATGTTTTATTAGAGGTAGGTAAGTTTATAGGAACTCAGATATTAGGACTGTGGCATAGCAAGAAGAGGAAATAAGAAGTATTTAATTGATGGCAACTGAGTTTCGTTAATGAGGTAACAGATAATATCTGTGAAAGCTTAGCTGTCAATGTAGTCAGAAGTCTGAAAGAGTAAACAATAATCTACCAGTTATATATTATTTTAAAAAATGACAGAGTCCACTAGCCAACAGTTCCCATGGTCTCCTTAGTCTCTTGGGTGAAGTCAGTTTGGCTTCCAAGCACAGAAGATGTAGGGCTTTTTCTCCGTGGAATGGATACGCGCGACATGAGAAATGACTTACCTTGGTTTAGCCAAGTCATTTGACTCACAGTATTCAGTTTAGCCCACTGCATTTGTTAGTGACCATATCATCGCATACAATCCAGGATGTATCTTCTAGGTGTCCAAGTCTTCTGAAACCATCTTGGGTCAACTGTGACAGGCTTTGGGAGTTCTGTCGGCCATAAACTTAAATATAGTATTAGCAGATTTTGAAAAGATTGAGAGCCATAACGTTTGGTTGTAACTGAATAGAATTTAATAGCAGTAGTAAAAATCTATTAAGACAGGATAGGAAAGAGTTTTAAGTAGCTTTGGCGGGTTCTGTAGGTAGACAAAAGCACATTTTAGTATTAGCAAGAAAATATTTGGCTACGAACAGGAACAGGATAAAACTGGCAATAGTGGCATACGATCAAATGGCTGGAAAGTTGGGGCTATGGGCCCACAGCTGAGGGCATAGTTGTTGCAGGTCAGGTCTGCTGTGGCGGTAGGGTGGGACTTCCTGTTAGCAGCCCAGTGCCTTTGGCGGCTAGGGTCTGCACAGGGGAAACAAGTCCCAGAGAGGGTCCCTGGCAGAATGCAAGAAGTAGACCCAGAGCAGAGCTAAGGAACAGAGGGGAAGGGAGCAAGCAGGGTCCCAAACGCGCTGCTTATCAGGCAAACCAGCTGAGCCAAATGGTCACAGCCAGCTGCAAATGAAGAAGGCAAAATGGGGAAGAGGCCTGCATTAGCAGGCAGCGGACTGACCCTTGTTGGAGACACACTAGGGACTAGAGCTTGGAGCCAGTGCTCCTGAGAGAGAGAGAACAGTCTGTCCAGGCCTGACCTAGGGTACTCAGCTGCAAGAAACTGTCTTGAGAGGAGAGGGAAAGTGTCTCACCCAAGAGGAGTCCTAGAACAAGGGTCAGGGAAGGAAAGGGTTAGCTCTGAGCTCAAGAAATCTTTCCTGGGACCATGAGGATGGTTACTCTGATCTGTGGCGGATGGCTAAAAAAAACTGAGGTGGGGAACAAGCAGACCACATGGAGGGATTAGAGCAAAAGTAGATGAATGATTGGATATAGGGAATTTTTCCATTTACCAGACTGCTGTATGTATGTATGAAGACCCTTTAAAATGACTGGGTCTAGCGTGCCACTAGGTGGCCACTTTAAACCATTATCTATCTGAATCCAAACTTCATTGCAGAGATTTATCAATTTGGAAGGTCTCAAAGCAGGCGTTAATTTTAGAGATCTGAGGTTTTTAAGGAGACAACCCAGTGGGGTGTCTGAGGGTGCAGCAGAAGACAATGTAGCGCCCATTGGGTGACAGGGAGGGCTTACCGAGCTAACGTATCAGCGTCCCGATAGGAAGATGGCAAAAAAAAATCAGGCAACAGCCTAGGTAAGCAGGTCATCACGAGATTATCTAGGGGCCCCAGCAAACTCCCGGAGTTCGGCCAAAAGCAGTTTAAACTGCTACCAGGATTTTCGGCAGCTGCAAGAGCTCAGAGTGGAGAGGGAGACTGTAAACTGCTTTTGGGGTGGGGGGATGTCACCCAGTGGCCAATGTCCTAAGTAGTAGTTCAGCTAGGAGGCCAGTCATAGGGACTGGGGCAGACAAATGCCAACACCACTCAGCCCAGGGAAGGCTGGCCAGGCCTTATCTTGGCGTCTAGGGTCCCTCCCGCCAATTGGAATCTCCTTACCAATCAATATGCTGGTGTGTGTTTGCAGGCTTATGCAGTCTGGTATCAGGAAAGTGGAACCGCAAGGTCTGTGTGGGCCTGTCTAGCTGCCTAACCCACATGGCGGAGTACCACGTGGTGGGCCACAGGCATAGTTAGTCTGCAGCAGTGGTAGAAATTCACGCAGTTGGTGATGGCAGGTAGCAGCAATGGAGTCCACGTGGCGTAGAAGTGATGGTGGTGTTGTTAGAGGCAGGCCATGCTGTGGTCCCGCCTGGCCACAGCAGCTAGCAGCTGCGGCAGCTGGCAGCACAGCGTCCCCGAAGTATTCGTATCTGAGTCTCGGCACCAATGTTAGTTGTTTTAAGAAGTCCGACTGCAGCTCAGAACAGACCACTCCAGACCACATGGTTCCAAGGGGGAGGAGGTTTATTCAGGGGATAGGGCAAAGGTGGGGAGAGGAAGGTGGAAGAGATAAGAGAGAAGAGAAGTAGAGGCCGGCCATGAGGAGCATACCTGGTTGTTGCCAGGTAACTGGGGAGGTGGAATTTAGACAGAATACTAACAGGATGGAACCTACTTCTTCATGGTTGTTGATCTTTCAATGTGCTCTTGGATTTGTTTTGCACTCTTTCCACTATTAGTTTATTTGGATAGGAGTTTGCCAATTTCATTTGTTTTATCAAAAATAACTTTATAATTATCCTTTGTATTGATTTTGCTGTTGTAGTTGTTTCTATGTTAGTTATTTATTGATTTTACCTGTGAGTTTTATTGTTCTTCCTGTCATGTCCTTTTGGATATGAATTTTTATTTTTGGTTGTTGTTCTAAAACTTTCAGATGGGCTGTTGAGTTATTAGTACTTGATCTCAACATTTTTTCTTTCCATTACTTAATTGAATTCATAAATTTAAATGTATTTAATTATATCATTCTCTTTCAGTTCATCTAGCTCCTCTCCTCCTTAGTACGCATCCAGCTTTAAGGTCTTTCCTAAATCTGGAAAATTGAACATAATATCCAAGTATTCTAGGTTGTGTATGTGGAGAAATTTGAGTCATGAATTCATTGCCATCTGCTTCCTAATTGTAGATGAAATGTAACTAGCCAGCCTTGTGCTCTAGCCACCATGCTTCCCTGCTTGCTGCCACATCCCACCATGATAGAATATATCCCTGTAACTATAAGCAAAAAATAGGCTCTTTCCACTTTAAGCAGCTTTTGTTTTGGTACTTAATCACAGAAGTGTGGAAGGAATCAAGACAGGAACTCGTACCACCAATAAGCAGAGGTATTTCTGTGATAAACCTGAGCATATGGTTTTTAGACTTTTAGAGGGGTTTTGCAGGAGTAATATGGTAAATATTTGAAATTTTGATCTAATAAACCTTTTGAGTATCACAGGCAGGATGTTATGAACCATTGTATTAGGAGATTAGAAAAAATATGCTAAGAGAAATATGATGTGGATTATGGTTTATAAACATTCTAAAGCAAATATAAATTCTGTTGGAACTGGGCTAGAAACCCAGAATTATTGTGTGGTGTTTTGGTATCATTTTAGCCTTTTAAAGAAACCCTACATTTAACCCTGCGTATGAACTCATTTGTTTGATTCAGAAAATATATGAACTCAGGAGAGCATATAAACAGTGCTCAGAAATTGCTTGTAATTGTTAAAGAGATATGCACTGCCAAAAAGAAACCTCTCGAAGGTACACTCTTATAATGAATGTGTCATATAATAATGGTGTTTATAGTGCAAAGGTCAACCCTCAGGGGTATCATTTTTTTCAAATATTTAAATTCATTTTTTAAAGAATGTAAAATATTTATACAGAGAAATCCCTGTTTTCATTCATAGTTTTGTCTCTGGGATCACCATGGAAAGTTGAAACAGCTATGACACCAGAGGACCATATTGTCTCTACCTGGCAAGAGAAAGTTACACTATTTTTTTATTTGTAGATATGAGAGATAAAAGATTGATTGGGTTATGAATTTGGCTCCAGTATCTGAAAACAACTAAATTTTAGCATAATCAGGGCATTAGAGTCGGCAAAAACTCTTCAAATCATTTGTGTCAAGATGTGCAGATGAAGCCTATGTTTACAGGTATATTTAAGGATATGAGAGATGTTAGGACTAGTAAAAATCTACCACAGATGTTAAACATGGAGTTGCAGAATTTAATATTTCCTGTTTTGAATTGAGCCATTTTTATTTTGTTTGTTTCTATTTTTTTTCTACCAATTCTTCCTTTTTGGATTAAGAATGTTCCTAGAACTGACCTTAATACTTTCATGCAATTAAAATGTTATAAAAGCAAAAGGGAGGAGGGGGGATGGGATAGGGGGTTTATGGGAGGGGAAATGGGGAAAAGAGATGACACCAAAAATGTAAATAAAATATCTAATAAGAAGAAAGAAAGAAAAAGAAAGAAAGAAAGAAAGAAAGAAAGAAAGAAGAGAAGAGAAGAGAAGAGAAGAGAAGAGAAGAGAAGAGAAGAGAAGAGAAGAGAAGAGAAAAATAATGCTTACTTTGACTTGGGCATTATATTTGATAAGTATATAACATCTTATTTTATTTCATAACAGTTTACAATTTAGAGACATTTGATCTTTAAAGTTGGTAATGTTGGTTGTGGGAACTTTTAAAGCATGACTTAAATGAGTGCATTTTACATGTATTTTACTTATATTTTAACATGGTCATAAGTTCACAGAGACAAGGGGTACAAAAATATGGCTTAAAAGTAATATTTTTAAGTGTCAGGATGATAAAGGAAAGAGTTCCTCCTTTGATGAAAAGATATTCAGCCTTAGATAAAAAGTCTCCTGGACCTGCTGTGAGCTATTTTCACTGGTATATCCATTGTTTTAATTATTATTTGCTTCATGTATGATTCCTAGAAAATAATTGACAGTAAATAATTATTTATTGAAAATATGACTAGATAATTTTTAAAAACATAGATGTATTGGGTTCACATATTTAGAAATAACTAAAAATGGAATAAGTACATGGGCTGTACAGAAGCCCCCCCTCCACATATATGTAGCAGGTGTGAAGGTTGGTCTTGATATGGGTCCCCCAAAACCTGAAACAAGCATTGTCAAGACTTTGTTACCTGCATGTGGATCCCATTTTTCTAACTAGGCTGCCTTGTCTGGCATCAGTGGGAGAGTATGTGCCTATTCCTGCAGTGACTTGATTTAGCAGGGTGGGTTGGTAGCCAGTGGGTCCTCCCCCTCCTCAGAGAAAAAGGGAAGTGGGGCTAGGCGATGTTTGAGGCAGAACTGGAAGGAGATGAAAGATGCAATTAGGCTGTAAATTAATTAATTAATTGATTAAAAATGAAATGACTATAATTCTTAAATTATGTCTCTAAGAAAGAACTAACTTTTCTGAACTGATGTGGGCAATTGTTTCTTTATATAAAGTAAGGAAAGATAGCAAATTCCAAAGAAGTTTCTTCTTTCTTTTTCAACTCTGAGGTCCTCTAAAGTTCTACTTTGCTGCATAGAAGTAATATTAAAATAATATTACCTACAATGATATAAATACTTGTGTTTCTGAGAATGTGAGTGCTCTTCTGTATATACAGTCAATCATTGTAAACTATATTTAACTGGGCATGATGATAGACTATGTTAAATAAGTACTGATTATAACTGATAACAATGATCCACAGATACTGGAATCAATAAAATGTCAGTACTGATATATATATTTATATATGAATAAAATGTCATGAATACAGCTTGAGGACTGTATTTTATATGTATAACATATTGTAAAACAAGAGTCTAAAGTGCAAATATTGTTTAACCCTATTAAATTACAAAATTTAGTTCATAGTTATAACAACATATTTTTAAATACTGTAAGTACAGAAGTATGAAGTCTTAAATGTGGTGGTAATGGCATATATCCAGGACAAACATGCACATAACTCATGAAAAAGAAATCAAGTAACTACTATCTGTTGTAACTTAAAAGAATATATTTATATTTCAGTATGTGATATGATTTATTTCATGTGAGCACTCCAAAATATTTGGTAGTCTCAATTTCAATCTTATTTGTCTGGGGAAAAATAAAAAATATAAGGTAGGATTAATTTACCAAAATCATAATCACAGATATCACTAAGCAGGATTCTAACACCAACTTTCGGAGATAGAATTAGATAAGTAGATATTTACAAATGCTTTGAAGCTCAAAATATAGCAATTAGCCCAGGGTTTATGAGCTTAAAATCAAAGCAATTAATGTAAAAGACTATCAGCACCCCTATTAAAGATAAATATATATTGAATAACTTGCAGGTAGGATTATGGATACAAAGAGACAAAATTGTTCCAGTTTACAAGAAGTTTATATTTCATTTGAAGATATTTTAATTAAATACCACACACTGACAAATTGAAAAAAAATGAAACAAACAAAAAACCTTTCATGTAAAATGATCCTTTTCTAAGTCAATGTTTGATTTTCCAAAAGACTGATTTAAAGAATAAAGGAAAAATCTACATATATAACTAACTATATCAGGACCAGCAGCTGAACTCAGAACTCAGTAAATACCTTTGCATACTATAATTTAAGATGATATAGAGTTTGCATTGAACTTTATCACACAATATTCCCATTCAACTAATGTTTCTTCACAACTAAAGAAATACTATAAAATTATTTGATCATAATAGAATCTTGGTATTTTTTCTTTTCTGGGATAAGTATTGCAATAAAGGGAAAACACTGATTTTCTTCATGAAATTACATAAAATGTGAAATCATATAATCACATAAAAATTTGTGAAACTGAAGTTGAATTTTTCTGGAAAATGTTACATTATCATTTATTTTACATTTAAATTCTGAAATATCATCACTAATATCATACTAATGTAACCATTACTGAATAAATGACGGGATAATATTTAGATGAAGAAATGTCAATGGTTAGCATAATGGGAGGAGTTGAGTTATAGAAAATTTACAGTTATTTTCTAAACAGAAAATCAGTTTGTGTGCATTTTATTAAGTGCTTTATTTTTCCTTCAAATGTGTAACTCTTAGTAAAGAATGGAGGAAAATTTTATTTTTATCTTTATTTTTTTATTGTCTGTCTGTGGATATTCTGTCCTATTAAATACTCTTATGGTGCTTTAGCTTGAGTACCATGGTTGCTACAGATGATCAGAATTTTTTTCTGTCTTTAAATGTTTTCAGAGCATTCATTATAACTAGACATCGGGTGCTCTCTAACATAAATGAGTGTGCCGTGCTTTATATCTTTAATTTCTGTGACTCCTCTTGGTAAGTTACAGAGAATGGCACCATCTTGTTTCCCATTCTTGAAACATCTGTTTTATAATTCACCAAAATAGCAGCTATATTGACATCATTCCTATACGAAAGAAAGAAAGAAAGAAAGAAAGAAAGAAAGAAAGAAAAAAAGAAAGAAAGAAAGGAAGAAAGGAAGGAAGAAAGAGAAGAATTTACAGAGTCTTAGCAGTGGGACAAAAATCTAGTTGCAAGGCAGAGAGTGGTAGATTTAGAGCTATGGGGTACTCGATCATGAGCCAAAGTACTGTTGGAATACAAATTTGTTAATTGAAAATCAGTGAAGTATGAATAAGTAAAGTCACTTGACTGACCACTAGGAAAAGTGTTGCTCTTGGCAGTTACTATATCCAGGTTTGCTACAATGATATGTGGATTTAAATATATTTAGTAAAACAATAACCCAGAAGTGGGCTACCTTTGAGTAATGATTTTATGCCAGAGGTGTAAAGCTGGGAAAATTTGGAGTCTAATCTACACTTCTCAGTTTCTTGTATTCCTTAGTCAGTCCTGCTGATATTTTATGCCAAGTTTCTTTATTTGAGTGAGTTTCGAGGAACTATGGATATTTTGCTGCTCAGAAGCTGACAATGAGCCTCCATTCTCTTCAGGGATACATTTTAAGCTTATTATTTTGTTGTTCTACACATTCAGTTGTTAACTCACCCAACATTCTATGCTCCTATCAGCTACCTAAATGCCTATCACCAATAATATTGCCATTTCTAGCTCTCCAGTAAGGATCCCTATCTCTATCCCTATCTTTCTTCTATTAAATTGTATATCACATTAATCTCTGAAGGCTTTTGAACTGTAATACGTTTTTTTCCTTTGCATTTCTCACTAGTAGATTATAAAATCTTACGTCTCCTATTTGTTACTACTTGTTTATATAGCTATTTTTCCTCTCTCAAATTACTTATACTTTCTTGGAAAATATTTGATCCATTTGATCTCATGCTAATTTTTCTAAACTTCTTTTTAAGATTTAGTACGGTATTAAGGTAGGAAGGTAAGGAGGGTTAGATCAAAAAATACGGTTTTAAATAAAACACTTGATCACGAATTCACATACGTGTTGATTTATGTATTTTATGAAATGTCTCATTATATTCTGTATTTTCAGATATCATACATAAACCCTAACGATATGTAATCATTAAAAGTAGATAACTAAAATTTAAAGATTAGCTAAAAGCACTTTAAAGGATGTTTCAAAGACAAAAATGTAATTGAGAGAGACAGTAGTAAAGCTCTGAGGTGAGGAATTTATACTTGTGCTCAAAGAGCTCTATTGTTAATTATAAGCCATTAAAAGTGTTGAAAACTTGAAGTGGAATCCTAAGAGTTTTTTGGAAAGTCAGTTGTGTTGGATGGTTTTGTTGGGGCAAACATGTAAAGGACTGTTTCTTTAAGTGGACACAGGAGAAAGACTAAGACAGACTCCTAAGAGAATGTTTTACTGAAGTAGACAGACACGAAAGGATGTTTTATTAAAACAAACACGTGAAAATACACATGATAAAGGAATATATATATATATATATATATATATATATATTTCTGTCTTATATTGTGTAGTTGAGGGACTCCATAGAGATACACCAAAAAAAAAAAAAAAAAAAAAAAAAAAATCTGATAGTGTGCCATGGTCTTTTTTTTGTCACTTTTGTGGACTCAGGCTGATTGACAGTGATGTCAGCTGAGACAGACATACATGTTGAGGCAAGATACAAATTGAGATGAGATAAATATTGATACAAGACCTGTGGAGGACATGTGATGTTTAGAAAGGGTATAAAAAGGACTTGACAGTGATGGTGGTTAGGCTAGACTTATAGAGCTGGCTTTACAATCCCTTGTTGTTCTTGCATCTTTGTTAATCTTTCCTTTGCTGAGACAGGCACAGCTGGAACTTCTGGAGTCCCTCCTGGTTCCACCTCTTGAGTTGTGTCAATTCAGCTGAGGCCTAACGGTTCTTCTTAGGTACTGTTATCTCTACTGATTTCTGTTTACTATCCTGACTCTAACAAACTAGACTACTGGTATACCCATGAAGTGATTACTAGTGCATTGAGCTGCTGCTCCTGACCTATTAAACAAACTGCCAGTTTCCAGACAACATATATAAGAGTTGCTTCAAAGAACCATTCCTAAACAGGTCCAGTTCCTCAGAATCCTTTCTTTTCCACTACCTCTGGTAGATGGTAGGCTAAAAGAGAGATTAAAATGTTTAAAAACTATCATTAAAATAGACTTTTAAAAAATTACATATTATATAAAGAAAGATCTCGAAATACAAGTTATTTTCTCAGTATTTTATTGCTTATGTTTGAAGTGTCTAGCAAAAATAAAATACTTTTGTTTCATTTTATTTTAAGAAAACCTTTACCAACTTTATCATTGAAAAATATTTTTCATGTATCTTACCAAAATTCAGCAAGAGAAAAATTGTCTTCCATTATATACTTTTGAAATATACACTAAATATATTAATGTAAATTCATATTCACTTAGCATATGATGTCTAGTCTATTCTCAATTATATACCAATGGCAGCAAAACATTTGTTCTAATATAAATACTATCTGTGGAATAAAATTAAAAATTTCCCCACAATTATATGAAAATGTAAACTGCTATTCTAAAATATATGTATTAGTCACCATTACTTTTTCTATGTTGCTTGCAATTAATTAAATAATTAATTAATTATTGCAGTTCTGCTTTCTTAGAACATGGTAAGTCTGTTACAAGCTCAATAACTGAGTTTGGAAGCAAGCTAGCATGAGAAAAAACTCTCAGAAAAGCTCTGGGGTTAGAAAAACAACAGCAACAAAAACACCAATAACAACAAAAAACCCACAAAACACAAAACCTGTTTTTTTTTTTTTTTTTTTTTATAAGGAAGCTGCTACCTTTTTCTATATTGCTATAAACTGGCTACTCACCCACATGGAACACAGTTAATTCCTCTGATGAAGCACCACACGGAAAACACAGTGATTTTCTTCACAATGTCCATCATGGAAAGTGATCATGAAAGTTAATCATCAACAGGTGATTCTCCAGCTTCCTGCTGTGATGACTTTGGACAAAAAACTACTTGTGCAAAACAAAAGGAGAAAAACAGAATGACAATGATTCATTCTAATATTTATGAGGAAAAGGAGTCTAAAACCTTTCCAGGAAAACAGGTTTTGACAGGAAGACTCTGGGGATGCTTAATCTGCTTCTAATTAACAAGGCTCTTTACCTGATTCTAATTTATTCTGGTGTCTTCTGCAGTAAGAAAAGACATATGTATATTAGTACAACCGGATGTCAACTCTTTCATAAGCTCAGTTCCCTGTAGAATGATGCCCTAGACCAAAGGGCAAAGATACTAAGACAAAGAGAAGGACATTTTATCTGAAGAAAAATTTTGCTCTAGAATGAACTGGGTCTTGAGCAATTTCTAGACATTTCATTTACAGTAGATTAAATTATTGAAATTTCAAAATAAATAGCCTGCAAAATTAAGATAACAGCCATATTTATATCATTCTTTCTGATACACCTCTTTAGTAATTATTCCTTAATGTGGAACTTCTGATATACCCTTCCTGTTTTGAAGCTTCCCTGATTCTGTGGCTGGGATAAGAAATTTATACTTGATTTTTCACTCTCTCTTTCCCTTGAAGAACATACACAGCTTTTATTCATAACAACTTCTGCATAAATTTCATATTAAGTAGAGATGTGAGGCAATCTCTACATCTTGTAGGCAACACTAGAAATGACATGGCAATCCCTAACAAGATTATTTTGATATTTTCTTGATATTCTTGATTTTTCTGATTGTTATTTAAAATTTCATTCTTAAAAACAATATAATGTATGATTGCCTGAACCTTTTCCAAACATTTCAAAACAAAATAAAAGAAAACCAAACCAAACAAAACAAAATAAAAACCAAGGAAGTGTGAATTCACTTCTCTTTCTCACAAAGATTTTTTATTGATATACAGTAAATCAACTGTTCTTTTTAAATTTTATCTGTTCATTCACTGTACCTCCCAATATCAGCTCCCCCCTCTACCCCCTCACACAGATCATCATTCTATCCTACTCACTCCCTCCACACAACCACCCTACTTCCCCCATAGTGCCACCACACACCCAGGCACATCAAGTCACTACAATTCCAGGCTCATCCTTGCCCATTGTGATCAGACCAGGTAACGCAGTTAAGGATCCACAGGCAGGCAGGCAGGCAACAAATTCTGAGAGAGTTCCCACTTCAACAGTTACGAGACCTCCATGAAGACGAAGCTGTACATGTGTTACATATGTGCCTAGGTCCAGACTGTGCCCACTCTGTGGTGGGTGGTTGGTTCAGTCTCTGGGGGCCCACAAGGTTCCATGTTAATTGACTCTGTTGGCTCTCCAGGGCAGTCCCTGACCTCTTTGGGTTCCTCAATTGTTCTAATTGTTCTCATAGGTTTTCCATAAGACTCCCTGAGGTCCAACTAATTTTTGGTTGTGAGTCTCTGCATCACTTTCCTTTGGGTGCTGTCTGGAGCCATTCTGAGAATAGTTTTCTAGACTCCTGTCTGCAAGCATATCAGAGTTTTGTCAATAGTGGCAAGGGCTGGTTCTTGAGCACTGGATGGGTTTCAATCCATCTGTGCTTTTTCTCTCTGTACATCTTAGAGGCAGGATACATTTTGGATTGAATGTTTTGTGAGCTGGTTGCTCTCCTAATCTCTTCCCTAGGGGTCCTTCCTGGCTATAGGAAGTAACCACATCGGAATCCATATCCTGCCCTGATAGTGATCACCTAGAGTCTGCTCCATATGCCCTCATGAGCTCCCCTCCAACACATGTCTCTGCCACATCCTAGCAATTGCCCCTCACCTCACCACTGATTTTCATTCTCTTTTCCTTGCTCTTTATACATCTGTTTCCCCACTGACCAGCTACCCTTCCCATTCGGTCTCCTACCCAGTTCCCTCCCTTCATCTACCTCTGATATTTATTTTATTTCCCCTTCTGTTGAAGATTCAGTCATCCTTCCTTGGGTCAACTTTAGTGTTTGCCTTCATTAGGTCTGAAGATTGTAGCATGGCTATCCTATACTTTATGGCTAATATCCACTTATAAATGAGTACATACCATGCATGTCATTTTGGATCTGGGTTACAACACTCTATTGTGTATATGAGCTACATTTTCTTTATCCATTCTTCAGTTGAGGGACATCTAGGTTGTTTCCAATTTCTGACTATTACAAATAAAGCTACTATTAACATTGTTGAGCTATGGTAGAGCATCTTTTGGGTATATGCCCAGGGGTGTTATATCTGGGTCTTCAGGTAGAACTAGACTGAATTTTCTGAGAAACTGCCAAATTGATTTCCAGACAGTTTGTACAAGTTTGAATTCCCCCCAGCCCCCAGCAATGGATGGGTGTTCTCCTTGCTCTTTCTACATTCTTGCCAACATGTATAGTCTCTTAAGATTTTGGTCTTAGCCATTCTGATAGGTGTAAAGTGGAATCTCAGAGTCATTTTGATTTGTACTTCCCTGATGTTGAAGTATATTAAGCATTTCTTTAAGTGCTTCTTGGCCATTTGAGATTCCTCTGATGAGAATTCTCTATTTACTGATGAATCCCTTTATTATTATTATTATTATTATTATTATTATTATTATTATTATTATTAAATCTCTTTTTACAGTCTAGTTTTTATCCTCCTCTCAGTCTGCCCTCTGACTTTTTCTCATGCCATACTTTCTCCCCTATCTCTAAGAGGCTGTCTTCACACCCCTCACTCCCACACCATCAGATCTTTCCACTTTCTGGAGACCAGACATTCTTTTGCTTATATGTGTAGGTGGGCTCATATCAGCTGTTGTATGCTTCCTGGTTGGTGGCTCAGTGTCTGAGACGTGTCCAGGGTCCAGGTTAATTGAGACTACTGGTCTTCCTATAGGGTAACCTTTCTTAGCTTCTTCTAGCTTTTCTGTAATATAAGCACAGGGGTGCCCAGCTTCTATCCATTGGTTGCATGTAAGTAATCTGCATCTGACTCTTTCAGTTACTTGTTGGGCCTCTAGGAGTGCAGCCATGCTAGGCTCCTGTTTAAAAGCACACCATAGCCTCAGTAATACTGTCAGGCCTTGGTGTATCCCCTTGAGCTGGATCCCAGTTTGGGCCTGTCACTGCATCTCCTATCCCTCATTTTCTTCTCCACTTTTGTCTCTTCAGTTCTTTCAGACAGTTACAGTTCTGGGTCAGTTTTTGACTGTGGGATAGCAACCCCACCCCTCAACTTGATATACTATCTTTCAGCTAAAAGTGGATTCTACAAGTTCCCTATACCCACTGTAGGGCATTTAATCTAAGGTCCCTCCCTTTGATTCCTGAGAGTCTCTCATCTCTCAGGTCTCTGGTACATTCTAGAGGGCTTCCCCGCCCTCTACCTCCCAAGGTTGCCTGTTTCCATTCTTTCTGCTGGCCCTCAGAGCTTCAGTCCACACACCCCCCCCCCCTACAAGCACACATATAAAGACACAGTACCTGGTCAGGTTCCTCTTTTCCTCTCCCTATCCCCGCTTCCACCCAGGTCCCTCCTTCCCTCTACCTCTCCTGATTGCTTTCTTTTCCTTCCCAAGTGTGATTGAAGCATCCTCACTTGGGCACTTCTGTTTGTTAACCTTCTTGAGTTCTGTGGATTGTAACCTGGGCATTCTGTACTTTTTGGGCTAATATCCACTCATTAGTGAGTACATACCATACATGTCCTTTTGAGACTGAGTTACCTCACTCAGTACAATATTTTCTAGTTCCATATTTTTGCCTGCAAATCTGAGGATGTCCTTATCCTTAATAACTGAGTAATACTCCATTGTGTAAATGAACCACATTTCTTTTTTTATCCATTCTTCTGTGTGGGACATCTGGGTTGTTTCCAGTTTCTGGCTATCACAACTAAGGCCACTATGAACATGGTGGAACACATACCCCTGTGCATGGTGGGACATCTTTTGGATATTTTCCCAAGAGTGGTACAGCCAGTTCTTCAGGTAGACCTATTTCTAGTTTTCTTAACAACCTTCAGATTGATTTCCAGAGTGCTTGTACCAATTTGCAATGGAAGAGGAGTGTTCCTCTTTCTTCACATCCTTTTCAACAGCTGCTGCCACTTGAGTTTTCAATCTTAGCCATTCTGATTAGCATAAGGTGGAATCTTAGGGTCGTTTTGATGTCTATTTTCCTGATCACTAAAGACTTTGAACATTTCTTTAAGTGCTTCTCAGCCATTTGAGATTCATCTGTTGTGAATTCTGTTTAGTTCTATACACTATTTTTTGATTGGGTTGTTTGCTTTATGGTGGTCAGCTTCTTGAGTTCTTTATATATTTTGGATACTAGCCCTCTATCAAATATGGGGTTAGTGAAGATCTTTTTCCCAATCTGTAGATTGCAGAAGAAAATTTCTTCAGTCAGAATCCCATTTGGATTTTTGGTTTGTTTGTGTCTATCTTCTTGAGTTCTTTATATATTTTGAACATTAGTGATCTGTCAGATACAGTGTTTGTGAAGATCTTTTCTCAATCTCTAGGCTATCATTTTGTCCTATTGACAGTGTTCTTTGACTTAGAGAATCTTTTCAATTTCATGATGTCCCATTTATTAATTGTTGATATTATAGCCTTGAGCCATTGGTGTTCTGTTCAGGAAGTTGTCTCTTGTACCTATAAGTTCAAGGCTATTCTCCACTTTCTTTTGCATTAGATTTCATGTTATCTGGTTTTATGTTAATGTATTTGACCCATTTGGACTTGAGCTCTGTGCAGGGTGATCAATATGGATCTATTTGCATTACTCTATATACAAACATCCAGCCAGACAAACACACATCATTGAAGATGCTCTCCCTTTTCCATTGTATAGCTATGGGTTCTTTGTCAAAAAATGAAGTGTCCTTAGCACTGAATATGGTGTTCCCAGGGAGTGGCACTATTAGTGTGGCCTTGTTAGAGTAGGTATGACCTTGTTTGAGTAGGTGTGGACTTGTTGAAGGTAGTGTATCATTGTGGACATAGGCTTAAAGGTCATCATCCTAGCTCTCTGGAACCAGATTCTCCTAGCAGCGCCCCCCCCCCATTTGTTTTTAATTGGGTATTTTATTTATTTAGATTTCAAATGTTATTCCCCTTCCTGGTTTCTCCTCTGCAACCACCCTACCATCACCCCTGCCCCCAGCTTCTACAATGGTGCTCCCCCACCCACTCACCCACCTACTACTCCCTCCTACACTGGGGCATCAAGTTTTCACAGGACCAAGGGACTCCCTTCCCATCGATGTCAGATAAGGTAACCCTCTTCTACATATGCAGCTGGAGCCATGGGTCACTGCATGTGCACTCTTTGGATGGTGGTTTAGTCCCTAGGAGCTCTGGGGTGTCTGTTGGGTAGATATAATTGTTCTTCCTATGGGGTTGCAAACCCCTTCAGCTCTTTCAGACTTCCACATTGGGGTCCCTGTGCTCAGTACAGTAGTTGGCTGCAAGCTTCTGCATCTGTATTGGTCAGGCTCTGGCAGAGCCTCTCAGGGGACAACTATACCAGGCTCCTGTCAGCAAGTGCTTCCTGACATCAGCACTAGTTTCTGTGTTTAGTGTCTGCAGATGGGATGGATCCCTAGATGAGGGAGTCTCTGGATGATTTTTTCTTCAGTTTCTGCTCCAATCTTTGTCACTGAATTTCTTTTAGACAGGAGCAATTCTGGGTTAATATTTTTAAGATAGGTGGGTGACCCCATAACTTACCAAGGGGCTATGCCTCACCTTTGGATATGGTCTTTACAGGTTCTCTCTCCCCTTTGTTGGGTATTTTAACTGATGTCATTGCTGTTTGCTCCTAGGAGACTGTCTTCAACAGAGAAATGAATACTGAAAATATGGTACATATACATAATGGAGTATTACTCAGCCATTAAAAACAATGACTTCAAGAAATTCACAGGCAAATGGATGGAACTAGAACATATCATCCTGAATGAGGTAACCCAACCGCAAAAATCACACATGGAGTTCACTCACTGATAAGTGGATATTAGCCCAGAAGCTCAGAATACCCAAGATACAATTCACAGACCATACAAAGCTCAAGAAGAAGGAAGACCAAAGTTTAGATGCTTAAGTCCTACTTAGAAAACAGAACAAGAATCTCCTCTTGGGTGGGAGGTGAGTGGGGGGTAGGTAGGTGTATATCCTCATAGAAGCATGAGGAGGGGGGTTGAGATAGGAGGTTCCTGGGTGGTGTGGGGAAGGAGAGTAAGGGGATAAAATCTGAAATGTAAATATAATATCCAATAAAAATAAATTAAAAAAAGAAAACAGAACAAAATAATCATGGAAGTTAGAGGGAGGGAGGGATCTGGGAGTAAGAGAGGCAAGAGGGAAAATGGGGGCAAGATCAGGTATAGGAGGAGATGAGGTAGATGTACAGATGGTCTAGAAATTGAACAGAGTTGTGTAGTAGTGAGTGATGGGGAACAGCTGTAGTGGTCGAAAGTCCCCAATACCAGGAAAGCAAGAGACTCCCAGGTCCCAATGGGGATGGTATTACCTGAAATATCCTAGAATCCTTAGGCTGAAGATGTAGAACATTCAGCACCTCCTGCACTATGCATGCCTGAATGAGGCCATGATCTTGCCTTAATGATAGTGAACTGAACCTTTGAACCTCAAAGGCAGCATCAATTAAATGTTGTCCTTACAAAAGTTGCCTGTCATGGTGTCTGTTCATAGTAGTCAAACTCTAACTAATACATTAGGTATGTGGGTTTATTTCTGGGTCTTCATTTTGATTCTGCTGAAGAGATGGATCAGTCATTAAAGGCTAGATTCACAACCAAAAATCAATTTGTTTTGACATGAGTTTACTATGCAAAATGAATTGAATCTAGCTCAACTAGGATAACAAAGACAACACTAATGGTGCCTATCTCACATAGACAATTTATTTGTTTTTAAAGGTATAGTCTGGATTGTACAGAAATGAAATGGTTTTGGGTTGATTACCAACATACTTGTTAAACAATTTTTCTTTCCAATGATTGCATGTATAGCTGTGAGATTTGTGAGATTGAGAGAGTAAGAGACTATACACTTACTTTCTCTTCTTCAACATTACAATATTAATATAGTAACTAATGAGTTAATGAGGACATGAGAGTATGGATTAAAAATATGAACAAATATAATCAAATACTATATACAGATGAGAGCTAAAGTGTTTTCAAGTCAGAAATTTATAAAAATTGGCAAGAAAAACTTATAAATGTGACCCATGAAACATATAGTTGATACACAGCAAATGTTTTAATCTACATATTTTCATGTTTTTACCTTCATGATAGATGCATGAAGAAAGTATGAGGTGTATAAGATATTTCTAATAGACTGGTTGTTTTATGTTTATAAACAATGTTAAATCCTTCAAATAAAAAGGTAACATTTTAAAATTTACCTTTTGAATAACTGCTTTAAGTATTGTGTACAATGTATTTTGATAATATTAACTCTCATTCCCCCAACTCATCCTAGATTCCCCTCCACACTAGACACTCAATTTTATGTTCTCACTCTCTCCTTCTATTTTTTAAGACCATAATCTATGAAATAGAAACTCCAAGTAAAATTAATGATTTTTAAGCCCCAAATTTATATTTTTTCATTTCCAAATTCGTGTTTGTTTATTAGAGTTATTGTATGTATATGCAACTTTGGGGAAAAAAGACAGTGGGGTTTGCTGTAGTTGCATTAATTTCAAAGAAATATTTGGAAGTACTTTCAATTTAGTTTTGTGTTGTCAAAATTGATCCATCTCATTGCATGTTGTTGTGGTTCAGTTGTATATAACTATCACTCTAATTCAGAAATATACCTCATTTTTCATACTTCTGTGTCCCAGATATACATTAATTATCTGTTAATCTTTTTCTATTATGATTAATGTTGTTTTGAGTAGCATTTTGCATATTCCTGAATGAGTAGGGGTAAATTTTTTGTCTATATTCCTAGAAATTCAAATATTCAGACATAAGTCATATAAATGATCAATTTCTGTAGATAATGTCAAAGTATTTTTTTCAAGGCATTTTGCTAATTAATGTTCCAACATATGCTTATAATTCATATATTTTCTAATTGCATTAATTGTACATTTCATTGGAGTTTTCTCAGTTAAATGTGTGTAATACAAGTTCACATTGATCTATAAAAAAACTTTTAAGATATATTTATTATTATTTTATGCATATTTTGCATGGATGTTTATATGAAGTTCATGTTCATGTTTGTTGCGTAATGAATCTGTAAGAGAGTGGTTAAGCATCTTTAACTAGAATTGTTAGCTACTATGCAAGAGCTGGAAACAAAATTCAGGCTTTTCAACAAATGCTTTTATCCATTCAGCTGTTTCTCCAGCTTTTCGATTCATCTTAAACATTTTCTGTGCCTTAATGAAGTTCTATATAATATATGAACTTATTGAGAATTTCTATCCTCTTTTATTAGACTCTCAACTACACAATTTACAACATAGAAGAGGGGTTCTAAATATGTATTTTTACAAATATTTGTTATAATTTTGGCACTGAATTATGGCAATATTATTAAATTATTTTAAAGCTGTAGTATGATATATCATGCAGTAATATAACATACATATACTATATTTTTAAAGTATTGATGCCACTAATGTAATCATGTAAATAGGACAGAATATTTCAATGAGTAATTTCATATGTAGTATAATTTTATTCAAATGACACAGCTAATATATTCATACTTGCATATCTCATTGAATATATGTGTTATAACTCTTTATTATTAGATGTAAGTAAGTACTGTTATACTTCAGAATGACATAATACATTATACATTTACAAAACTAAAAGGTAATTTAATTTTTAATATATACACATTGTAAAAGCACAAAAAGATATTCAACACATATAGCTCATTAATTTTACTATTTATTTGAAGTTATAAATACATATGAGTAGAAAACAATACAATTAGGAAATAAATATTTGAATATTAAGATTATAATTGTCCATTGTTTCAAACTCTGCTGTGGGAATACAACAAAGCATACATTTTATTTTCCATTTCAACAAGTTGCACTCATTTGTTATTTGATTATCACAATAATTGAAATTTCTGATAATATTCTACATTCTGGAAATTTTATCATGAAATGAGTACTGTATGAAATGGGAAGTGATAACTGGGAGCTGGAGAGAAGGCTCAGCTATTAAGAGGACTGACTGCTGCTCTTCCAGAGGTCCTGAGTTCAATTCCCAGCAAGCCCATGGTGAATCACACCATCTGTAATGATATCTGATGCTCCCTTCTGGTGTGTCTAAAGACAGCTACATTATACCCACATTAAATAAATAAATAAATAAATAAATAAATAAATAAATAAATCTTTTAAAAAGGAAGTGATAACTGCATTTCAACAGTGTATACCACATTGATAATAACTTTATGGTAAAGTAATTAAAATTCTTTGTCATTTCACTTTTAGTTTGCAGACTGTAATGTGACATATTGTCTTAAAAATTACTCATGTTGACTGCTTCTCTTTTCATAATAACTAGTAAATTGATGCACTCTAAGCGGCCATCAATGGTGGATGGATAATAAAATACAGTACATTTACAAAATTAAATCTTGTTTAGAAGCTTAAATAAAATTATAAAATATGATTGCAAATAAATGAGTGGAGCAGGAAATAATCAATCAGTGTGAGGTAATCTGGCCCAGGGTAGTTGTTTGAAGGAGATGTACTTCATATTCACAACCATTTGCATACTTGGTCCTGCTTTTGAGATGCTGTTTTGCTAGACTTAGATGTGGCCTTGAGGGAGGAAGGGGAAGGGGCTTTGAAACATCAAAAGCCACTTGCTATTCCCAGTCTTCTCTCTATGTTTTCTGTTGGTGGTTGGACATCTGAGCTTGCAGCTGTCCCTGCTACCATGTCTGCCAGCTGCAGTCCTTCTTTGTCATGGTGGTAGATGCTTAGCTCTCTGGATCCATGGACCCAAAGTAAACCCTCTTTTATATTTTATTATTAATTTTGTACTTATTAATCATTTTATTTGTTTACATTTCAAATGTTATCCTCATTTCTGGTATCCCCTCCACTCACCCCTCACCCCATAGCCCTCCATGTTGACTCTAAGAGTGTGACCTCTTACCAACCTATCCACTCCAGCCTCATCCCTATAATATCCCCCTTATCTGAGGCATCAACTCTCCACAGGATCAAGAGCATCCGCTCCCACTGATGCCAGGTGAGGCAGTCCTTTGCTAGATATGTAGCTATGGCCATAGATCTGCCCTTGAATACTCTTTGGTTGGTGGTTTAGTTGGTGGAGCTCTGAGGCATCCAGTTAATTGATACTGTTGTTTTTCCTATGGAGTTGCAATCCTCTTCAGCTCCTTCAGCCTTTCCCCAAACTTTTCTATTAGGGTCTCTGTGTTCAATCGAGTGGTGGGTTTTGAATACCTGCATCTGTCTTAGTCAGGTGCTATCAGAGCCTCTCAGAGGACAACCATACCAGGCTCCTTTCTGCAAGAACATCATGGCATCAAGCAATAGTGTTAGGGTTTGATATCTGTGGATGGAATGGATTGCATGTTGGGGCTGTCTCTAGATGGCCTTTTCTCAGCCTCTGCTCCATTTTTGTCACTGAATTTACTTTAGACAGGAACAATTTCAGGGTGAATATTTTGAGATGGTTGCGTGGCCCCACTGGGGGCCATGTTTATCTACTTGAGGTCGTTCTTCAGATTCTGTCTCACTGCTGTTGGATATTTCAGCTAATGTCATAGCCATTGGATCCAGGGACCTCTCACATCCCTGGCATCTGGGACTTTCTAGTGGTTCCCCAAGTACTCCCCCTCTCCGTTGCTACTTATTTCTATTCATTCTCCTGGTCTTCTGGACTTGTCTTCTGTCTCTTACCTTACCTGGTACTACCCCTCCTATTTTCTTCCTCTTCCACTCTCCAACTCAGATCCCTCCCTCCTTCTGCCTCCTGTGATTCATTTGTTCCCACTTCTCAGTGGGTTTGATACATCCACATCTTGGCCTTCTTTCTTGTTAAGCTTCATATGGTCTGTGAGTTGTATCATGTGAACCCTTTTTCTATAGGATATGATTGTCGTAGATTTTATTACAATAGAAAAGTAATGCATCCAGATGGCAGGTGCTATGGGATAGCTTTTATATGCAAATGCTAGATTAAATATGTGGATGTGTGTATAAATTGAAGAATCCACAGAGGACAGAAAACTAATAATTAATTATATTGTGTTGAGGTAAATTTTCTTTATAATTGAAAAGATCTTATAAGATTCATGTCTTGCAAAACCTGACAAACAGCTTTCCAAAGAGAAATAGTGTCCCAGACTTTAATAAAAGAATAAAAATGATTTTCTTTACCTTTTTTTCAAGTGTCAAATATAACTTTAATTGCATCAATAAGTGAAAAAATGATTACAGATTGGAACCTTACAACTAAATTGCCTACAATGACAATCAACATTTGTTAGAATTGTTACTAAGGCTAAAAGTCATTGCTACTGCTGTAAGTTAGGGATTCATCATTAAAAGTTGTATGGAATTAACTTTCTGGATGCCAGATTTCATCTTAAATATTATTGTTAATGGCAAGTTCATCTATTCTGTTGTTGTGACCAGTATTGACTACTTAGGATTCCAATGTAGGTGGATAATCAGTAGTTCTCTAGGAATCTTCCAACTTCTAGTATCAGATTAAGGACTGCTGAGATATCTACTCTCAAGACTGAGTACCTACCATATTCATGGCCTTTCTGTTGCTAGACAGCTATTTTTAAAGACTGAGACCACACCCTGTGAGACAGTTTAATAAATTCTAACAATTCTGTTTTTTAGAGAACACTGAATAATGCAAAGTATTAAACATAGACATTTTCTCAAATATTTTTGTTGTGATTTGGGTTTTAGTTTATTTGTTTTCAGATAGTGTTTTCCTACATAACCATGACTGTCTGGAATTTACTATGTTGAAGAGGTTGGTCTCAATATCAAAAGATCTATCCACCTGACTCTGAATCATGAGGGCTCAGAAAAAAAAAAGGTGTGTGCCATTACACAAGGTCTTTAACAAAGGATTGAATTTAAAAATATCTGTAGATTCTGTGAGTAGAATTTTGTTTGCTCATGATTCAATTATTTTAGCTGATATACTTATACCCTAAATATAATTATATTTAATGATCTTCAACTAAACATGTTTCAATCTATATGTACATAAATCTTTGCATATATTTTAAATATGTATATTTAATAAATCGTATTTAACCATGTAAATTTGATATATATTAATAGATGTGTTCTTTTAACAGAGGTAAAAATCTAAAATTGACACTGGGAGGTTTTCATGTTTATTTATAATTTTTCATATAATTTGGTACTGTACTCTTCTCCAAGCAGTTTGGAATTATGTTTTCCAATTTTTAAACTAATTGATGTTTATATTCCAAATGATTATATTTTGGCATTGTAAAAGTAAAATTTATTCATCTGATGCAATTGTCATCTCAGAGGCTTACTGCTGAAACAGCTCACCATTTTTAGTTCTTTCAGAACTCTGGATGAACACTTCAACTCAGCTATTCTGCTTCAAACTCTTCTCCAAGTTGCATGATTCAATCTGGTTTTTCTCCTCTTCTCACTGAATTGGTCTGCTTGGCCTCAAACTAACTGACAATTTGTTCTAATCCTCTGGCTCTTTCTTATTCTCTGGCATCCAATGCTTTTGCTAACCTGAACTGAATTGCATTAACTCAGGGCCAAAATTAACTCCCCTGCACTGCACTGATTGCACTGACTCCCAACTGACTCAACTGAACTCCTTGCAGTGCTCTTATATAACTTCATTTTCCTATGCTTTTCTTATGAGAGTTGGGCATGTTCTAGCTCTGACTCATTCTGTCAAATCTTTCTCTAATTCGTTACTTTCTCAGCCCCTCAATTAGAAGTAATTTAATGCATGTCTGCTACCTTCTACAAACTAATTTCACTCACATTGTTTGGGATTATGTGCATGGCCATCCTCTGAGAGGCTCCACCACCATCTGACTGAGATAGCAAGATACAGCCAACCATTGGATTGAGGTCAGGGACCCGTATGAAAAAGTTAGGGGAAAGACTGAAGGAGCTGAAGGAGATTGTAACCCTAGAGGAATAACAACAGTATCAATTAACCTAAATCCCTCAGTATCTCAGAGACTAAACCACCAACCAAAGAGTATGCATGGGATGATCCATTGCTCCTGACACACATGTAGCAGAGAATTTCTGTGCCTGGCCTCAGTGGAAAGGATGTGCTTAATCCTGTAGAAACTTGATGCCCCAGGGAAGGGGAATTCTGGGAGGGATGATGTAGGAGTGCCTGGGTGGGAGAGGAGCACTCTCTCAGATGCAAAGGGGAGGGGGTGAAGAATTCAGGGATGGGGGACCAGGACAAAAGTCCTTTGGAGTGTAAATAAAATAATTTAATTTAAAAAAGAAAAAGAAAAGAAAAGAAGCTGGGCAGTGGTTACACATACCTTTGCCTTTAATCCCAGCACTTGGGAGGCAGAGGCAAGACGATTTCTGAGTACGGCCAACCTGGTCTACAGAGTGAGTTCAAGAACAGCCAGGGCTACACAGAGAAACCCTGTCTTGAACCTCCCCCCCCCTCCAAAAAAAAAAAAAAGAAAAGAAAAGAAAAAATGCATTTACTAAGGGCATGTCTATATTCCTGCCAGATCAAGCAGACCTAGGTCTTGGGTATGATCTATTGTCAGAGCCGAGATCTGGTTGTTTCTAGATTAAAATTCCTCTTTATAGCATAACTAAGAAATTAAGTCAGACAAAAATTAGATAAAATCAGTATTGATGGTGGTAAAGGAAACTGGAAGCAGATATATAGGCTAAGATTTTGAAATTACTATTTTTGTCTTAAATGAAGTAATGGGGAGGGAAAGATAAGGAGGCATGATGCATCATATTCAATTTCTCAGTTACATATCTAGTTAATGATAGTTTTTTCCTGGCAAATTAATTTACTGGTATTAAATACCAAATAGTGCAAGAATAACTTTGAAAAATGAAAAACCTGTACTCTCCCCTCCATGAGCAGGACTGAGAGACCTTGGTTGCCACAGCAAGGTCAAGTAACGGGATCTAGGTGGAGTTACCCACCTTGGCTGCCCGGAACACAGCAGAACTGCCCCTGGGCTTGCCTTGAGACAAAACCTATGGTTGATTATTTCCATTTTAGACTATAATGACCTTGCCAAATTTTATGTTTATAATTTATTGCCATTTAAAATGTTTCTATACATATAGATGGAAATCTAAAGGTATATACAAAATATATAAAATGTAAAATGAAAGAATGGATGTAAATGGTCCTAATGAATAAATATTTCGTACTTAATGCTATAAGTGAAGTTCAGTCAGACTTATAAAGTAGGAAAAAATAACACAAAGTCAGACTGGTTTTAGGTTTTTCATTTGCCTTCTATAAGTTGTTTACATGTGATTTGTATTTCAAAGGTCATCCTTTTGTATCACCATTAATACTTTATCACTAAAAACTTTGTAGGAGTTATAGAAATGTGCACTCTGAAAGCTCAGATTTGGATGCTGGTCCATGGTTTTACCACTATTTGACTTTGTACTAAGTAGCAGCACTTAGTTATACAATTCAGGAATAAGTCAAGAAATAGAATATGACCTGCAGAGCATAAGAACAAAATCTATGAAAAATTGAGCACCGAATATCGGTATAGACATTGTAATTATCATTAGAAATAGGCAATAAGTATTAAATCAAGTGAAGCCAGGGAAAGGATCCATGATCCTTGCATTTATCTTTTTGGTGAACATATTTTTAAACAATATATACAAAAATGTGAATAGAAAAAGTATCTACCTTTCCACGAGAAAACCATTAAATTTATTTTTGACACAGTCTCATTCTCTACTGGCTCCAATTTACTTAAAAACAGATCTCTCTCACAACAGCTAAAAACAGATGTGGTATGATTCACAGTGCAACCTTAAGCTGTAACACTGCTGTAAATTTCTTGTTGTGAATGTGCGTCTTGGATGTTAAGTCTTTTGAGTTTTGTTTCCATAAATGTTTTAGTTAAACATACATTATAAGCATTAGTGAAAAACAAATACTAGAAAATGAATGCTTTATAATAAAAATAAGAGGTGGTATGGAAGGATATTTCTGTTACCTGTTCAATATGTAGATAAGAGATTGAATCACTCACATGTAAATGAGACATCTGTATCACTTCCCCTCACCACAGGGCTCAGGGATTATCATAAAAAAAGAGGTGTGGAGATTTTAAGAAGCAGAAACAGTAGATGTCTTCTGAAAAATAGTGTTCTCTGTTCATGGCAGCACCTTGCACTCGTGAAGCAGTGACTGTACATACAAGACCCAGACAAGATATTCATAATCGCAACAGGAATTATGAGGAGGAGATCATAAACTTTCTCTTCCAAGGAGTTATTGCCATTTAATGGCTCTGGGAAAGAAACATTTCACATATCCTGAAGCATGTCCTTGTTCCTGTAAGATTGTCCGACACACATTAACCTACCTGCAGCAAGAAATGGACTCAATGCATTTTATAAAAAGGACATATGAAGTTGGGAGGGATAAGTTTGGAAGAGTATACTGAGAGAGAAGGAAAGGGAGATAGGTTTGATTACGATGTGTTATAGAGACATCTGAAATTTCCAAATATTATTAAACCAAAACCTGGTTTTCTATTTTTATATAATAGCCTGTTTGTCATTGAGCACACAGGAACCATTACCTCTATGTTTGAAATGCATTATTTACAAATAGACCATGCATTATGCCCAGTTTTGTGTGCCGAACACTGTTAATGTTTATCATACCTGTGCAGTGGTTCCTAGAATCTTTCTGCAAATGTGTTTGTTTAACTGAGGATATTCTGCTCCTGATGGTACCCAAAATGGAAAATTTCCTTTGTAGCTTGACAAAGTCGGAACATCATTTCAAGTCTTCCTTTCGAGTGTTACATCTTCACTCACCCACCACCTTCAGCTATGATGAGGAATGTACTCTGCCTCTTTCCTATGGCTTGTCATATAAAATGAGATTAATGAACACAAGAAACTGACATTCCTAGGGACTGAAGGATTCCATTTTGCACTGAGGACTCTTTTTATGTGGAAGAATATATAAAATAAAACAGTGTACTTACATACTAGAAAATATAAAGCAAAGAAACAATAATGAAAAAACTCCACAGGGGTTGAAAAAATGACTCAGTTGTTAGAAACACTTGCTCTACTTCCAGAGGCTTGGGATTCTGCTTTCACCACTATCAATGGGAAGCTTACACTCACCCCCAATCCATTTCCACAGAATCTAATGCCCTCTTCTGGACTCTGAGAGAAATTAATGTACATGATATACATACATATCTGAACTGGATAATCTCCGCAAGAGCAGCATGTGCTTTCAACTGCTCAGTCATTTCTCTAGCCCCATCAAACAATCCTTTGAAACTGCTTTTCACTTAAGTTCTGTCCCGATACAATGTTTCACTGAAAGTGTTTTCTATATGTCTTAGATGTTTGTGTTCGCAGTTGTACTGATAATAAATACATTGATTTTATGTTTATTTGTTTGCTTTAATAGCTGTGAGAGTTTATTCAATAGATGAATGAGTGATCTATGTTTCTTACTCTTAGTACTCACATCAATTATTTCTGCCGGATATTTTATTTTATTTCAAGAATACGTGGTCATAACAAATCAGGAGATTTCAAAATTGTCTTCAAATCTCTTGCAGGTAAAACAAATTTTGTATTCTCAATTCCCAAAGTCGAAGATGGTATATGGCTAACTTGAACATAAAGTGATTTTCTATTATTATTATATTTCCTGGTTCATTCTCTGGAAGTAATAAATACCTGAATGCTTTGAAAATAATTATGTGGTAAAAAATTTATATAAATTCTGACAAATCAGCATGACAATTTAACCATCATATATACATATATACATACACATATATGTATATATAATTATTTTTAGTATACAATCATTTCTAGTAGAGCATGATTAATCTCAATCTACTTGAATATAGTTGTACCATTAAGTAAAGATTACTTACTAATTTGATTGTTTTTCTACTCTCTTCCACATAACTTATAAAACTATAATAAATAGAGTAGCTACTTAATATCATGTGCTGTAATATAGCTGAAGTTTTCAAATAGCATAGTAATTGCTTATATTACATGAATTTGCCTTTTGGAAGAGAATTTGATTCTTCATTTTACTGTATACAGAATTGGAAAAGCAATTCTTTTTTATTAAACACAGGTTATTTAATGATGACTGTGTAAACAGTTTGAGTTCGGGCCAGCATGATATCTTAGAAATTATCTAGTTTCCAAAAGATGAAAATGATAAGGAATAAGTTGCTTGGTTGGTATTACCACCATATGGTGAAATATATAAAGACTACAAGCTATTGAGAGTCAGTAGACCATTTAACCTGTTTCTCTGTTTGGCCATAACATAAGACATTTTTCTCAACCATAAACTATGGCTATGGTGAAATACATTGCAAAAAGCTCAGAATGAATGGGCTCATAAGTAAATGGGCGGAAACCTTAAAATGTTAGACAAAAAAACCAACAACAAAAACCTTTACTTTTAATAACTTAGTATTCTCAGCTGTTTTAGTATAATGGCCAGCAAAACAAGTAAATCTATTATGAAGTACAGTCACTAAATGCTCTCTAGATATTGGATTATTCCACTTTTATTATTAATAGCTTATGTGGTAGGAAGCTGAAAGCTAATGGTTGAGTGCTCAATATATTTCTTCCAAACCCAAAATGTTATTTTCCTTTCTTAATTTTAAAATAGTTGCTTATTTTCTCTCATGAGTAACATCACTGCAGTTTTGTAAGATGGATGCTACAGCTCTAAAATCATGCCCAGATGAAGAATAAGAACAAAGAGATCTCAGGAAAATCTTTCTTCTTCTCTTATCATGTTTATTTAGAAAAAAAATACATCCTTAAAACAAAACTATATATTTTTATTTTATTTACCTTTCTTTTGCTCTTTTTTATTTGATATGGTCATTGTTACATGTATGAGTGTATGTTCACCTGTGTACAAAGGTACACACACATACACACTTAGAGGTTGAATGAACCTAAGGGGTGCTTCCTCACTAGGTGTCCAATATTTCTTTCCATACAAGTCATTGACTGGGACATAGCAATCGCCATGTAACCATGACTGTCTGACAGGGGAGCTTCAGGAATCTTCTGGTTTTGCCTGCTTAACTCTAAGATTACAATAAACCAGGTTAGGCTTTTAATTAAGTGGGGATAGAACTCAGACACTTTTGCTGGTGTGGAAAGCATTTTACTAAACGAATTATAACCCAGACTAATTTTCTTGAGTCTTAATAGCCACAAGTGAATCACATTAACTGAACCAGTTAGCAAAAGAAACTACTGAAAAATAGGGGATTTGAAATTTATCATTATCATGTGAAAAACAATGAAGTTGAGTGAATTGTCATTTAATTAAAATTGTACTGAAATATTTAGATAAAGAATCCAAGTCAAAATTATCAACTGTATTTTTTATTCAATTAATACCAATCTACTAATTTTTGATATTTATTCCATACTATGTTATTGTAATAAATTTATATAAAATATCTCCTGACCACCAAAAGACTCAACTTAAAATAAAATCACCCAGTAAAGTTAATATGTGTCTTGAGTTTCTTGCTATCCTACTATGGACTCAGGCTGTAAGTTTAGCCTGCATTTATGACAGGGTATCCTACTATACCCTAGATTTTCTGTCCAATAAGCTTTTATAAATTAAGCTTATGCATAGTTTTTACTTCCCTTATGTACTTTTCCATGGCCTAGGCCAAAAGAAATATGAATGTGCATGTATAGGTTGTAGTGATTATTTGTTAAAATTGGCCAAGTGACCAGTAATAGCATTATACAACTTTCACCAAAAATATTGGAAGCAGCCTTCAGATATAGTTTGATAACGTGTTTTTTATGCTGAGTGCTTCTGGTTCAGTTGGATTCCATAAAGTTACTGTTCACTTATAAAATTGTATTTAATTTTTATGTACAGAATCCCTTATTCATTTTGCATGCTACCTTTTCTGTGTCCTTTAATTAATACAGAGTGAAACCCTTTGTTACAGACCTAAGAAACATATTAAAAATAGATGGGTAACCATAAACAACAGAAGGATGAAAGATGAAAGAACAATAGAGATAAGTGGGGAATTCAATTTTGGGCTCATTCATGAACTAATTATTCTAAACAGAGTGTTTGCTCATATCCTTAACTGGATATCAACACATTTTTTGTGCACCTGAAGCTATCATTAATGTATTAACTAACACTATACTAGTTGAGCTGCATTCATTGTTTGAAATATAATACTGAATCAGTTAGAATTTTTTCTTGCCAGGATGACAAACCAAAAAGTATAAAACAGAGGTGCCAGAGAAGTCATCATTGTATTAAATATGTGTTAGGAAGATTAATATGCATCTCACTCAAGAATGATTTGTGAAATTTCCATCTACATAAGCCTGTCAAATAGTGTGGCCATAATAAAGATCTTGTTTATTCAGCTAAATTTCTTTCTCCTACCTCTTTTATAACATAGTCAGAGATAAGGGTAGGTATTACAGTATAGATGAAAAAATTCAAACTTGGTTCTAAATAGTAAATTATTCTCTGAATTTTGACTGGTTCTTCTTTGTAGTAGACTCAATATGTTGGTGATGAAAGAAAGGAAATTGGTTCGCTTAATGCCTCCAACCCCTAATAGATTATCCATTCCCAAGTGGTATCCATAAATATATATTCATATATGTAACACTAAATCTAAGTAATTTGTGTATATGTGCATACATTATCTTACATGATATTGTTATAAAATTGAATATAAGAGGTATTTCACTTACAAAAAAATGAAAGCATTACTTCCATAAAATTATGATGTCTAGCTTTAAAAAGGCAAATAGAAGTAAAAGGGCTTGAGGCTTCTATGCAAACTTGGGCACTTGAGAAAAATGCAGCCTGGGCTATTTTAGTCAAAGATCATTGGTCTTGAAACTTTGAGTAACTGTGATAACAGTGGCTATATAATTTATATGATTAAGATCTCTCTCTCTCTCCACGTGTGTGTGTGTGTGTGTGTGTGTGTGTGTGTGTGTTATGCACTCACGTGCTCATTGAAGTTAGTGATAAAGAGGAAAACAGCAGCTAACCTTACTAGGCAAGGTAACGTATGCAAAGTAACTTAAGGCTATTCTAAAACTATTAGACCTGGTAAAAAGATTTAAGCAGAAAAACTTCATGCTTAGCTCTCTGGTTCAGGAAGACCATGTGTGTTCAGAATAGAACATTTAAAAAATATTCAGAGATAAAGCTAAAAAATATACTTAAATAAATGAATAATGTTAAATTATATAATAGTTAGAATGATAACTTCAAGCAATAAAGAGAAAAAAGAACATATTTAAGAGACAAAGATGAGCTTTCTACCAGGAATATTAATATTATCTATTGTTTCTCCAAGGACAATTACTTAAGAAGTTGGGTCTACTATTAGAATCTGAAGAGCATGATTTTGATTGAAGTATTGTATTTGGTCATAATCAGTACATAGAATATAATTGGATTCAGGAGAGTATGTGAAAGTGCTCAGAGAGATGTCCTGAGTAAGTAGAGAAACTAAATTAGAACCCAGAGGACTGACAACATGTGAGAGGCAGTACCAGGAAACTCATCCATCATTCTTTCTGGCTATAACATTCCTGAAATATGGCAGAAAGTAGGCTCTTGGATAATCATACTATCTCTTGTCAAAAGGAAATTGAATGAGCAAGATAAATTGACATATTGTGAGACCAAATGACAGTGATTAAGTACTGGCCATGCACTGAAGTGCTTGATCCAATTACATACTGTATACGGGGCTAGAGTGACCTTTGAATGAGACTACGGTAGAATGGCCTACATTTGAAAGCTTTATTTTCCTCAGACTTGACAAAGATGAAGGAAACGTTTCAATACTTTAAAGTAAAGCAGAGCATGCTTACTATCAGACTTTAAAAATCTACTGATCAAAGGATATGGAATAGTATTATTTTAGATGTCTTCCTCTAAATTGATTAAAGTTCTTACTTTCCCTGCCATCATTTAGCCACTTAAATGTGTAAATTACTTTAAGTTTATCTAAAGATGAAAAAAAGGACAGTGCTATTTTTTCCTTGCTTTATTTTCTCTTTTTTCTTTATAACTTTTATTGTCATTTTTAAATTATCCTTTGAGGATTTCATAAGAAGTTTTACCATATTCTTTCCTCTATAGTAACTTCTGTTCCATTTCTGCCCCCCCCCCTTCACACTGACACAACTTTATACTATTTCTCTCTTAATAAAAGAAGGGAAAAAAGAAGAAAAGGGGCACTTAAAACTGTGGAGCCTGATCTGTGATGTCCAACTATTTTGAAGCATGGGGCTACTATATGGTTGATATACTCATTGTGATGTCATTGAAGAAACATGATTTCCCTTCATCAAGCTAACTACAGTTTCTTAGCTCTATATGGGACATTGTAACCATTTTCTTTCCTTTATGCTGGGACTGTATCTGGCTTAAGCATGTGCAGGTCTTGTGTATGCTGTCACCATGTCTGTGAGCTCATATGTACATCTACCCTGTTGTGTCCAGTTGATGCTGTTTGTTTGTTTTTGATGAAATTATCCACCACCTCTATCCCTTACAATTTGCCTGTCTTCTCTTCTGCATAGATACCTGAAGGTGTGAAGAATAGTGTATTAAAGTCACCTCATTCAGAGCTGAGAAATCTAACATCTCTCACTCTCTGACCACCCACCCATCTAAAAATTTTTAACACAGAATTGTCCCAGTCTAAAGGAAATGCAAGGACAAAAATGAATCAGAGGCTTAAGAAAAGGATATCCAGAAACTTCACCACTGTGCAATTCCTTGAATCTGTACACAAAACCCCTATAATATTGCTGATGGCAAGATGTGCTTACAGAAAGGAGCCTGGTATGGCTGACCTCTGAGATGGTCTGTCAGTACTTGACTAAGATAGATGCAGATACTCACAGCCAGCCATTGGATTGAGTCTCTAGACCCCAATAAGTGTTAGAGGAAGATATGAAGAAGCTGACGTGGATTGCAACCATATTGGAAATACAATAACAATTAACCAGACACCCAAGAACTCCGAGAGACTAAACCACCAACCAGAGTATACATGGGCCTGTCCATGGCTCCAGCTACATATGTAGCAGAGAACTGCTTCATCTGTCATGAGTAGTAGGAGAGTTACTTTGTCCTGTGAGATGATAGATGGGTGAGGCAGAAATGGGTATGTGGGTGGGGGACAACCCTCTTAAAAGCAAAGGGGAAGGGATGGAGTAGGGGCTTCATGTAGGGGATACCAGGAAGAAGGATAACATTTGAAATGTAAAAAAAAAGTTAAAATGATTAATAAAAAAGAGTGAAGTTAGCATTGAATATTTTCACAATCAGGTTCACAATTAACTCTAAAGAAAGATTCAGCAATGGGTATAAAAAATATATGATCACTTGGGTAATATCATTCAACAAAACATTCCAAAACGTGTGTGCAGAACCTCAGGCAGAAACAGTCTTTATGACCTCTGGCTAGATGTGGGGAACTGTCTTAAGAGGATTGTCTAAAACTGAAAATGAAAATATTCCTTAGGGTAAGATTAGTCAGTCTATACTTTTGGAAGTTAACTTACAAAGTATAATGTACAATGTATAAAGTGCTTCCTCAAAACAAATATCCTGTGTTTCTAATGTAACACTTTCAAATATGACTCTGACAATATAAATTTTGTTGTATATCTTTATTATAGTAGTAGCATTCAAAAAACAAACATTGGTTTTCAGTATAACAACTGATAAAACATTTTTCCAAATATGTGAAGTGTTTTCTTTAGATGATATTCCCCTTCTTTCCTAAATTCTCCTAGACCCAGCCTCCTATTCCACATCCACATTCATGACCTCATTTCTTTCTGGACTGATTAAGTCCGGTAGTGATGCCTATATATTCCTTGCATGGTTACCAAGCATTAAAGTTAGTTATACTTACCAGCAGCCTACCTTACAGAAAGCTACATTCCTTCTGGGTAGTACCACTTATCAAAAACTAATGTAAAAATTTTAATTATTTTTGAATTTTACATAGTTGGATTGTTTTACATTGTGTAACTTTATTTACTTTTCTCCAACCACTTTCATGCCTTCTACAGTGACTCTCTTGTAATTCAAGTCCTCTCCTCTCTCTCTCTCTCTCTCTCTCTCTCTCTCTCTCTCTCTCTCTTCCATATATATATGTGCACATATGTGCACACACACACACACACACACTATATATATATATATATATATAGTGTGTGTGTGTGTGTGTGTTTGCACATATGTGTGTGTGTGTATGTTTTATATATAGGTGATTTTAGAACTTACACTTGGTATTGGACACTTAGGAGACACATCCCTCAAGAATACTAATTCTTCCTCTCTCAGTTTTAGTTTTTCATTTGGGACTGGGGACCATGTGATTTTTTTTCGTTTGTATGTCAACAGGTATTGATACTGCTCAGAAGTTAATTGTGAAGCCATATTTCTGAGATTTTATGAGTGCACTATCCACGACACACATAGAGTACACAATATTGCAGCATACTTTCTAGTTTTCTGACTTTTTATAATTTTTCAGTTTCTTTTTTTGAATCCATGAAGCTTAGATGTAAGGGTCCTATAAATGTATTGATTAGGGCAGGATATTTCACAGAATATTGTTCTCTGTATTTTGACCATTGCTTTCCATATTTTGACAATTCTGGTTTTCTGTAATGGTTTCTCCTGCAATAAGAAGCCTCCTTAATGAGTGGTAAGAACTGCACTTATTTGTTCATAAGCACTTTGTGCACAGAATTTGGAGAAATTGAGTTGTATATGACCTGAAAGTATTCTCCCTGAGAACTAGCTTTCTCGTAGTGCTTGAAGATGCTACAAAAGTTGCCAAGGCACAAAACAATCATTAGCCTCAAAGAACTGTGATATCAACAAACTACAGCACTGGTTCAATATGGCAAGACATCCCTGCACATTCAACCATGACAGTTATATTTTGGTGTTAATTAATAGTGGCCTAACTGTACTTAAGGACTCCTCTACAGAAAATAATCCATTTCTGGTACTATATATCTATCCATGTCATCAAGATTTGTGAGGTCATAGATGTTAGGGGAGAACCCAGTAACACAACTTTCCTACAAATGTATTTCTGCTTGCATTTACATAGGAAAACTTGTAGCTGTTACTTTAATATTCATTTTTATTCAAAACATAGGCTTTTCAGAATACAGTCTCACCTTGTTTCCTATGATTGTTTAGGACTAACTTACCTATGTAGTTATTTGTAACATAGCCTACTTTTTTTCATGCCAGGAGCCTAAGCAAGCCCAGCTCACTCGCTGGCAATGGTTTTTATAAAACTTTACAATTAACACAGTCATAAATATACATTTCTCCCATTGTAGATGGTATCTTTAAGGTACCTATACCACAAGCCCTGCAGTAAAACATCTGGAGTAATGCTTATGACTTCACAATAAAATCTAGCATTTAAGCAATGATGCATAGCAGAATCCTAGCAAACTCTTTTAAATTCCATGGTAACAGGGCAACTGGAACATATAATTTTGTTAATATGGACTTCTAAGCAGTGTGAAATATGGACTATTTTAAAGAAGAAATAGAAGCCCGAATGCTGAGTAAAAATGAATTCCTATCAGAAATCTTGTCAACAGGAATAGAAATAAAAGTTTAGCTTTTAGAGATGTTTTTAAAGGCAGAAACAATTTGATTAGCAGTTTGTTGGGGTGAGAATGATGGTTTTTTTGTTATATGGGGCATTGATTGTCTATACGAGTTAATGGAGAAGGTACAGAAGATGATAATTATTCATTCTTCAATATACTAATATTGTGGAAGAGCTCCTTTTCTTTATTCTTTGGATTGGATATAAATCTAGACTCTTGAGTTTCGAAAATTTGTCCTAAGCCTGGTATAGCTGTCTCCTGAGAGACACTGCCAGAGCCTGACCAATACAGATGAGGATGCTCACAGCCAACTATTAGACTGAGCATGGGGGCCCCAGTGAAAGAGTTAAAGAACTGACTGAATGAACTGAAGAAGTTTGTAACCCCAAAGGAAAAACAACCATATCAACAAACCAGAGCACCTCCCCAGGGCCAGGGACTAAACCATCAATCAAAGAGTGCACATGGAGGGACCCATGGTTCCCTCTGAATATGTAGCAGAGGGTGGCCTTATCTGGCATTAATAGGAGGGGAGGCCCTTGGGCCTGTGAAGGCTGAAAGCCCCAGTGTTGAGCAATGATAGGGTAGTGAAGAGGGAGGGAGTGGTTGGACTGGTGGGAGAGTACTTTCCTAGAAGATGTGGGAGGAGAGATTGGATAGGGGGGTTGCAGAGTACAAAGCTGTAAAGGGGATAACATTTTAAATGTAAATAAATTAAATAACCAATAAAAATTGCACAGAAACTCCCCAATCTAAGAAAATAAATATTTACACAAAAGAAAAGGGAACAAGCACACATTTAGAGCTGAAATTTTGTACTTTAACAAAAGATGTTTAAACATCTTTTCCTCCTACAATGCTAATGATTTCATTTAATCATCTCAATGTAGATATTCTGAACATTTTCAAGCCATAAGAATGGGTGTTAGTATTATCTCTGCAGAACTAGTTATCTGGGAACATATTGAGAGCATCTTACTATCTCTCTGCCATAGGTCATCACTGTCATTTGATCACATACTTCTTAGATCACTGAAACTAATCAAATATAGCAGTAATAACATCAATATGTGTCCAGTAGGGAAGAGAGGCAGAGAGAGAGAGAGAGAGAGAGAGAGAAACAGAGAAAGGGGGTGAAGAAGGAAAGAGATACTTTGGTTAATCACAAGATTGTTTTGCCTGGCATTGTAAGCATTACAAAGAACAGTTATATCGACTTTAACAGGTCTTCGGGGTTTTATAGAATTGATGTAATATAATCCTGACCTTGAACACAAAGGCAGAGAATTTTAAAAGCATTTAATATAGTACTACTGTGTAATCTTGAAGAGTTTAGGTGAAAATAATTTTACAATGTAATTCCTCAACAGTCATTGTTTAAGTCTCAAATACAGATTGGATTTCATTATGCAACTATAATTATTTCTTCTCATTGAAATAAGTATGTCAACAAACATACAAACACACACACACACACACACAAACACAGATACACACACACCAAAACCAAGCAAGCAAGCAAGCAAGCAAGCAAGCTCTAACATTATAGGAACTACAAGATTGTTTATTGAGGTCAAATATGGAAAAAGGAATTTACATTTATGTCTCACTAAGTACAATACAGAAATAGTTTCATGGACATTTTATAGCAACAAAACAATGAAAATTCTGCATCAAGAATTTTAAAAATACATTATTAGAAATGGTAAATAAGTAGTTATAACAGGCAAAGAAAACTTAATTGCAGATGTCAGATACAATCTGATAGCATTTTTCCCTTTTCTACTGGTAAGGAAGCAGAGATTTACTAAGTTAAATACTCGAAAAAATTATATTTGTTTATCTTGCTGTTAGATTTTGCAATATAGAGGTAATCCAGCAAAGTCTTTTTATGTGGCTAATGAAAGTTCATAAAAAATGTAATTAATTATAATATGATCAGCAAAATCCAAATTGACCATAGTCATTGAAGTTTTTAGTTTTTGGTCACAAGCCTATGCAGATATAAATTTTTATTTTTATGAATTGCCTTTAATAAATATAGTAGTGTTCGGAATGTTTCCCCTTAATCTCATTTTTCAATAATGAGAGCCATAAATTAGCCATTGATCCAATAGGAGATTTGTAAAGTAAAATAGTTTCCATTCTTCCTTTCCAAAAATTTTACACAGTTGATATTACCCTTACGAACCAATTCTTTAAAAGAAAATTACCCCCCCACCAATAAATATTTTTTTTTGTTTCCCCTTTTATGTCTTCATAATTTAAAACATAAAAGGATGCAGAAAAATTGTCTAAAGTCTGAAAAGGAAGCAACTAGGCAGGCCATTGCTAAGAATACTCTTTTAAGAATGTATGTAATTCAGGATTGCTAAGCAAGTCTGTGATAGCTGGTAAAACTTAGGACTCAAAAAGGTTTTTTTTTTTTTTTTAATAATTAATTGTTGTGGCCTGAGATGATTCAGTCAATCTATTGCTTGTACTTCATGTATGGAAATCTGAATTAAATAATATGCTATTTTCATAAATGATAGGTGCAGGAGAGTTGGAAGAGGTAGAGACAAGCAGATCTCTAAGGCTGGTTTGGCCAGCAAGTATAATGCAATTATTGAGGCCTGTCTTCAGTGATATTATGTCAAATGAAATCTATAGAAAATCAAAGTGTTGGAGCACTATTGAAGTAAATATCTAAAGATATTTAAGGCCTCCTCACATAAACATAAACATATTACACAAACATAAAACATTTGTACATATATTTATTTTTTTTTACATTTTTCTGTCTTTTAATTTTTATTGCCACATTCATAAGACATGTTATGTCAGTCATTTATGTCATACTTATATGCATGCCAGCTAAGGACCCAGGAAATATTATTTTGAAATACAGACATTCATTGAGAAGCAAAGAAATATGAAAACAGAAGTACTGAAATGAGATATCTTCTGTTTAGATTGGCCTTTGACTTATCTATATTAACTAAAGAAATCCATTTTCAATTGTAGATGGATGTTTTGACCTATTGACACTCTCCTTTGTCTGACAGAAGCTTTTCAGTTTTCAGAGGTCCCATTTATCAATTGCTGATCTTAGAGCCTGATAAACTGGTGTTCTGTTTGAGGAGATTTCCCCTGTGCCAATGTATTCAAAGCTATTTTCCACTCTCTCTTCTATTAGATTCAGTGTATCCAGTTTTATTTTGAGGTCCTTGATCCACTTGGTCTTGAGCTTTGTGAAGGGTGATAAATATGGATTAATTTGCATTCTATATGCAGACTCTGTAATAGTGTCAGGGTTTGATACCCACCCATAGGATGGATCCCAACTTGGGCCAGTAACTGGTCAGCCATTCCTTCAGTTTCCACTCCATTTTTGTCCCTGCAATTCTTTTACACAGGAACAATTCTGGGCAAAAATTTTGAAGGTGGGTTGATGTCCCCATTCCTCCACTGGGGTTCCTGTCTAACTACGGGAGGTGGTCTCTTCAGGTTCCATTTCCTCAGAGTAGGCCATTTTATCTAAGATCACACCCATTGAGTCCTTGAGTCCTCTCACTTCCCATGTCTTTCAGACTTGGGAGGGTGGGTTGGTGGGAACATTTAGGATTTAAATAAATAAAATAATTTATTAAAAATAAAAATAAAGAGGTCAAATCAACTAGAACTCAGGAAATGAAGCCTATTTCTAAACTTTGAGGCCATTTACATGAATCAGGTAATTGCAGACTATTTTCCATTGTATCTGCTGGGAAGGAAATAGTAGAACATACTTTCTGGATGCATGTTTCTTTCTTGCTTTATTAATAATGGGAGACAGTAAAATTCAGACCAATCTTGTAAAACATACATGATAGATGTTTAGTGAAGTCTAACACAATATGGAACTAGAAGTGCCAAGAAAGGGGTTACATTAGAAGGCTTGGAATCACAGACCTTTCAGAAGGCTCAGTGCTTTAGAAAAGTACTAGGAAAGGCTGAAGAACAACATTAATTACCATCCTATTATGAATTTGTGAATGTATAATTATGATTCCTTGATTTCTAGTTGATTTGCTTTCTTTAATAAATATATACAAAACAAAGACCAAGCAAGAGATGGGACATTTCATTTCAACACACTTGTTTTCATATTTCTATGCTATTACTGAAATGTCTATATTTAAAAATACTGTTTTATGAATGTTTATAAGACTATAAAATTGAAAGGATGGGAAAATAGGTAAGAAAAATGTAAAATAATTATAATAAGGGAGTATAAATTTCTATAATTTCGAATATCCCCAATGCCCAGAAATTATAATAAGCTTTCTTTCCAAGTAAATCATATCATTAACCAACAAAACAAATTAATTCCTAGAGTATTGCCAAACACACCTAAGTAATGTTTTAAATAAAAATTATATTAATTAAGGTGCAAAGGAAAATTGTAGCCAAATAAAAGAGCTAAATATGGTTTTTGTTGTTGTGAACTTATAGCATCTGTGGTTGTCTACATAAGCCCTACAGAAGGTCAAGCTAGCCAACAGCCTGGCATCAATGTGAAAGATAATCTCTGAGCTTCATCCCAGATTCAGAAGCTATTGGCAATGGATAGCTAGTGGATATGAAGAATGAGAATAATAATTTATTAATGTTATGATTACTTGTAGGTACCCCATGCTGTAGTTAATGGCAACACATCCATGCACCTATAGGAAGCACTAACTAAACTTTAGTCAGTTATCAAAAAATTATGAATTTTTGAGGTTGTATTGATGGAACATTACAGTATTTGGAAATTGAAGTGGAAATTATGGTAGATATGCTTACTTTCCATTGTATACATGTATGAAATTATCAAATGGAAATGAGAAAATATGAACGTATGGAACTTCTAAAGTGCTAATGGTACAACACATAAGGTGAGCTAAGTAAACATGCCAGGAATGTTATTGCTATTAACACGTGTAGGCAGGCAGTATGCAGGAAGCTGCTGATATAGAAAGTCAGAAGAAGTGTGGTCCCCTAAACTAAAAAAAAACCACCAATATCATTTTCAGATTGTCAGGACCCAGGAAATTCTTGACAAGAGAGTCCAAAGGATGGTTTAACTAAGAGAAGAGAGTCTGCCATTCTTTTGAGGATGCACCAATCTCCTTTTGTAATTACAATCTGGAAACTTCAGGAGAATACATGTGCGGAAAGAATAATCCACCCCAATTTCTCTCTCTGCTCACTAAACTCAAAGCCTCTTGTACTACACAGGATTTGTCCCTGTTCCACTCGAGGGACTGTTGCCCCTCATTATTCTCGATAAATGATATTATACTCCTGTTGAAGATTAGATTATTTACTTGTTCTTTTATTTCTCATTTGTCTAGATCAGTCTTGATATAACAAATTCAAAATATAAAGCACTTTTGATAGATGTAAAATGATATCAAATATTCCATGTATATGTTACCATGGTTATTTAAAATACAATATATAAGTATCAACTATTTCAGTTGGACAAAGATTTTTGTCTTCCATGAGAGAAACAATTTTCCTAAACCAAGGAAGAAAAGGCTCTCATTTCATATGAAAATGTTATGAGCTATAATTTACAGCTTACAGTTTCATTACATAAAATATAATGTTCAAAAACTTTATAAATATTTAAGGATGAATATGCCCCAAAATTATATGATTATGACTTTAAAGCTGAGTTCTTCTTTTATAAGCTTAGCATTGTAGTTAAATATTCCAGACGTTTATAGTTTTATTCTGTACTATTCACCTAAAAATATGAATATGTTGATAGGCTATTCTGAAGACACTCAGCGAATAGCTAGATTGAAGATATGAACATAATTCCAGAAGTTATTCAAAGGCAAGGCAGGTTAATGAAGTGAAGAGAACAAAAATAATTCAGTTGCAGAAAAGCAAGGTATACAACCTCTGAGTCAGCTTATAAAAATGCAAACCACATAAAGCATTAGGGGAAAATAACTTGGCCTATTCAAAGGCCAGGTGAAGCTTATGTTAGTGCAAAATACACCCATGGGTGATGACATAAGGCAAATTTTATATAAGTATGCAATGCAGGTCTGCAACTAAAATGATCAACCTCTTTTGTGATCTGTAGAAGTTAAAAGCAGTTTAGGAGCAGTGGTTTGATCATGCTCTCTCCACAATCTGAATAAAACAGTTTAAAACATTCACTATCACTATCAAAGTATGTTAAAATTCATTATTTTATATTCTAATAAATTTGTAGTTGCTACTAGCAATATTAACAATCATTTAAGAGGCAATATAAAATTTCTGACAAGTTGAATTAGTAAATTAATAATTAGCTTTTGGTTGTAAGAAATTTAAGAGCCATAAATAAATGATGGTTTTTGCGTAGAGAATGAAAAGGCCAGATCATAAATAAGAAAAACCAAACAAAAAGAAACAAAAACCAAGTAATTTGATATTAAGAAAAATAAATATTTTCCCCCCAAAATGTTTAATACTTTATATAATTTAACCCACACTTCTGATGATTTTCTTGATGTGTGCATTTAAATTGATGTCCATGTATTAATGTATTCTATAATATGTTTCTGTATGTGTGCTTGTGTGTGTGTGCATGTACACCCATGTGCACATGCACAACATAGTATAGCTATGGAGGTGAAAGGACAACTTGCAAAAATGAGCTATTTTCTTCCACCAGGTGTGATATTATACTGAGGTCATGAGGCACAATGGCAAGTACCTGTAGCTGCTGATTCACCTCATTGGCCTAAAATATTTTTAATATTCTTATACTTGTTTATTATTTACTTCTCTTCCTCTTAGATTATTTATAAATATGATTTTATGCAGCTGTATAGTTTTTATTTTTGAGTCTTAAATTAATGGTTGAGTTTCTTTTTGTTCATTTTTTTAAAATTTATTTATTTATTAGATATTTTATTTACACTTCAGATGCCATCCCCTTTCCCCATTCTCCCCCACCCCCCTTAGGAAACCCCTATCCCATGCCCCCTTTTCCTTTTTGCATTTATACATTTTTTTAAAAAAAATGTTAATCATAGGCTTTATAAGTTTGGAATTGTTCAATCAGAGGTGTAACCCACTACCCAAAGTAGATATAACAACTATCTTTGACTGATGAAGATACATGAACTTCTGCCTCCCTGTCTCCCCCCTCTTTCTCTCTTTCATCACCTAGCATCTCCTCTCCTTCTTCTTCTCCTCTTCTTACTCCTTTTCTTCCTCTCAGTACTCCTCCCACCTTAGCTCCTCCTACACATCACCCTTCCTGTTAAAATGAAACTTTTCTCTCAAAATACAATTAGAGCATAATTATGCCAATTTGTACCAATGAGGTACAAGATAGTCCTAATACTCAGTCCATCCTTTTGTTGACTAACCAGCACCTCTGTCATCTATCCTAACTAAAACATTTAGTTCTGAACCTGGCTTTAGGATGAATGTCAGCTGCCGACCATCCACTCAAATCTTTTCTCTCAAGGTAGATAGCTATAAGTTTTCAACCCCATCAGAAATCCAGAATGACTGAGTTAATGGTTGAGTTTCTAATCATTCCAAAATCATCTAAAATATGCTTATGGAGATTAAAATTTTTCTTTTGTGTTGAGATTTCTGATAAGAATTTTGTTCTGTTTTATCACATACTTCACTCTTGCAGAATGTACGACCACAGTTCTGAAAGTGTGTATGAATTGAGGTCAGTTGTAGAAATACCAGAGATTTTTTTTTACATGAAATGACAAAATATCAAAGACTAACTATATAATCTATTACTTTTTTCCACATTGAATGACCTGAAAATATTCAAACTTCAAGAAAGTCTAATGTCAGAAAAATTATTTTATGATATGTTATGAAATGTAAAACTAGAAAATATCAATAAGAATAACATATGAAAATATAAAAAGAGAAAGAGGATCAAACAATACAGAGTCCACTGAAGACAGTTCTGGGTGAGGAAATATATCACTCTGGAGTTATAACTTCATGTTTTCAGAAGTTAGATTACACAAAATGACATAATCTCTGAGAACAGGAGTTTGAAAATTACATAGGGACTTAAGAATTACCAAGTAGTGACCTTGTTACTGCTTGTGGATTGGGTTTAAGCTTTCAGAACATTTATCAATGAGAGTTCTCTCAAGGTCAGTAAAGACTAGCATTCTTGGTGGCGGGTGGGGGGTAAGACATGGCATTGTAGCTAACACACAGAGTGACTGGCATCTTTTTAGTATATTATAATCATCTTAGTTTTAGCCTATACAGCCTTCCATTTAAAAATTGAGACAAAAATATAAATCCATTAATTAATTCTAATAGCTAATTCATAAGTATAATATATGCTTTATAAAAATCATTATATTAAGAACCATTATGTTAGAATTAAAAAAGTATGTATATTACTTAATCTGTTAATATAAGGCCCAGTAAAAGAAATGTATCTCTAAAATTTACTATGTAACAATTTTTCAAGTAACAATGGAAATGGCTTCACTTAGCTCGATTTTTCTACTCACCAATAGCTTTAGAATGATTTTAAAGTTTTGTTCTTACTGTTTCTTTCCTTCTGTTATTTTGAAGGAATATTATATAAATATAGACATATTTATACATACATATAAATTTTTATATGTAGTCATAACAGATAATTGACACAAGACCACTTTGCTGATGGTTTTTAGGAACCACAAAACAACATAAATAGCTTTCTATTGGCCCTTTTGTATCTGTGAAATCAGATACTGAAATCTGTTAAGAATATTATCTGCATTTATTACAGACTACCATTTCGAGCAAAACTTTTACTCATTGGTAAGAATTAAGTTGGCAGAAGAAATTTGTATGTACTTGAATATTACAAATTAACCTTTATTGATATTTTAAGTCCCTATCTTCAAAAGCTTTATTCTGTTGAAACTCAAAATTAAATTTATTTAGTTCATTTGTTTTTTCAAAATTAGAGAAATACATGAAAATTGATTTAAGTATTTTACTTTAGCATTTAAATACCTTTTTTCAACTAACATGCTATTGTTTATTTAAATAAAGTCAAAATAATTAAAAATTATTTATTCTAAATATTATAATGAAATTAAGTTATTAAATTTGGAATTGTATAAATCACATGGTAGTGAAGATACCTGAATTCAAATACCAAGTAAGAATATTTATATTTTCTTCATTTATTAAATAGTATTTTACCTAATTAAGAATATTTGTTGATGAGCTGGATGTTATGGCCCATTCCAGAATTCAGGAGGCAGAGGGAGCTAAACTTTGTGAGTTTAAGGCCAACATGGTCTACAGAGGTCCAAGAGTAACATAGACAAACCATAACTTAAAAAATCAAAAGTAAAATATAATCAATCATTGAACATTGAAGGCATAATTTCTCCTGCAGGCATTGTCATTAATTATCAAAACTGTAAACATATTTATATATTCTAAGGATGGTGTGCTGTAATGTCTGTGAAATATATCTGATCATATATCTTATAATCAAAATCAAAATCAAAAGAGATTTGACCAAAATCTCTTTGTACCATTTGGACTTTTCTAGTACGAGCAATGATGAAAGATGTATATATTTTATTTCTTAAATTTCCACCAAACATACATTGTAACTTCATTACATTTGAATATTTTAATATTAAAAACATACAACTAAAATTAATATGCTACCAATAAATAAAGAATATGAAGAGCAGCTGGTAAAATTGCATCATGGCCTGCACTCTGGAAAACTGTCTTTTCCAAATTAGTGGCCACACATAGCAACTTTTCATAGTGGCTGGATGACCTTGTGTTAAATTTTTGGATAGAGATAGTTTTCTAACTCATACAGAGCCAGAGAGACTGATGCTGTCTCTGAGATTTTTTTTTTTTTGATGGGATATTCTGTTATCAAGTCCAAGTGAGGTCTTTGTGTACTTTACTCCCTATTCTTTTATATGTTGTGTTTATTGAATAATGTGTTACATGTTTATGAATTTTAATGAGTATATGTGCTCATTAAATGTATATATTTATTATTTAATAATATTTAATATTTAATTAAATATTAATATTTAATTATTAATAAATATTTAATATTAAATAAATAATTAAATATTTAATATTAAATATTAAGTATTTAATATTTAATTATATATATATATATATATATATATATATATATATATATATATATATATGAGTATATAGAGAGAGAGTCTCTGGAAGCCAAAAAAGGGTACCATGTCTCTTGGTGTTGGAGTTATAGTCAGTCATGACACTATATGGGTGCTGGCATCCCAACCATGTACTTGGAAAGATCAAGACATGCTCTTGATTATGGTTGCTAATCTAGGTCTCTATCCCAAACTTTCCTTTTCTTTGAAAAAAAAATTCTGGGTAAATTTTAACCATGTATAAATTCTGATACTAGAGTTCAAGTACCTTTCTTTGTCTCATTTAAACTGTCAAAGGAGTGAAAACTCAAAATATATTCCACAAACACTTGCTTCAGTGATCATGTATGGAACATTTGTTTTTCAAAAATCATGGCAAACAGATCCTATTTGAGAGTCTGTTTGGTTGGCTGAAAATTTATGTCCTTTGAATTTCTTCAAGTCCCCTCTCATGTATTTATAGCAAGGATATTTGGTAGGTGAAAAATATTCATTTAAAAATTCTCATTAAATCTTCCTCTGTTATTTATTAAATTAATGTTGCTCTGATTTAAAAAAAATTAAAATAAACCTCCCTGACAGTAAAGTTATTCATGAATTGGTTTTCGTTCTCAGATCCCTTCTGTCTCTGCCACATTGTGATGGACTAAATTGGCTGAGTATTGGATTTAAATTTAAGTACAGATGAAAATAGATTAGTCATAACCCTGATGCCTTGTTCATTTTTCTCTCAATTTCACATGCCACAGAAAGACAGCTTATTGATGACAGTGCTCATCAGTTTTACAGGAAACATCAAAAGAATATTGTACCTCATCTCCCTCTGCTGTCTCCTTACAAGAAACAGTGCTGCCCTTTGAATAACTACTACTACTGCTAAATAAGTCACAGTAAGATATATAGTAGAGTATAATAACTCCAATTAGGTAACCTCTGAAAAGGATGACTAAGTACCATTTCCTGGTTTTAGGGGCTCATAAATCCCTTTTAAAAGTTTTCATCATTTTTTAGTCATTCTCTGAGTACATCATACAATGTATTTTGATAATAATCGTCTTCTAGATTCCAACTTCCTCTAGATCCATCTGCCCTTCATTTCCCTCTTTTGTTCTGATTTATTATATCCCTATTATATACAATCTGTCCTGCCCATTTGCTCTTGGATGTGTGATTTTCCACTCAAGCATGGTGTGCCTACCAGGGATCAAATTCCTAAAGACTCAATTCTCCCTTTCACATGGGCTATCAAATGCTAATAATCTCAGAGTTAGGAGTGGAACTTTGTGCATCCTTTTGTTCTCCATGACTGGATTGTTCTAGCTTGAGCTTGTGAATGGCATTATAGCCACTGCTGAGTTCATATGTCTAACTCCCCACTGTTTCTGCAAATGATTTCCCTGTAGTCATAAGCCACTTTTGACTCCTGAAATCTGTCTAGCCTTTCTTTTGCAATGACCCCTGAGACTTGGCAAGATCTACTATGATATAGTTGCGCTATTTAGGGCAAACCTTTCTGTAGTCTATTATCTTTTGAATGTTGATACTTGTGGGTATCTGTGTTAGTCTACAGTAGTAAAAATATGTTTGTCGGATAAGGTCTGTGTGAAGTACTAATCTGTGGATATAAAAATACAGCATTAGTACTATGACCATTTTTCAGAGTATTAGATATTTGTTCTCCCTTAGGACCCATGAACTATTTTGCTCCAGAGTTTGGGGACTGATTACAGTGCCAGGTATGTGCTTCAACTCATTGAAATGGCCTTAAGCCAATCAGAAATTTGTTTCTTTTTGCTGCTTTAATAAATTGTTAGGCATTTTTGATCACTTTCACACTTTTGCATATGTCTTGTTACATATTAAGCCCACTATAATATAAATATATGCTATTGACTTTTTAATTGTATATTTTCTTTATTTACACTTCAAAGTTATTTCATTTCCTGACACCCCCCCCCAAAAAGAAAACCTCCTATCCCATTCTCCTTCCCCTGTTTCTATGAGGGTTTTACTTCACCTTCCCCCCATGCACTCCTGCCTCGTCACCCTGGCATTACCCTACACTGGAGCATCGAGCCTAACAGGATCAAGGGTCTCTCTTCCCATTGATGCCTGACAAGAACATCCTCTGCTACATATGTGGCTAAAGTCATGGGTCTCTCCATGTGTACACTTTGCTTGGTGGTTTAGTCCCTGGGAACGCTTTTGTAATTGAAAATATCTCATCCCCTGCCCACACCCTGTGCTGATCACAAAAGTCTAAATTTCTTATTGTTACTCTAAAATTAGGATGAAAGTAATCTCATCTGTTCTTAGCTTGATCCTTTCACCTTACTGCAGAGAATCATATGCTATGTGTCACTTAGACTACTTCCTGTCTTTTTTCCCTCCAGACAGTAAAAGAGTTAGATCTTTCATTTTTCTATTGTGTTCCATTGTACCTCTAGGAAGCAAACATCATTACATAGATCAAAACCAGATAAACTTCTTTATACTCAACATGGAATTTTCAGCTGTAGTTTCTTGAATATAAAAACTATGGTTTAGGCTTGAGATGTCAAATTACTCCTTTATGCTAAAATATCAAATTTATCAGTACATCAATGTTGCATACGCAATGTTGCATATCCTTTCATGGGAACTGGCTTGATTTAGCTCCACAGTAATGAGATTTGCTAAACTAGACCAAGCGTTTTTGTGTTGTGTTTGCTGTTAACAGTGATTCTTGATCCAGGCTAGTTGGATTAGACCTCTGTGTCCTCCTGTGTCCAGCTGAGTAAATTTAGGCAAGTTCCTCTACTCCCGGTACTCGCCAATGCCATTGCTTAAACTTGGAAAATGCTCAGTATGTTGGAAACTCTATTTCTCATAATAAATCACTGTGCTTCTCAAACTGTTCAGTATGATAGACATAACAGAGTTCTCAAAAATAAATCCTATGTGAGACTTTCTTGAATCACTGTTTTTTAATTGAAAATATGTTTTCATATAATATATTCTGAGCAGCTTCTTCTCCCTCATCTTCTTTGCAGGTCCTCCTCATTTATCCCTTTCAACCCTATGCCTTCTTTCTATAGTTGTTAATAACACAAGTGGGCAAATTAAAAACTTTAAAACAAATTGAGCAAACAAAAAGATGGAAAAACAATCAGAAAACAACAATAGAAGAAACAAAGAAAGCACAAAGAATTCATACACCCACAGGTACTGAAAAATGAAAGCCACGAAACACAAAACAAGAATTCATAATATACCAGCATTATTATTACTTTTTTTTTTTGTACTGAGGCACTGAATTCTCTGAAAAGTTTTATTCATCATGTGTGGCTGCAGTTAGGGTAAAATAGATTGATTGAAAAATGATCATAACTTGAGTCTTGAAATCCCTTTCTTTCTATAATGTAATTTTCAATGGTTTTAATTGATTAACTTCAGGTCACCACTACCTTCAGTATTTACTAAGTTAATCCAGTTACCTAATTTAATTAAATAACAATAATCCCACCAGATCAAATTAATATATAAAATCTCTGATCCTACATAACTCTCATAGGAGTGAACTTTTTCCAGTAGAACACAGTTTTTATTTACTATAGGCCAGCATCTGCGACATCTACCTACTACAAAAGCAGCAGAATCATGTTCATACTGAACAGAATATTTTTGAATTGTTTTCAGTACATAAGCCACCTCTTCTTTATGCTACTGGTTTATGATTTCATAAATCTTGTTACATGAGAGGCAATAGGAGTATTTACTAAAACAAGTGTTCTTTATCCTTATGCTTAGGGAGAAATATGATGGATTTCTGAAAAAAAGTGTTTACTTTGTTCTCACAGTTATGTTAGCTCATGAATTTTTGAAATTATCTTCTAAAAAAATAAACCTATGGTTTGCTATCTGTATTATCTTACAGACACTGTTTTATGTGTCTGCCTCCCACACTTTCTGAACAAATTTGATTTCTATGGCATTGAAGTGAAAGAAGATTGTTCTTTAAAGGCAAATTAGAACTAATTTGGATGTTATAAATGATATTTTGTCTGCTAGAAAGAAGGAGCTCTGTAGACTCAGCCATGGTAGCATAACAACATAAATATAAACAAGCTCTGTGATGATATTCAAACAATTTTTTTAACAAAAAAGTCACAGGTGTTACCTAAGAATTCTGATTTACCATCTCTTGATACATAAATCAAAATACATGTTTAGCTTTTAACTAAACAATAACATTGTACCCCTATGATTAGATATTATATTGGTCCATGGTCATAACTGCCTGCTGATTATAAATGAGAAGAAACCATCTCAAATTTTCCTTGGAGTTTTCTGACTCTACACACAGGTTGTAACTGATACATTATTTATAAAATTTTCTACTGCCCGCCCCATATATGCTCTCTGGGAATGTCAGAAATTGCCGCCTTTGTGTTTATTCTTGTTTCCATGGCACTTAATTGCCACATGGATTTGAAATGTTACTGTTCTGCACTCCTCTTGTATGCCATCCTATATTATACCTGGAACGATTTGAATAATCATGATGCCAATCTGTGCCAGGAAACACAGGTATCACATTTCTCTCAGCAATGGGATTATCTTTGTGCTTCTGTAATTTATGATAAAACGAAACTGAAATTAAAATTCCAGAGGTCATGGCACCAAGCTCTTCTAGTAACAACCATTGCATCATTCAGGATAATTTCAGATATCAAACAATGCCACAGAAATTTAAAAATAGTATGATAATAAAATTTCTTCAAAAAGTGGGACTGGTAAACAGATACAACATGGTGTTTGTAAATTACCTATATCATCTAAAGCACATACATTTATTGTTTCCATTAAAATTCTATTTTAACCTAAATTTAGGACGGTCATGAGAGTGCTAATCAGATAACACAATTGGGTAGTGGGTTACACCTCTGATTGAACAATACCAAACTTATAAAGCCTATGATTAACATTTTTAAAAAAAAATGTATAAATGCAAAAGGAAAAGGGGGCATGGGATAGGGGTTTTCTAAGGGAGGGGGGAATGGGGAAAGGGGATGGCATCTGAAGTGTAAATGAAAGATCTAAGAAAGAAAGAAAGAAAGAAAGAAAGAAAGAAAGAAAGAAAGACACAAAGAAATTAATTTCAAGTAAGATATATTTAAGCATTATCAATAAAGCATTGCTTGATATGTTAAAAAAAAAAAAAAAAAGATTACTGGCTGAGTTTTTGTAGAAGCCAAATTTGATTCACAGCGCACATATGGGGTTTCAGAACCATCTGAAACTCTGGTTTCAAGGTACCCGTTCTTCTGGCTTTTGCAAGTATGGGGACCACAGAACACATAGATGTACATCCAGGCAATACAGTCTTACACTTAAAATAAATTAAAATGAATAAAATAAAAAGGTCAATTTCTATTTAGTTTTAGATAAATATTAGTTTCTCATATCCTAGAAGCCTGTGATATATGCGTCTTGTTTGTAAAATGCTTGAAAGTAAATCAGGTCATTTCCATGTTCCTATGTTTTGGTCACCAAAGAAAACATTAATGCTACTTTTGGTTTTTGGTTTTGGTTTTCTTTTTTTTTTTATTTTGTTGTCCTCTGGGATTGCATTTAAGTCTTTTAACTTCTAATCTAGTTAATTTTAGAAAAAAATTGACACTATTTAAGGCATCTTTGATACACTGCGTTTTCAGTCAAAATTTAGTCAAGTATGATACCACATACTTGCAATCTCAACTCTCAGGAATCAGAGGTAAAAAGGTCACCACAAGTTCAAGCCTGTCTTTACTACTTACTGAATTCCAGCCTAGCTGTTTACTGACACACTGTCTCAAAGAAAAAGACATAAATAAGCTAAAGCAGAATTTATGAAGGATTGATAGTTGATGTTTATGATTTATTTTTATATGCTTAACTATTAAAATATTACAAGTAATACTATAAATACCATTATTAACATTCTTGTTAAAACCAAGCTTGAGAAAGAGCTTTTAATAATAATATCTGTATTTTCTTGCATGGAGTGCTAGTTTCCTTTTTTGCACAATATTCTATTCTTTCTGCTCTCCTACTCTTCTGTACAAAAAACAAATTAACAATACTCAAATTGATCCTGGCTGTAGCCATGGCAGTGACAGTGGCGATGGCGCTCCTTGCTACCGACCCCAATGTTCTGAGTTCTTGAAGGGAAGACTCACATATGCAGGCTTATGTTAAAAATGCCTTAATCAGCTCAATGGTTGCACTACTTCCTAACCTTCAAGTGGCTAACACATTCCCCTCTGATATCCCTGAGTTATTTCTTCCCAAAAATGTTGCAGAACACAGACTCAAGCCTGGTGTTACTCCCCCTTCATTGGTTCCTTGCCCAGGAATCCTTAAAGGTCCTTCCTATGTCTCCCTGCCCATCCATTGGCCAATGGAAAAGTTATTTACCAATCAAAACCAATTGGGGTCAGGGTTCCCTTAGTTTATTAAATGTGGATGTGTGGATTCTTAATCAATTTTGTGGACCAGATTAACATAACACACGCTGCATTAGACCAATACACAACACTCCTCCTCCTCCTTCTCCATTGTTTTGGTGTAATAGAAATGAGACAAGAGGGGGCTGGAGAGATGGCTCGGCTGTTAATACCACTGACTGCTCTTCCAGAAATCGTGAGTTCAAGTCCCAGCAACCACATGGTGGCTCACAACCATCTGTAATGGGATCTGATGCCTTCTTCTGGTGTGTCTGAAGATAGTGACAGTGCACCCACATACATGAAATAAATAAATCTTAAAAACAAACAAAAAAGAAATGAGACAAGGTTAAATTCTTATTTCCTACTTGTAAAGTTATGTCTACACATCTACACATCTATCATCCTTCTTTTAGATATACTACTCTCTCTCTCTCTCTCTCTCTCTCTCTCTCTCTCTCTCACACACACACACACACACACACACACACACACACACACACACACACACTTACTATGTATCTAGCCCTCTGGTCAGAATGGATCTTGCCTTCCATGCCAATGTAATAGCTTCTTCCACAAGAAGATATACTAGATGACAAAATATATTTACTTTCTGGACTTCAGAAGATAAATTATATGACAACATTTATTTAGATTCTGAGCTTCAGAAACTAAATAAAACAATCAAATAAAATCTGTTCAATGGCTATAAACATCCCCTTGACAAGAGCTTTTCAAGTTTTCTATACATTCTAATTCAGAATAAGGCATGAGGATTTAAATTTTACATTACAGTTATTGAACTAAAATACACTAAAACACAGGATGTGGACTCTTATATAATATGGAAATGATGTAGGGTTAAAGAGTATTTTTTTTTACACCTTGTCTCATAAAAACTGGCAACATTTAAACTACTATGTATGGAAAACTATGTCTTCCACACTCTCCCTGAGTCAATCTGTTTACAGACTTATCAACGTTAGTATTGTTTTTTAGAAGACTTACATAAGTGTTTGGTATTATGAGAATTTAAAAATGTATCTTATATATTGTTAATTTTATGAAAACTTCATAGGGTCTTGATTTTGAGTCTTAACACAAAATAATAGAAATTTGAGTAACGTAAGCAAACAGCAATTTTAAAACAAAATTCTTCATTTTAGAACTTCTTCTCCCTGCAAACAAAACATGCTTTATTGTACTTATATTGCAGAATGACAAGCAATAATAATGTGGGCATACCTAGGGCACTAGAAAATAAAAAAATTGTGAGAATTTTGCAGAAAGTTTTGAGAACAGCTCTAGCAGATTTAGTAATATAAGTAGAAATTACCTGTGTTGTTGTGTACTGTCTGCCTGGAGGATGAGAAGTGGAGCCAGGGACAAGGCTTTTGTCTGGCCAGAAATGCTGGGAGTATTACAGCTCTTAGAAGAAAAGGAAGGAGGTTTAGGTAGCCTGCACAGTGCAGGCAGCCAGTGTCCTACAATGCAACTGCAATAGCAATGGATACCAGAATAGAGACAGAGGCAAGGGCAGCTGCATGGGCCTAGACAGCTAGGTGGGTTCATGATCAAGTAGTGAATGCTTCCAGAGAAGAAACTCTTCCCCAAGTTTTACAATTCAGTAAAGTCAGCCACTCTCAGACAATTCTCTGTGAACAGACTTGAGTGTTTCATGCTTCATTTCCGGGGGCAGAATTAGGGATAGCTGTTTTCTATTGGTTCAGTTTGTGATATTAAGCAATGTTCTATTTGCATGGGAAAGGACTCCCGGGTGTTACCATACGTGATTGGTTATTCACAGTGAGGTGTCATGGTTACCTGTACATGTTCCAGAGCAGGTACAGAAAATGTGTAGGAAGCAGCTCTACTTCTGCCAACCTCAAGTTTCTGGTATCCCCTGAGTCTGAGCTCACTCGACCTTACTATATCCTTGTCTGGTGGCATGGCCCACTTTTTCTACACTGCATAAAGACAGAAAACAAAAATAATGTCAGAAAAATGCTGTGAGACAATGAAAGATCATAGTATCTTTACAAAGGGTAACCTCTTACATATATAAATTATATATGTGGAGAGTCAGAAATTACAAGTAACAACCAAAAACTATTCTGCTTCTCCATTGACTCTCTCCCTTAACTGGTGAATATCTTAGTTCTTCATTAAATCTAGATGAAACCATTTAAATAAGTTGAGGTGGTTTGAAAGAAAGCAGTCCCCTACAGACTTGTATTTTTTTTCCCAAGGGAGAGGAGGTTTATTCTGGGGAAAGGGCAAAGGTGGGGAGAGGAAGGTGGAAGAGATAAGAGAGAGAGAAGTAGAGGCCGGCCATGACCAAGTGGAGAGAGAGGAAGGTGGGGGAGGGGACAGAGAGGCAAGAGGGTAAAAGAGAAAGAGAGTAAGAGAATAAGAGGAAGAGGAGGGGCCAAGCAGCCCCTTTTATAGTGGATCGGCCTACCTGGCGGTTGCCAGGTAACTGTGGGGAAGAGCATACCTGGCTGTTGCCAGGTAACTGGGGAGGTGGAGTTTGAACAGAATACTAACATTCCTCCCTTTTTGGTTTAATTAAGAAAGAAAAATTAGAAAGAGGTGACGGTGAAGCAGGAATAGGGACATTGTGATATCTGGTTACTTCCTGCTGGCATTGGGGGTGACATGTCTCTAGAGGGAACATAGAAGAATGGGTATGGGTGTGTTTGTCCAGTCTTAGGGGAGTTGGCTGTTTCCTGCTGTCCAGGGTCTATGGAGCCATCTGAGGACAGGTCAGAAGGAGCAGGTCCAGTAGAAGCAGCTGTGTATGTGCCAGGAGATGGAGCATCTAGAGGTTGCTTCTCTGGAGTTGTTCTGGATGTGGCTGGACTTGACAAGATGTAGGGAATAAGATTAAGTACATTTGGGGGAAAGAAAATTTTTCTAAGATGTACATTTGAAACCCAGAGGGATCCCACCCTTTGGAATAGGTAAGTGGGAACTTTAGGCAGATATACTTATCTGGATGGCATCTATTTGGTCCGTGAGGGGTAGATCTGAGTGGGTTTCGGGTAGCTTATAAGTTTACAAAAGAGATAACAGCATGAGTTAATAACATAAGCAGTCTTTAAGATGAACCTTTGTTGGATCGTATAGTGGCATGTTTTATTAGAAGTAGGCAAGTTTATAGGAACTCAGATATTAGGACAGTGGCATAGCAAGAAGAGGAAATAAGAAGTATTTAATTGATGGCAACTGAGTTTAGTTAATGAGGTAACAGATAATATCTGTGAAAGCTTAGCTGTCAATGTAGTCAGAAGTCTGAAAGAGTAAACAATAATCTACCAGTTATATATTATTTTAAAAAATGACAGAGTCCACTAGCCAACAGTTCCCGTGGTCTCCATAGTCTCTTGGGTGAAGTCAGTTTGGCTTCCAAGCACAGAAGATGTAGGGCTTTTTCTCTGTGAAATGGATATGCGTGACATGAGAAATGACTTACCTTGGTTTAGCCAAGTCATTTGACTCACAGCATCCAGTTTAGCCCACTGCATTTGTTAGTGACCATATCATCGCATACAATCCAGGATGTATCTTCTAGGTGTCCAAGTCTTCTGAAACCATCTTGGGTCAACTGTGACAGGCTTTGGGAGTTCTGTCAGTCATAAACTTAAATATAGTATTAGCAGATTTTGACAAGATTGAGAGCCATAAGATTTGGTTATAACTGAATAGAATTTAATAGCAGTAGTAAAAATCTATTAAGACAGGATAGGAAAGAGTTTTAAGTAGCTTTGGTGGGTTCTGTAGGTAGAGAAAAGGCACATTTTAGTATTAGCAAGAAAACATTTGGCTAGGAACAGAATAAGAAAGCTGGCAATAGTGGCATACGATCAAATGGCTGGCAGGTTGGGGCTATGGGCCCGCAGCTGAGGGCATAGTTGTTGCAGGTCGGGTTGCTGTGGTGGTAGGGCAGGACTTCCTGTTAGCAGCTGGAAGTCACTGCCCAGTGCCTTTGGCGGCTAGGGTCTGCACAGGGGAAACAAGTCCCAGAGAGGGTCCCTGGCAGAATGCAAGAAGTAGACCCAGAGCAGAGCTAAGGAACAGAGGGGAAGGGTGCAAGCAGGGTCCCAAACCAGCTGCTTTTCAGGCAAACTGGCTGAGCCAAATGGTCACAGCCAGCCGCAAATGAAGAAGGCAAAATGGGGAAGAGGCCTGCATTAGCAGGCAGTAGACTGACCCTTGTTGGAGACACACTAGGGACTAGAGCTTGGAGCCAGTGCTCCTGAGAGAGAGAACAGTCTTTCCAGGCCCAGCCTGGGCTACTTAGCTTCGAGAAAGAAACTGTCTCAAGAGGAGAGGGGATATGTCTCACCCAAGAGGAGTTCTAGAAGGAGAGTCAGGGAAGAAAAGGGTTAGCTCTGAGCTCAGGAACTCTTTCCTGGGACCATGAGGATGGTTACTCTGATCAGTGGCGGATGGCTAAAAAAAAAACTGAGGTGGGGAACAGGCAGAACACATGGAGAGATTAGAGCGAAAGTAGATGAATGATTGGATATAGGGAACTTTTCCATTTACCAGACTGCTGTATGTATGTATGAAGACCCTTTTAAATGACTGGGTCTAGCATACCATTAGGTGGCCATTTTAAACCATTATCTATCCGAATCCAAACTTCATTGCAGAGATGTATCAATTTGGAAGACCTCAAAGCAGGCAATAATTTTAGAGATCTGAGGTTTTTAAGGAGACAACCCGGTGGGGTGTCTGAGGATGCAGCCGAATACAATGTAGTGCCTATTGGGTGACGGGGAGGGCTTACCAAGCTAAGGTATTGGTTTCCCGATAGAAAGACAGCAAGAAATCAGGCAACTGCCTAGATAATCAGGTCGTCATGAGATTATCTAGGGGCCCCGGCGAATTCCCGGAATTTGCTGAAAGCAATTTAACCTGGTACTAGGATTTTAGGCAGCTGCAAGAGCTCAGAGTGGGAAGAGGGAGGCTGTAAACTGCTTTCGAGGGGGAGGGGGTCACCCAGCGGCCAATGTCCTAAGTAGTAGTTCAGCTAGGAGGCTAGTCATAGGGACTAGGGCAGACAAATGCCAACACCTCTCAGCCCAGGGAAGGCTGGCCAGGCCTTATCTGGGCATCTAGGGTCCCTCCCGCCAATTGGAATCTTCTTACCAATTAATATGCCGATGTGTGTTTGCAGGCTTATGCAGTTTGGTATCAGGAAAGTGGAACCTCGAGGTCTGTGTGGGCCTGTCTGGCTGCCTAACCCACGTGGCAGAGCACCACGTGGTGGGCCACAGGCGTAGTTAGTCTGCAGCAGTGGTGGAAATTAACTCTGTAGAGGCCGGCCATGACCACGTGGAGAGAGAGGAAGGTGGGGGAGGGGACAGAGAGGCAAGAGGGTAAGAGAGAGAGAGTAAGAGAGTAAGAGAATAAGAGCCAGACTTGTATTTTTGAATACTTGGTTCCAAATTGGTAAAAATGTTTAGAAATTCTTAAGAGGTTTAGTCGAGGTAAGGTAGTTGTGCTCTTTTTGGTAGATTTGAAGTTTCAAAGCTAATACTATCATAGTTGCACAAGCTCTAACTCTCTCTCTCTCTCTCTCTCTCTCTCTCTCTCTCTCCTCTATCTCTCTTTGTTTTATGACTGTGGATCAAATTCAGCTATTATTCCATGCCTATGCCTGCCTGTCTGCTTTTATTCTTCTCACACTAATAGATATAGACACTAAACGTCTGAAACTATGAGCTCCCAAATTTAATGTATTTTTAAAAAATAAATTACCTTGCTCATCATGAAAAGATAAGAGTTACTAAGACATACATCTTGCACAAAAGTACAAGAGTAAATATCAGTTTTATATCATCTACAACAGTCATTAAAGTGAAAAAAATGTCCTTGACTTCACTGTATGAGATGCAAATTTCTAGTGTGTGTGTTTGTGTGTTGTTACTAGAAGCAATAGCAGCAGAAGCAGTAGTAGATTTAGTAGTAAGCCACATAAAATATTTTTATTTTTCAGTATGTGTTCCTTGTGTTTGATACTTTGTCAGACTGACACAAGCTAAAGTTATCTGAAAGGAGGAATCATCAATTGAGAAAACAGCCCCATAAATTCTAGCTCTAGGGCATTTTCTTAATTTGTGATTAATGGTAGAGAGCTCAGCCCATTTTGGTGCTGAGCTGGTGGTCCTAGGTTTTATAAGAAAGCAGCCCAAGAAAGTCATGGAGAGCAAGCCAGCAAGGAGCAACCCGTCTGTGGTCTTTGAATCCATGGAGCTTGTGCCTCCAGGTTCCTGTTCTGGTTCAGTTCCTGCCCTGAGTAAATAAGTATAAGACAAATAAACACTTTCCCCCAGCTTCCTTTTTTTTTTTTTAAGTCACACTGTTTGTCCCAGCAATAGAATATCAAAATGAGACATCTTCTACAAGAAAATATACTGGCCCATGCATAAAAAAATAGTAGAAACAACTAGTATGAAAAGCAATTGCTTGAAAAAAGAGCATCATATCCTAGAGACTGTAGAATTTATGCTCCAAATTTTTGGACCATAGGACGTACTTTATACATGGATTTGAGCTTGATAAATATTTTCTGATAATATATGTAATGTATTAACATGACTAAACTGGAAATAGAAAAAAAAAAAAACCACTTTAAAACCTAATGTAGTTACGTATTCACACCAGGGGAAACTCGGGCCTTAAGCTTAATAACTAGTATCACTCAATAAACTGGGAAATAATGCAAATGGGGACAGGGGAAGGGAAACAAATAGGAAATTAAATGCTTAAAGGTTTAGGTTTGTGACCATGAATACCTAAGAGGCAGTCATGAATAACTGTACAGCTCTTACTTACATACAATGAAATGTTTCTTGACCTGGTAGATGGTACTTTTTATGGAAAAGTGACTTTTATTTGCCTAATTCAATTGTCATCTCAGAAATTTACTACCTCCATCTGCTAACCTAGGCTTAATTCCAGAAGGTTCTAACCTCTACAATTTTATCCACGCCTAGAATATTTTTAGCCTCTGAGAATTGTTGCTGAGTAATCTCACTCTTTCCAGGTCTTTCTTAACTCTGGCTGGCCGGTTCAACTCAGCTGTTCTGGTTCAAACTCCTCTCCAGGCTGACTTATCCAATTTGGCTTTTCTAGATTTCCCCTGAATTGGCCTGCTTGGCCTCATACTAACTGTGCCAATCTGTTCTAATCTTCTGGCTCCATCTTATTTTCTGGCTTGTGTCTATCTTGTTCTCTCTGAAACCTAGTTCTGTACCCCTATTCCAGTAAAATTGCCTCTATTCATTTTATTTTCTCTCCCTACATTGCCTCTTAAGTAGCTTCCCTCTCCTCTCTGTTCTCATGAGAGTTGGGCATATACCATTCTGTCAAATTTTTCTCTGATTCATCTTTGTCTGACACTCAATTAAACACTACTTTCAAACATAGCAGCTTCCTTTTGCAAACTAATTTTACCTTCATTGTTTGGGATTAATGTCTAACTAGGGGAATGCTGGTATTCTAGCCACAGGGATTAAAGGCATGTGCTTAGGTTAAGCCACATCACAACTAGAAACAGCTTTTATTTCATTGTTTACACAATCTTGGTGATCAAATATCATGCAACATTTTTACATACAGAGATATTTGCATAATGCCAATATATGATATGCTTGCTCCAAAGCTAAGGCTGTAATGTGGGCATGCAGAATTTTACCTGCTTCTTTGGTAGCTATTTTTGTGGTTAAATCAATATGAAAGAAAGCAAGAAGTATCCTATTATGAGATAATTCTCAAACATTGTATAGTCTTCAGAGATTTTAAGGAAGAGTCTGGGAAAATATTAAATGTAGAAAGATTCCTTTGACAGCACAGATTAATGCAGTTATAAACTTTTAAGCTAACGACTGACAAAGTACAGTTTAATAATTAAGAATATGACTGAATTCCACATATAAATTTCATTTCAGTATTTTTCTGGCAAACTAACAGTAAAATGTGCATTCAACTCAACAGTAATTTCATGTTGTAAAATTTCTTTCAGTAGACCAATTCACTTATCTTCTTTTCTGTGCCATTTATTTCAGCTGAATACAGTACCTTTCTTCTCTATTTTGAGTGAATAATGAAGACAGAATATATCTTTATGATTTTTGCCTTTATTAACAGAATAAATGTTCTTTTAATTGAAAAATGTTAACAAATTTAATTTTTAAATTACCAGGTGTATCCTCTATATTCTTTAGATAAAGGGGATACTTGATAATTAGTTACACAATGACAATTATTATTTTGTTTAGGAGACAGTCTCACATTGTGTAGTCCTGACTACTGACTGCCCTAAGAGTTGGTATATAAATTAGGCTGACCTCAAACTTGAAGAAAAAATCCCCCTGCCTCTGCCTCTAGATTGTCAGGGTTAGTGATGAGCACAACCATAGCAGGGTGTACTGGTGCATGCCTTTATTCCTGGCACTCAATTTAGGAGACAGTGTTAGCATTATCTCTGAGGTTGAGGACAGCCTGCTTTATAGAAAGAGATCCAAGACAGCCAAGACTACAAAGAAATATATTGTTATATGCACCACAACACCTGACTATTTTTACGTTTACTTTTGTGTATTTAATGTACATAATTGCTTAATTTTTGTTTGGGGTTTTTTTTGAAAATTAAAATTTGAGAACTCTAACTCTATTCTGGAAAACATTATTTATTTATTTATTTATTTATTTATTTATCTATCTATCTATCTACACTCCAGACTTTATCCTCCCCCATACACCCTCCAACTGTTCCATATCCCATACCTCCAACCCACCCACCCCCAAGCCCCCACCCCACCTGACCTCTAAACTCCCCAGGGCCTCCAGTCTCTTGAGGGTTAGGTGCATCTTCTCTGACTGAACACAGATACAGCAATCCTCTGCTGTTATGTGTTGGGGGGGCCTCATGTCAATTGGTATATGCTGCCTTTTTGGTGGTCCAGCATTAGAGAAATTTCAGGGGTCTACATTATTTTTTTTTATATTTTTTATTGGATGTTATGTTTACATTTAAGATTTTTATCCCCTTACCCCATCCCCCTCCCACCTCCCAGGAACCCCCTATTTCATCCTCCCTCCTTCCTCCACAAGGGTGTGCCTCCACCTACCCCCAACTCCCCCCTCCCCACCCTCAAATTCCTCCCCACTCAATGTTCAGCCTTCATGGGACCAAGATCTCCTCTCCAACCCATGCCTGACAAGGCCATCTTCCCCTAAGTATAAAATTGAAGTCATGGGTGCCTCTCTTTGTGCTCCCAGGCTGGTGATTTAAACCCTGGGGAGCTCTGGTTGGCTGGCACTGTTGTTCTCCTCTTGGAGCCACCAACCCTTTCAGCTCCTTCAGTCCTCTAACTTCTTCATTAGGAACCCTTGATCAATGGGTTGCTGTGAGCATCTGCCTCTGGATATGTCAGACTCTGGCAGACCTTCGAGAAGACAGCTGCATCAGGCTTCTGTCAGCATGCACTTCCTGACATCCCTATCAGCATCTATCTTTGGTGACTGCTCATGGGACGGATATCAAGGTAGAGTGGTCTCCGGATGGCCCCTCCTTGACTTTCTGTCCCAAGCTTTGTCACCATATTTGCTCTCTTGAGCATTCTGTCACTCCTTCCAAGAAGGACCGAGGCATTCACACTTGGTCTTTCTTCTTCATGAGCTTCATGTGGTCAGTTAGTTGAATTTTGGCTCTTTCAAGCTTTTGGGCTAACATCCGCTTATCAGTGAGTAAATACCATGTGTGTTCTTTTGTGATTGGGGACCCAGCTCTACCACTCCTGGGCATATACCCAGAAGATGCTCCAACATATAACAAGGACATATGCTCCACTATATTCATAGCAGCCTTATTTATAATAGCCAGAAGCTGGAAAGAACCCAGATGTCCTTCAACAGAGGACTGGATACAAAAAAAATGTGGTACATTTACACAATGGAGTACTACTCAGCTATTAAAAATAATGAATTCGAGAAATTCTTAGGTAAATGGATGGAACTAGAAAATATCATCCTGAGTGAGTTAACCCAATCACAAAAGAACACACAGAGGTCTAGATTAATTGAGACTTCTGGTGCTCCTACAGGGTTGCCCTTTTTCTCAGCTTCTTTAGGCGTTTCCCTAATTCAACCACAGGGGGCAGCAGCTTCTGTCCATTGGTTGGGTGCAAATATCTGCATCTAACTCTTGTCAGCTGCTTGTTGGTTCTTTCAGAGGGCAGTCATGATAGGTCCCTTTGTGTTCATTCTCCATAGGCTCAGTAATAATGTCAGGTCTTGGATCTTAACAGGAATTTTAAAAGTGTAGCACCATACATAAAATAAAATATAGTGTAATATATTCAAATTATTATATACTACCATATTTAACAGTAATAATTTCACAATTTTAATATATATTTACAATCTATTTAATTTATGAAATATTAATTATTTATATATAGTATATATAATCATATATAACATATAAAATAATATACACTCATATAGATCAGAAAAAATAAATTCATGACTAAGTAGTTTTTTCATTCGGAAGTCAAATTCTAAACATTCTATTACCAAATTTATATGCTGGTACGTTCTTCCTTTTATATATACTGCAAATGATTATGCAAACTAAGAGAGCAAAAAAAAAAAAAAAAACCAACTCCTTAGATTTTTAATGAAATATACCAAAATATAACTTAGTAAAAAAACAGAATAAATCTCTACTCTCCTATAAATACTGATATCTAAGGGCCAAGGTTTATCTTCTTACTTACTGGGGCTCATGATCTGAATATTTATTTCACTTTATTCTTTGAAATTTTCTTCATACACATACAAAATGTGTCTTTGTCATATCAATTCAAACCTTTTTCCTTTTAACATCCCAGGTTCTGTATTCAAATATCTCTCCTCATAAATCTATGTATTCTATTCTTTTCCTCTGATAATTTTCTTAGTACAAATAGTGCTGTCTATTTGTGAAAAGGGCTGAAGTCGTCCAATAGAGAATGGTAAACTTACCATTGACCACCTCCACCCAAATGAAGTGATGTTCTAACCTTCAATAGCTATCAAAAAATTATTAAAGAAAATGTTCTCAAATGTGATGTATCCTGCCACCAATATTGTAAATAAGTATGTTTTCTGTTTTCCATAACGAATCATGAAAATTTCTACAGAGAAAATACAAATTAACTCTTTTAAGTTTCAACATACTTCAGTTTTATTAGACCATCAATTGCATTCGCACACAAAGCCAAAATTTTTCAGCTAAAGATAACTTTTTAAAAAATCTCACTTCTGCATTTGATAGTTAGTTGTTTAATCTTGGAACGTCTAAGATATATTTGTTTGTGCTCTGGGGACTTCTGTTTGAGGTCTGTACTTTGGTTCTTTACTGCCACATAAATTTGTAAGCATTGTGTGTAGGTTTTTGTATTATCAAAATACTTAAAAGACAGCAACACAAAGCAAAAGAATATTTTTTCTTGCACAAATGTTTGAACAGCTTTCTAAGAAGAGATGAGTGGTACTTGTTTGCAGTTGCTCAAGTCAGATAGGAATGCTGTGATGGAAAACGTTACTTGGATGCCTGAAGAGTCTTACTCACTTCTGTAGACTTGATCCTGCCCTTTAAACACTGCTTAGATAAACTTGTCGAGTGGAAAATCAGCAAGGAATTTCAGATAATATGCAGAGAATCATTTCATTCTTACTAAAGGTGAAAATAAAGGGAACAACAACAACAACAACAACAACAAAAACCTCAGGATGAGTTATAGCAAGTAGAGATAGGAAGTCTTGGTTACCTTGACAACAGAACCACCATCTCATACTAGCAACATTGTCATGGTAAAAATACAGGTGAATTAAGTAAATACCAAATAAGAGCTTTGCTTGACTTCTTAGTTCTTCTGTAGTGAATTGCCATGGGGAAGTGTGGGGTGATTTTTTGGCTAAAAGTCATAGAACAAATGTAAAATGAATATATGAAGGAATGGCTTTGAGATTGAATTCTTAATAAAGTTGCCTTCAAGCTTCTTAGCTCCTCAGTTATCACGCAATCTCTTCATTTTGGCTCAGTGCTAAGACAGAAATCATTTTTATGTTTCCTTGTATGTTTTAAGAGGTACCCAAGAGTATAAGGAAGTACTATAAGGTAGCCTAAAAATCAACTTAAAAGAAGGGAGGGGGAAAGGATACAAAATGCATTATTGTCTATGCTGAGTTTCAGGTACACTGTAAGAAAGTATTTATCTTGCTTTCCTCTCCTTATTCTGAAAAACTATGCTCTCAGAACGATCATGTGGAGAAACAAATACAAGCATTTCACTCAGAAATCAGAAGGAATTATGGGTAGAAAGATTCTAAGTACAAGATTTGGTTGGACTATAAGCTAGTGTGGAGCATGATCAATGACTGAAGGAACAAGAAGCTACAAGGATTCTGGTCTGGGGGTTTCTGTGTTTTATTCAATAGTGTGAAGATGTAAATAGATAGGAATCTGGAAAATCAGGCAAGCACCAGTAAGCTGATAGGTAATTGGAAATATCAGCATCTCAGAAAAGCTTGTTAAACTTCCTCCCTAAAATGTACCCTACCGCCTTGACAGGGAAAAATGCCTTAAAAAACTGGTAAAGAAACTAGTCCATCACTTTTAAGAGGTCCTCTACCACCACAAAAAATAGAACTAGATGTCACAAGGTTGTCACCAAAATGTGACTCTGCAAAAATAAAATAAAAGATACACATATGGAAAACATGAAAGAGGAATTAAGAAAAGGCCCATTTTTATCTGTATTCTCCGAAGAAGGCAAAAAGGAGAGTTTTAATGTGAGCATGATGTTATAAAATTGTTGTGATAAATATTTCATTTAAGTACAAGAGCTTTGGCCTTAGAGATGGATTTTTTAAATAGCACTCTAGATAATTTTTTTTAAAATTTTATCTTGAGACATTTATGAGTTTTCTTATTTAACATGTAGTATTTCTACCATCTAATGGTAATTTTCTTTAAAGTTTTATTTCTATAAAGTTATTTTTAATGGCTAGCTGTAATGGAATTCTTGCTCAATATAGGTACAAGGTATAAGAGGATATGAAATACTGTAAATTATTTCTGTTTTTAAGAAATATACTTAATTACTAGGTTTTAAAATTCAAACAATTAGAAATTTAAATGAATACACATCTTTTCTTGAAAAGTATGTTTCTGCTGTTTATATAGTAGAAGATGTGATTTCATTTATTTTCTTAAATTTTTTAGAAATGCAAACTATAATTTCTTTGTATACTCATGTTATCTATGGTATCTAAGCCTGCTTAAAAAACAAACTGGAGAACTTGGCAGAATTCAAAGCATTCCTTTGAAGAATGAAAAATGATACTGAAAGTGAAAGTTTGTATTTAAGTACTTATATTAAAATAAAATTTTCAGCAGGAAAAAAATGTGACTACATTGGATTAAAAAATATTAGTGTTGTGGGTAGAGGTATCAGAAACGCTGCTACTCTGAGGTGGTAAAGAAGCCACAATGGTAGAGGTTATAGAGAACCCTGGTTAAGTGTCAGATATTGAACACCTTTCAACTAGACAAACTCAAGACAAAGCTAAGGTGAAAGAAAGACAAAAACTTAAAATTAGGCACCACAGAGCACAATTAAATTTTGTATCTCTTACTTCCTGGCAAATTCCTGTCACAAATAGAAGAGACATTAAAGGTAGCCTCAGTGGAAAACAGGGGGCGGGGGGAGGCATTGAAGACAAACTCTTTAAAACAGGTAGAGGCTGGTCTATATAAAAATATCATTTTAATTAAGCAACCACAGTAAAAGATAATTTCTTATTTCAATAATATTATTAACTTCCATCTTTTTGTTACTTTTTTGTGCAGCAATTCATACTAATTAGATAATATATATTGATTATTTAAAAACTATATTAATCTGATATTCTTTGTAAGACCTGAAAGAGTTTGTGTCTCTGGTTAGTGATGCTGTTGATATCATAAATTAAGTATTTGAAATTTCCACAAATGATTAACCAATATAAAACTTACTACATCACATTTGAGTGAAGCCACTTTTTAATGGCTTCATCTTTATAAATAGCTCACTGACAGTTGAATTATCTGGTGGAAATAAACAATAAATACGTTAAGTTCAGACATAAGGTTGTGTTTCATAGTGTTAAGGTTAAAAATAAGGGTAGATAGTGTGCCATAACAATTAAGTAAATGAAATAAGATTTCCAAACTCTTCTGCTGCTAAGGAGTGTTAGGAAGAAAAACAGTAAATGACAACATACAAGAAAACAAACAAACAAACAAACAAACAAACACAAAAACCCTGTAAATAAGGAAAAAATCTCAGATTCACTTTCTTAATATCCAATTTAAATATGTAGATTCTACAAATAGGAATATTTTAAAAGATTTATGTACATATTTATTTGTTTATCTAGCTACATAGCTCCTCACTATAGTATCCTGCCTATTCTGAAAGTTACTAGCTAACATTGACCTTGAAGTGACTGTTTCTTGTACCTGTGTTTGCCACATTCTGTAATTTCAGGCATGTCTCATGATGCCCAACATATTATATTACAGTCACGGCTTTTACATAACACTTAAAAGAATTGATTCATATTCCTTCTTCCAATCATAATTATAATAGCATTATGAACCTAAGTCAAATACATTTTGGGTGGATGAAAATGATTAATGCCTGATGATCTCTTTAGGTGATTCAAGAAATTTTATAATTTATATGGTTGTTTCTTAGATTGTTGTTGAATATTGTTGGGGGCCGACTTTTAGCAGAAAGCGGCTATCAGCTTTGCAGCCATCTTGAGCCATATACCCTGACATGAGACTTGGATTACAATAGCCTACAACAGCTGAGCACACTACGATAATCTTGGTTTAGATACCTTGAGATTAAAGGTGCGTGAGATTAAAGGTGTGTGAGATTAAAGGTGTGTAATTTAAGAGTATGACTTAGAAGTATAAAGATCAGAGTTAGAGACAAGACCTAAGGGCATGATTAAAGGTGTGACCAAAAGGCTTAGAAGTGAGACATATAAAAGGCAGAGACAGAACAGATCAGAATCAGAATATAGAGAGACGAATCAGACACATCAGACATTAGGTAGAGTCTGCCCTCACCCTCGCTCTTGCTGAACCCCGACCCACGGACCAGAGCAGCAGCTTGGGCAGGGATACAGTGGCCGCCCAAACGTGGGTGGGCTCGGGCCTCAACATTTTGCCTGGGCTGGGACGTTTTTGGCCGCCCCAACGTGGGGCTAGTGTGGACCCCAACGTTATTTTGGCCGCCCCAACGTGGGGCTAGTGTGGACCCCACCATTAGAATATTTAATAAATACAGCAAAAATTTTAGAAGGGAGTTAAGATTCAGAGTGTATAGTACAACTGAGCGAATTGGCATGCTAGCCTGCAGATGTAATGATTAGAAGTGTGGTACAGAGAAGGCATGATAAGACTTTATTGGGATGTCATTTTATACATTTACTTTGTCTTGCGACTCTACCCAGAGAATTTGAAAACAGTTTTTCTTTGTTGGTGGTGGTTTCAGTTTTTTGTTTGTTTTGTTTTTATTTTCTTTGTTTGTAGTTTTATTAATCTCAAGGGTTAATATATTAACTGACACTGGGCAATGCTAGGTTCTTGGTGTTCATACTTTTCTGACATATAGAAATCGAACATAGGTCCAGGGTAACTTAACTTAAATAATTCAAATCGAATCCTTTCCCGTGATCATAGAAATTTTGGGCAATGATGTGAATGCATACTGAATCAAAAATAATGCTGTATTTTTAGATTTTTTTTATCTATATAACACAGAATGACAATGCATCACAGAAAAGCTTGTCTGTTTTTTTCCAATTAATTTAAAATGTCATATGAATCAGGGATGAAATTTAAATAGTATAGTACATTAAACACATGCATGATTGATGCAATTTATTTTAAAACTCAAATGAAGCTTCTTTATAAAAAGTTTTTAATATCATTTTTCTTTGAGATTTACTTACATTTTATTTAACTATAACTAGCCATCTTGGTGTTTCAAGCTTTCAGATTCAATACATAATTATCATTTCAATGTACAATACCTTAAAAACCTTAACTGTTTGTATGTGAAAAAGGCAAATCTATTCAATTTATAAATGAAATCGTTACTTGAGATTTTTATGAAGGATGATGACTAAGAATAGTAAAAGTAACTTTTATTCACCAGATGTAATTGTCATCCTGCTTGGAGGCTCTCTGCTGGATAAGCTCACACTTTTTATTTTTTTCTGAATTCTGGCTGGCTGGTTCAAATCAGCTGTTCTGACACAAAACTCCTCCCTCTCCTCGCTGAAGCAAACTGGCTTCTCTTGGTTTCTTTCTGAATTTCTCAGCTTGGACAAATGCCGTTGAATTCCAGAATCTGAGCTGCACTGATTTCACTGACTTCACTGACTGCACGAACTGAATGGAACTGAACAGAGCTGCACAAACTCAACAAAACTCAAGAGGAGTTTCAACTGAACTGCACTAAACTGCACTGCACTGAACTGTCCTCCACTCTGACTCAACTCTGTGATGCTCTTGAGTAGCTTCTCTTTTCCATTTCACATTCACATGAAAGTTGGGCTTATCCTATCTCTGACTCATTTTGCCAAATATTTAGATGATTTGTCACTTTATCTGCCACTGTATTAGACATCACTTTCAAACATGTCTGCTTCCTTCTACAAACTAATTTGACCTTCATTCTTTGGGATTAAGGGTGTGTACTAAGGAAGTGGCTATTTTCAATCCAGAGGTATTAAAGGTATGTCTGTATTCTAGTCCAAGGGATTAAAAATGTGTGCTAAGGATATTTGTATTCCAACCAGATTACACAGACCTAGAAGGTCTTTGGATGTGATTTTTGCCAGAGCGTTCATACTGCTAGATTAAATTTTCTCTACAAAGAATATTTATACAGAGTTTAGGCATAAGAAACAAGGTGAGATATTCCATAAACAATAATTTTCCAACTTTTCATTAGCAATACCAAAACTGTAAAGAGGATCTTCTTCCTCATAGAATCTGTATGGATACTGTACTAAGTATTGTACATATTTGGAATATTTTTAAGCAGAGAAACAGTCATTGTCAACATTAATGTTAGAGCTAGATAATCTGATATAGGATCAAATTAAAATATAGACAAGAATGTAAAGATAAGTGGATATTAGCCCGAAATTCTGGAATATACAAGATACAATTCACAGGCCATATGAAGCTCAAGAAGAAGGAAGACCAAAGTGTGGATGCTGCACTGCTTTTTAGAAGGGGGAACAAAATACTCACAGGAGGAAATACGGAGACAAAGTGTGGAGCAGAGACTGAAGGAAAGGCTATACAGAGACTCCCCTGCCTGGGGATTCATCCCATATACAGTTGCCAAGCCTGGACACTATTGTGGATTCTGGGAAGTGCTTGCTAAAAGCAGCCTGATATAGCTGTCTCATGAGAGGCTCTGACAGAGCCTGATAAATAGAGAGGGGGTTGGTCACAGCCAACCATTGGACTGAGCTCAAGGACCTGGATGGGGGAGTTGGAGAAGAGACTGAAAGAGCTGAGGGGGTTTTCAGTCCCATGGAAGAGCCACAGTGTCATCTGGCCAGATGCCCTGCGCTCCCAGGGACTGAACCATCAACCAAAGAGTACACATGGAGGGACCCATGGCTCTGGCCACATATGTGGCAGAAGATGGCTTTGTTCAACATCAGTGGAAGGAGTGGCCCTTGCACCTGAGGGGGTTTGATGTCTCAGTGTAGGGGAATGCCAGAGTGGAAAGATGAGAGTGAGTGGGTTGATCATGGAGCACCCTCATAGAGGCATGAGGAGTTGGTATACAATAGGCTGTTTCTAGAGGGGACACCTGAAAAGGGGATAATATTTGAAATGTAAATAAAAAATAACCAATAAAAGAAAATAATAAATGCATAAGATTCTACCTAGTATTCCAAAATGTCATGAATATAGCATAAAATTGGTGTTTGAACAAGCAAGAATAACTATTTATTGTGTACACATTAAAAAATGATTAGGTTATTTCTTAATATATAGCATAAGTAAGGGAACTGCCTTAATTTCTTCTGGGAAATCAATACTCTTCATTATTATACTTTGTTATAAACCTTGGGAATTAACTAATTTTACCAGGGCTTTATTGCTGCTATTTTAAATCAGAATGCAACGGGCAACATCTTGAGTCCATTGTTTTCCTATTTCCTGCCATTGGGCATCTGCTTCATTTTCTACTATCTACCTACTGACAGCTTCTTAAAGAGCTTCTCCATTACATGTTTAGACATTTATTTATTACATGGATAAATGACTAGTTTGCTAAATATACTAGTCCAGAATAACTTCATAAAAGGAAGACTGATAAAGTACAAAATATATAATGAAGTCACTTTTTAAAAAATTATGCAAAAAACCAGCCATTTTTAACTGAAGGATTCTCAAATAAAGGCATCAACTTTATTTTATTTTGATGAGAAAATTAAACAAAAACACTTGCCCATAAAAATTATCTACAGTTCAGATTTGTTGATTATAACATTGAGGAGAGGATTTCTAGATCAGGCAACAGGGCTGTTCTGGCAAAGGATTGCATCAAAAACTGTGATCTGGCTAGAATGTAGACACTCCATGCCCCTTTAATCCCTCTGGCAGGAATGTAGACACATCCTTAGTATATATCTTTAATCTCAAACAAAGGTGTCTAACTGAAGGTTAGACAAAGTGATGAATCAGAGAAAGATTTGACAAAATGAGTGAGAGATAGACTACCCCAATTCTCACTAGGACAGATAGGAAAGAATAGCTTCTTTAAAAACAGTATGGGAGAGATAGTGATTTGAGTTCAATTCAATGGAATTCAGTTCAACTGAGTTCAGTTAACTTTGGAGAAGCTCAGTTTAGTGTAGTTTCATTGAGTGCAGTCGAGGTCAGTTCAGAGCAGAGCAAATTATTTTAGAGCAGTTCAGTTTGTGTAGTTCATAAGCAGTTTTTCCAAGCAGAAAAATTCAATAAGAAGCTGAGAGAAGCTAATTTGAACCAGTCAGCTTGGAGAGAAGTACGAGCAAGAAGAGATGAGTTGAACCAGCCAGTCAGAGATCAGAAAGACCTAGAAAAACAATGAGTTTTTTCAACATTAAGTCTCTGAGGCTGAACTACTCTAAGCCTAGGTTAGCAGAATGAGGCTGGAAGCTGAAGCCTTCAAGGTCCAGGTTTGCAGAAATTTAATTGTATGGAGGCTAGAATCTTCCAAATCTAGGCCAAGAAATGTATAGAAATGTTGTGGGCTCAGCCCAAGTTTTGTATTTGTAGAGTTTGTATATGACTTTCATCCCATCCCTTCACCAAAGGAAATAAAAAAAACATTTACATTTACAATGCATTTGAACTTGCTTTTTGTTTACTTTCTAAATCATAATGGTTTCATATTCCTTACTTGAGATAAATATTAATTGTAAGGGAAAGAAATGAAAATGATAACATTTTGCAGGGGGTTATTTAGTGATAGTGTGTGCATGTATTTGTGTGTAACTTTCAATGAATATTTGGTTATTTTAGTATTCCCTTTTTATGAAGTTATTTAAAAGCTAGATATATGTGCGCAATTCTAGAAGAAAAATGCACGGGATTTGTTTTATATACAATAATGTTTGTTTAATAATCCTAAATATAAACAAGTAAACACATATTCTCCATGTTTTGCTTTTGAACGGCTCTGGAAAAACTCTTTCACTCAAACACCGCAAATACATTCACTCAAATTTACTTTCTGACAATATTTCTTTAAAAACAAACAAAATCCCAACACCCTTGAAAAGCAACTGCATGAACTCTAATAAAATGCACCCAGAGCACCTTGTTTCACCAAAAAATAGAAAAGTGTTCACAAAACAACATTAATTACCAACTTCATTGATGAGGCATGCCAAGGGAAGCAACTAAACTAGTTAGTAACCAAAGATAGAGCATCTTTGCTATAAAATAAATACTGCTACATTAATTTGAGAGCATTATAATATATAGCCAAATGTCACATCATAAATAAATTATAGAATGTATAAGTAATAGAGGCAAAATATAAAAATATCCTTCTCAAAGACTACTAAATAAAATGCTTACAAGTTTCCTTGGTTGGTAAATGGATCCTATCTTTCTGAGAAGCTTCAAAAATAGAAGCAAGGAGAAAACAATTGTACAGTTTATCAGATGGCAATTGATCCTACACAATACTTACTAGTAAAACAATTTTATGGAGCACTCACAGAGAGGAACGTATCAAGACTGCCCTCCAAAAGACCCAACAAGCAGCTGAAAGAGTCAGATGCAGATATTTGCACCCATCCAATGAACAGAAGCTGCTGACCTCTGTGGTTGAATTAGAAAAAGGCTAGAAGAAGCTGAGGAAGAGAGTGACTCTGTTAGGAGGACCAGAAGTTTAAATATAAAGCAAGAAAATTTTGGGTTGAAAGGCATGAACATTGTTTCAGGTATTCCTGTTAGGGAGAAAAAGCATTAAAAACTTGGGTTAAGGGTCTCAGGTGTGCTTCTCTGTTGTATTTGGTGGGTTTAAAAGCAGTGGGGGGCGGGGGGAGCTGCTCTGCCACATGGTGGCTGGGTGTTCTATCAGAGAGGTCTCCTGTATTTCCAGTTTGTTTTCTTTTAGCAGGTAAATCCTAAATATAGAGAAGGAGAAGAAAGGCCAATGTTGAAGAAAAGCTTAAAGAAAGAAGTGTAGAGGCTTGATAAGACAGTCAGAATCAGAAGGAGTGAGAGAGTGTAAAAGACTGAGCCATGGGGGAGACATGTGGAAGCTGGGTTGGAGCCAGCAGCTCCTGGGAGCAGGTCTTTTAGGCCTGCCTGGAGTTCTCGGCTGTGAGAAAGAAACTGTCTCAAAAGGAAAGGGAAAAGTCTCATCCAAGGGGAGAAGTCTTAGAATGAGGGGCTAAGGAACACAGGGGCAACGGGAGCAAGCAGGGTCTTGGACCTGATGTTTCAGGCAAACCAGCTGAATTAAGTGGCTGCAGCTGTCCACAAATGATGGAGGACGAGATGGAGAAGCCTACACTATTAGGTGGTACACGAAAGACAAAAGAAGGACCCCTGGGGGAGACATGCTGGGGACTAGCTGGTGCTCCTGACAGAGAGAGGACAGTCTGTCCAGTCTGGCCTGGGGTTCTCACTGTCTTAAAAGAAAGGGGAATCTCTCACCCAAGGGAAAGAGTCTTAGAAAGAGGGTCACAGCAGGTACTGCAGGTTGAAAGGCAGCTGTTAACTGTGAAGGAGCCCTCTCTGTCTGGCCAGGGGATGTCAGAGAGTGGAGGGGCTAGGGAGTCGCCATCATCTTGCCTTTGAGTTGGAGGCTGTAACTAAAGGTCACAGGGAAGAAGCTGGCCAGGAACACGTAGAGAAGGAGAGAGAGAGAGAGAGAGAGAGAGAGAGAGAGAGAGAGAGAGAGAGAGAGAGAGAGAGAGAGAGAGAGATAGATTTTTCTGTAGGTGCCAGCAGGCTACTCTTGGAACTGGCTTTGTCTGCATCCTCCACCAGTTGTGGGGTTGTAGCTCTGAGTGGGCATGGGTCCTGTTGAGTGGAGTTGTGATTCCTGTGTGCCTGCAGCACCTCAGAGAGGCAGAAGAGCAGAAATTTGAGTTTCCTCTATGCAGCACTGGGTAGACTCTGGTCTTAGAAGCCACAAGGCTCCACCTGTGTGTGGAGAGGTCTCAACCTGAAGTCCCAAGAGGTCAGAGCTCCTGAGTGGGTGTCTCCAGCCTGAAATGGCTTACTAGGAGACCAGTGGTGTTGATGTAAATATTTAAAAAACAGCTGCTGTTCAAGCAGACTATCTAAGCTTCAGTGGGTCTGCCTAGCTCAGCCACCATGTTCCACGACCAGAGGCCTGTTAAAAACACCAGCCCTGCCACCCATGAGACGCCAGCATGGGAGATGGCTCTGCAAATATTCTATGCTGTCTCTGCAATGCTGGGCATTGCCCAGACCATCCTACCATCCATTCGGGCCCAGTAAGAAAATGAGACTCTAATGCTTAAATTATCCAAAGGCTTATATATTTGGTAATGATCAATAACAAGATGCTCACTCAATCAGAGGTGTAACCCAATACCCAACCTAGATATACAAACGACCTTTGACTGTGGGAGACATGTGGACATCCACCTTCATGTTCCACTCTCTCTTGTCTCTCTCCCTCTCTCCTAGCTCCTCCTCTTCCTTCTCCTCTTCCTCTCCTTACTACTTCTCTTCCTCTCTGTACTCCTTCCACCTTAGCTCCTCCTACATGGTGGTCAAGAACTGACAAAGAGGGTATATGGGCTGGACCAGCGTGCAGCTGAGAGGGATGATGAGAGGAACAACTCTGGTGGTGCCCTGCGGAGTGAGAGGCTCTTGGTTACCAGGTGACCAGGAGATTAAGCAGCAGTTCTGTAGTCAAAGGTCTTCTCCACAGTTCCCCACAGCCGGGCCTCAAAAACAGGAGGAAGTCCATAGTTTAAAAGGTTTATGTCATGGTGGAAAGTGGATGAACTGTACGCCCCACCCCCAACCCCAGTTTCTCAGGGCAGGCCTGACTTAAATAAGGGGGAAGGAGGGTCTGGGGAGGAATGCTTAATTGGCTATGCCCTCTGGCCTTTAGGTATCTCATTAATATGGAGATCTCTCTGCTGCCTGTAGTCATGCCCTCTACCTGTGGAGGGGCTGGTAGGGGCATTGCCCTACATGACTGAAAGGCACTGATCAGTGGAGGTCTTTGGCCGTGTGTCAGGAGGCTAGAGTATGGGAATGTGTCGAAATGTACGCTGTCCAGTGCAGGGTATCTGGACATCTCCAGCCAGTGCTCCACCAGAAACCAAGCTATCCTTTCACAGTCCCACACTGGAACAAGGTTTCCCAAATCTTGACCCTTGTTATGTAACACTGACTCTTTCTTCACTTGTTCTGCTATTTTCGGGTTTTCTTAGATACATATTTACTGTCTTGGTTTGTACGTCCATGTGTTCCTAACTCTCGATTCCATTACTCTTCAAATAGTATTTCTTAATGTCTTGAAAATTCAATATGAATTACAAACTTTGATCTTTGTTTTAAAAATTGGTATATGAGACACTGTGACAAGTAACAGAGGAAATGCCGTCTTTTCCTCTTTCTAGACATTATGATCTGAAGGTAGAAATGAAGGGATTGTTCTAATTCTGACTACTCACCCAATATGAATTACAAATTTATACTGAAGTTTGAAAGCACTAGAACTGTATAAGGTGTACGTAACTTTAAGTGAATGGAACTGTTCTATCTGTGTGACCTGAAAGGAACAGAGAAAAACTAGATGTTCCAGTGCTGGATAGTATTAAGGGAGTACTATGTTCTAATTTTTATAGTTTTGGAAGCTTTTGCATTTTTAAAAATGTTTTTTCATGCTAAATGCTTGTAGTTTACAAGAAATACAGTTACTGGTTTAATACATGCTTTTATTATGATGTGCACCTGGTAAAACAAATTTTGTTACTTCATAGCTCTGACCACTGATCATCAATCATCTCATTATGAAAAGGTAAGATGTTGGTTTTATTTTATTAGAGTGTTTTCAATAAATTGTGGTGTCAAACATAGGATTCTTTTCATTAATGAATTACTATTTTCATCATAAAGAAGGATATAAATTCATACTATATTTCTTTCTGATCCCAAGAGGCATATGTTAAGAATGTAATATTTCTTGATTTAAATTTTATTACCTAACTCCTATAGAACAAACAAACAAACAAAAAAGGTTTTGTACTGTGGTTAAAATAGTGATGAAACACTAATATAAGCATGAACAGAGTGATATCATTGAGGTTTTGTGATAAAAAATGAAAGCTTGCTAATGAAAACAATGAAATAGAAAGAGCAAGGATATGGTTTCTACACGTCTCTGCTTATTAGCCTGTGTTCATGTGGAAAAATGGTAGTATATCATTATAGTGACTTTATTTTTTTTTCTTTTTTTCTTTTTTGGTTTTTCGAGACAGGGTTTCTCTGTGTAGCCCTGGCTGTCCTGGAACTCACTCTGTAGACCAGGCTGGCCTCAAACTCAGAAATCCACCTGCCTCTGCCTCCCAAGTGCTGGGATTAAAGGCGTGCGCCACCACTGCCCGGCATAGTGACTTTATAGGAGAGAAATTTTCATCATGATTCTTATTAATGCTGATGCAGTTGCTCAAAGACATTTCTTTAATAGAAACATATATTCTTATGGAATAAACTTTTTAGGAAAAGAAACAATTTTAGATTTAGAAGGTGAGGATGCCTTGAGAACGTTGTATACTATTAGAACTTTTAGTCTCTGTTATGTAGACGAACTAACAGGAAATAAGTCTAAGATTATTCTTTGTGAATAAAAGTACTTTGTGTGAAAAAACAAGAGAACAACATATGTTGGTTTCAGCTGATTTACAGGTACTGTATACTTGTGTGTTTTAGTTATTTGTTAGCAACAAGAATATGGCTCATGATTATGAGATGCCATTTTTTTAATGCCTTCAATTTTTTCCCTCCCTTATATTATAATTTCATTGTATCAACATGATTTTAATAGGTCTGTACTACAATAACAAGAAGTTTGATGAGTCAACTCTTTCCTGTAAGAGGCCAGTGAGGCCAGTATTGGAGTATATTTCAAATATACTTAAATACTGAAAAATCCACAAATTATATTATGATTGAGCTTCCTTTTCTATATGTTTTTTTTCCTTTCTGTTGTCACTGATACAATACACAAATTTATAAAGAAAAAAGGTTTGTTTTGGGGCATCGTTGTTGTGGAAAATGTTGGTGGACCAGATTTAGTGATGGCTTTCTTATAGGCATGGTCACATGGTGGTACAAGGAATCACAAGCAAGAAGCAGGAAGTGTATCTGACACCCACCAGAGACATTTATGATAGAGCCAACTCAAGATAAATTATTAATCTCATTATTCCATTAAGCCATCAATAAAATCAATTAAGTCAGATCTCTAATTGCTTTTAAAAGGTCCCACCTGGAATTACTTTTTAATAACTCATAAAAGATATTAAATTTCAGGATGAATATTAGCATGAAAGCCATGTTCAAACTATCAAAACAAGCAGCTCATTATCATACATTTGAAGTAAGAAGTTTATTAACTAATCGCTTCTACACCCAAGAGTTCAAAACATTTAGTCTGAATCTTCTCCTTGGAGTCACAACAGGGCAGAACCACAGTGTCAACTGAACATGCTGATGTACAAGTTAAATCTACAGCAAGACCTATTTCCTAACTTTTCAGGTGGATGGTATTATCCACTTCTGTTAGGTCAGAAGCCCTCTGTTGTTTTAGTAGTTACTGGATGGAGATAGATTAACTTATATATTGTCAGGTTTTTAAAACAAGACACCTATTTAAAAATGGAAATTTTGTTATTCAGATTATTGTCAGAATAACAAAATACACACTTCCATTAACTTTAAAGAGGGAAAAATTGTTTCAGGAAGAACCATTTCATGGGTTTCAGTCTATAATTTCTTTCCTTTTTGCTTCACAGGCTCAGTATAATGGCCACAGTGCATAGAAGACACAATTGTTCACATCTTGCCAGACTAGATAAAGGATAAAGATAGGGATAAAGTTTCAGGGTCCCAATTTACTTTATAAGGTACAATAAATGACCCATATTTTTTAATTACTCCACATGTCCTAAAGGTACCTCATCCAAGATTAACACAGACTGGACACCAGGACTTAAACATGTGATCTTTGATATTTATAGACCCCAAACCATACAGAGAAATTCTACCATAAAATATATCTAACTTCCACTCCTGTGATAAGACTGTGAGTGTGTGCGTGTGTGGGGGGGTGTATTTATTTTTCATATATATACCTAGTTAAGATCGCTTGTACACAAAAGATTCCCATCTGAAGGTCAGTTGTAAAATATAGCATCAGTATGCAGAGTAAACTCCAACAACTTTACAGGTACAAAGTTTATATAAGTACTGTGTTACAGTTTCAAACCTTTGATGCACATAAATTTCTACTCACAATATGATTATGTCAACAAACTTTATTCAGCAGGCCTTTCATTCTCCCTTCTTTGTTTCTGTTTTTTTCCCAATTCTTTCCACATTTTATTTTGAGAATTATTTAAATGTATTTTCAGGTTTCCATGTATGAGTACTGTCAAAGTCATGTTCAGACCTTATTCATCCATGCAACTCTTCCATTTTCCCCAGAAAATCCCTCTTAAACACATGACCTCTTCTTTTTCAATTTTTATGTGACTTATTATATTTACAGATAGATATACACATAGATCTCAATTAGACCTAAATGATACAGATATTATTAATAGATATAGCTATACAGTTATAAATTTAGATAAATACATATGATATACATATAGATATAGAGATAGAAGTAGAGTCAGAGATAGAGATATGCAAGTGTATCATATTTAAACATATTATAATTGGGTATAAATATTTATTTTCTATGTATAGCCTATTGTATACATAGAAGCAGGCTCTATGCAACACTATACTCTGTTTTTTTTTCATATGAGTATACTGACTAGCAGACGAAAGTAGCTGGAATTTGGAAATTCCAAACTTCCACTTAATCAGAGATATTATTTTAAACCACTCAGTAGTACTTAGTTCTGTAAACATATAAAAATAAGTCAATTTAAATGCTATTAAGTATATAATAATTGACAAATGTTCTTGTATCATTGCCCTTTAAATAAATAATGTTCAACTTGTGTGCTCATTTTAAAATAAGTATTATTCCTTAATTTTTTAAATCAAAAATATTCTCAAGATTATTTGGCACATATTTGGATATTTCTTCCAGAATGGAGGGAGCAAGAATTTGAAACTCCAACAATTTATCAAATTTGTTAACTCAGTGTAGCACCTTTGGTTGTAAGTAGCTTCATAGAGTTTTGAGGCTTAATGAACCATTTTTTTTTTTGTTGTTGTTGTTTAGAATTATAACACTATTTAAAAAGACAAAAAGGGGAAGGAAGATGAAAAAAGAGGATAAGGAAAATGGAGATGGGGATGTGACTAAAACTGTTGCTCAAAACATTCTCTGAGGAAACAAATGCTAAAAATGAGATGCAGAATACATTGGAGAATCATAGCATAAGGAACTGGACTTTTATGACTCAAAAATTACCCTGCAATATAAACTTGGAAAACCTCTTGCCAATAGTCTGTTGAAGTCTTTCTAAGAACCTCTCGTACAAATGCCAGTGTTTCCTGTTCTTTTCTCTAGTGTTTTCTAGCTTTGGGTCCTTCTGTAATATTTTAGCTTGGGAATAATAAAAGCCTCTTCTTAGTGTCTAATCATGCTGTTCTTTACTCAAATACATGTTCTTTACTCTAATCCATTTTCTTTTTCAGTAAATGTTTTATAAACAGTCATTTGGGCAGGTTGATAATATGAACTCTAATTCAAATTGTCTTATTTGATAAACTCTACATAAATCTCTGAGACCGAATGACTGCTATTGCAGTGCTCAATGAAATCAATTAAAAATCACTGTATTTGATATTTTTCTGATTCTTTGAATGTATTCACTTTTGCACATCTTTAAACTAATATACTGTATAACATTCCATTAATTATTTTGCTATTTGCTATGGGAAAGAACTTGACAGAAGTAGCTTAGGGAAGAGTAAGTATATAATCTCTCTAAAAAAATAAATAGATACTAAATTGGGGAGGCAAAGTAAAAAATATTAAAGTTGAGTATAAAGTATCCCAAATAGGGTCCTGTTTTAAACCCATGAATTTCTGGTGATGCCATTGTTTGAACCAATGAAGAACCACTAGGACATGAAGTCTCTATGTGCCGCGCCAACCAGCAGGAATTAAGACACAGAACAACCAGTTCCTTCTCACAGCAGTTTACTCAGGATGCTTAGCAGTTGGTAGTCAAGATGGCGAGCCCGTGATCCCTACCTGGGCACAGCTTATAAACACTGCCAGGAGCCCATGAACTCATGCCATGTATCATCTCTCCATAGGCTCGTGACGCTTGCTTAAGATAGGCCACCTTGAAGCACAGCCTTCACACCTAATAAGGACTTGTTTATCACTTGGCCCTCGGGTGGCCATCGCCATCTTGGGGCGAGGTTCTTATGGCACCTAACACCTCTAGAGGAAGTAAGTCCTCTAGAGTAGGTCTGAAGTTTGTGTAGCTTAGATCCACTTCCTCTCTGTTTGCTCTTTCAGTTCTGAACCTTGCTTTGATAGAATGTATTCCTGAGAGTATATGTAAGTCAAGATCAAACTTCCTTTCTTTAAGTGCTTCTAGTCAAATGTTTGGGCAAATCAATAGTAAAAGTAACCAATACATGTGTAAATAAAAGCTATTTCATCCAGTGCTGTGTGTCAGGCTAGCCAGAAATTTGCTATCCCTCTGCAGCAGTGTCCTTAGATTTCAAAAGTGTCTCACAATATCTCAAACCACCCTACCAAAGCCAGTTGTTATTATTGTTTTATAGATGCAAGCCTGTCATTGTCAAAATCAGAAATCAAAGAAATAATATCACAATTTTTTCCCAAGCCAGCCTCTATTGATGAGAGTCTCAGTGTCACGTATTGTATAAACAGCTCATACTCTGTCTTTACTTGTTTAATTTAGGTCACTTATTCCTGCTTCCTTATTTTTTATAAGCCTAATGTTTTCTAATTTACAAATCTCAGAAACTGAATCCCCACTTTAAATGAACTAACTCTTGGATTTTAAGAACAACTAACAATATTGTACAATGCCCTAACAAGCTATTATTTCTACTCCACAAATAGAGTTTTCTCTTCAGTCTCTGTCATCAACACAACCCCAATTTAAAACTTCTTACACCTTTGTCTCAGAGATTAGGAATTTCCCTTGTATATGCTAGTAAAGCAAGGTAGTTTAATTGACCAATAACAGAAACTTCCTAAGCTGCAAAACTCTTCTCCCTTCAGGCACAGATACCACACTTCACTGAGACCTCAGTAGACTACCAGTGTTTCCTACAGCTCCTTCATTTTGTTCTCTCTAAGGTTCCCCTGGTATTTTTACAGCTAAACACATTAGGTCCTCCTGCAACAACTGTCCATTTTCTTTGGACTCACTGCCATCATTGGATAGACCCAAGGATTATACCTATGAAAACCTTTGTGGAATTGGACCCCTAGTATTGCTTATGAGCATGTATCTGTCTTGCCTCTGCTATCCTATTACTGACGTCAAATTCTTCACTAGTGAATGACTGTTTACAGTCAAAATCCATAGTACAAATAAGAAATTAAGAGATGGAACAAGTCAGAGTGTGTATACTGTATTACACAACAGCCCCATAAATAAAATACAAGCTTCATTTTTTGTCCAGAAAGTGATAGACTGAAGTAACAGCAACCAAGGAACTGAACACCCACCCAATAACAGTGAGACCAAAAACACACACCAGGAAACATCACAAACACTATAACTAAAGATGACTAAGTTTCATTGAAAAATTACAAATAACTAAGGCAATATGCTTCCTCTACAAGTCAACAGTCTTTTCACAAATTGCCCCCACAAAAGCAATTTCACTGATTTCATTGAAGCAACAAACAAATACTTCAAAATAGCAATTATGAATATGTTCATGGAACTGAAAGAAAATGTGGATGAATGCCTCAGTGAAGATTGTGAAAACACAAACACATAGTAAAATAACAAAAACAATTCAAGAATGAAAATTTAATCTATAAAAGAAATAGCATCACTAAATGACAAACTGAAATTAAACTCATCAAAAACTCGGGAAGTCAAACAAAATATTTTGAGATCAGTGTATCATTCAACCATTGTGAGAGTAGTTTCTTCTTGCAGCAGATGTGAATTAACAGAGAGACACAATTCTGGACAATGTGTACACAATACGAGACCTGGATCATTCAGCCTTAAATGAGAAGTGTTTTTTCCAAACTTCTCCCATCAAGGCTCAGGGATACATGAAGATGAGAAAGCAAAATGATTTTAAGAGCCAGAGGTGGTCAATAACTTCAAGAAAACAGGTCACAACAAAGTTGGTATATATATTCCCTCACAGACTTTTGAAGCATCCACAAAACCTGCACACATATAGCCCATACAAAATTCTAGTACAGAAAAGAGAACGTGGACATAAAGTGGAATCTTTGTTTGAGTTTCATTGCTATAAAGACATGTCACAACCATGGCAGTCCTTATAAAGGGAAACACTTAGTTTGGGGCTGGCTTACATTTTCATGCTTAGTCCATTATCATTGTGGGAAGCATGATGCTAAAGGAATAGCAGAGAGTTCTACATCTTGATCGATAAGAAGCAGAAGGAGTCTATGTGCCATACTGGACATATCCTAAGCATACAAGAGACTTCAAAGCCTGCCCCCAACAGTGACACACTTTCTCCAATAAGGCTCTACCTCCTAATATTGCCGTTCCCAATGGGCCAAATATTAACACACATCGGTCTACTGGGTCCATACCTCTTCAAACCATCACAGTTAATAATGTCTTGGTCTGTATGCTTGTAAGAAAAATAGTGATGTCTTCAAAATATGCATCTGAATGATAGATATATAGGAATAATTCCTTTAGGACAAAGCCAGAGGTAAGAAGGATATCATTACATCTTACACATATGAAAAGATATACAGCTGCATAGAACCTCACTGTTTAAGTATGTGATTAATCTGAGATGACTTCACAGATTTTGAAAGAGTAATTGGTCATTCCATGGTAACAGTTCATGTTCATTTATAAAAATTTCATGTTTTTAATACAACTAAAAGAAAGTTTTATAAAACAGAAGTTACTCTTATGGCTTAAGTTTACATCATATCATGTCACTAGCCCTTTATGTGCTACAATCAAATTCATTTTTCTATTTCAGAGAATAGAATAATACATTGATCCCTTAGGTCAAGCTTAGAACATTCAAAGTTAATGAGATTTTTATTTCCATGTCTTTTCAATCTTTTTATTCATCCTTGAATTGATCCTTCCAAATAGGTTAGCAAAATAAAATTATTTCTATAATTACAGATTTTTTAAAAAAATCACAAAAATCAAAGACTTCAAAATAGTAAAAGACTTTAAGAATACATTAGGAAAGTTGCACTTCATGTTTCATAGATAGTTATTGCTATGAAATAAAGATAAATTATAGCAAATAGTTTGAGTCTCGGTATTCTGGTAATAGATTGATTAGGAGCCTTAAGTGAGACTAACTAAAAATTTGTGAAATAATTTATTCTGTTTATATAACTCTCATTAGGATCTTTTTCTATATTGATTAAAATGGTGCTTGAGAATAAGTATTTTATAGCATGTGTTAATTTTAGAGCTGTCATAACATTGTGCAAAGGTTAGATGCCTTAAACAAAATAGAGTTATTTTCTGACAATTCTGGTGACATTATCCTAGAGCAAGTTACCAAAGGTGTTGGTTTTTCTTGACTCCTTGATGCCCTCCTTTCTTCTCTTTATGTCTTTGCATGTCTTTGCCTCTTTCTAACATTCTTATAGATTCTCCCTTCTCACATCTCCCATTTTATTAAAATAGGGATGTTACCAAAACTCTTACCACTCTAAATATTTTATCTCCAACTATATTCCAAATAACCAGGGTTGTAATATCAACATACGAATTTAATGGAAATAATTAAGTTTATAGCAAATATATACTCAGTCTCCTAACTCATAGGCACTGTGTCTGTATAACACATTTAGAAATACAAGGCTTAGACCCAGTCCTTCTTTAACTTTTTTAAGATTTGATTTGAGATCTTATTTGACATGGTTAGCCTATGAGTTAAAGGCCTATAGCAAATTCATGGCTTTGAGCTTATTATTAGGGTATTTTCTATATTTTATTTAAAATAGCTGAGAGGAGTTAATAGACAACATTCCAGATTACCTTACATGGATAGTTGATTTTCAAAACATCAGAAATCCACAGAATTGACATTACATACATTTGTATTAATGTTCATTTTGATTAGAGACCTGACTGCTCCTGACAGCTTCCTGTCTTGGATTCTAAGAAGAAATTAAGCATCTTTGGAGTTACTCCAGTTTTAGTGAGACAGCCACTAAGCAAGAATTGCCTCTTTTCATCTACCAACCAATTACTGTCCATAAAAGAACACACTTGCTGAGTAGTCAACTGATTGTATCTGCCAGGACAGAATAATAGCCCTTAGTAATTCTGCATCACTCAATTTGTCAGATGATTCTGGGCCAGAAGGCTGGAGATCGAATGCTCAAAGGTTTTGTAGCATAGGGACTGTCCAGGTGTTCAGCGGTCTCTATAAATTGGCTAAGTTTTAGAAGCTATACTTTGTGATTCCCATAATTTCAGTTAACTCAGTCATTCTGGATTTCCGACATGGTTGAAAACTTATAGTCTCATAGCCAATCCTGGCTATTTACTTTGAGAGGATGGTTTTCAGCTGACATTAATTCTAAAGCCAAGAAAAAAAAAAAAAAAAAAAAAAAAAACAAGTTCAAAACTAAGTCTTTTAGGTAGGAGAGATGACAGAAGTTCTCGTTAGTCAACAAAATGGCGGACTGGGTATTAAGTCTATCTTGTATCTTACTGACACAATTGCTATAGTTATGCTCTAATTGTATTTTGAGAGAAAAGTTTTATTTTAACAGGAAAGGTGATATGTAGGAGGACCTAACATTGGAGAAGTATGGAGAGGAAGAAGAGGAGTAAGGAGAGAAGGAGGAGAAGGAGAGGAGGAGTTTGGTTATGAGAGAGAGAGAGAGAAAGAGAGAGAGAGAGACAGAGAGAGAGACAGAGAGACAGAGAGAGAGATACATGGAGGCAGATGTTTGAATGTCTCCACCAAAGATAGTTGATATATCTACGTTGGGTATGACGTTACACTTCTGATTGATATTGAGCATTACCAAATTATAATGCCTTTGATTAATATAAAAAAATTGTATAAAAACAGAAAGGAGAATGGGACATGGGATAGGGATTTTCTAGGGAGGAGAAATGGGAAATGGGGATGGCATCTGAAATGTAAATAAAATATCCAATAAAAAAATTTTAAAAAGAAAGGACTAATTAAAAAATAAATAAATTATAAAACCTAGGGTCTTATGAAGCAAAAAAAAAAATGTTGCCTTGACCTCCATACATGTGCACATAAATATTCAATGCATCTCTTCCCCACACAAACATGCATACATATACATATATACACCCATAGCACTTCAAAAACTTTTTATTGGAAATTTTCTTATTTAAAAATTTCAAAAACTTAAAATATATTTTATTGGAAAATACATATTTATATAACACTAGAATAATGAATTTAATTATATGTGGAGTATAGATTTTATATCAATTCAATTTTTATCATTTAGGACAAATACTAAATTATTACAAACAGAGAAACTATTGTAAATAGATGTTCAAAACTTTAACCAAAAGATAACCTAATTGACATCAAAATAAGTAAATATTTTATAAGAATTTGAATTAAAGTTTTATTTTATTCTCTCAAATAAAATGTTTTACTTATTAATTTAAAAGTTGCATAAATTATGACTTTGTGTAAATGAGTATGAACACACTTGTGTGTGGAAATTTAAGGGTTACCATGTCTTATCTTGAATGTGGATGTCATAGGACACCTTAGGAAGCTCATTTGTTTTCTTCCACAACATGTGTTCCATGGAACTAACTAGGCAGGTTCTTAGAATCTCTAAATTCTGAACCATCTATAAAACAACTTTAGAGCTGGGCTCTAAAATTTATTATCCGTAGAGCTGGCAATTTTGCTAAGAATGTTCAGATCAATTGTTGATAAAATCTTACCTTTTGGGAGAGGTAAAGAATATCTAAGCCTTCGCCCTTTTTTTCAACAATCTCAGCAATAAACAGTGGTATGATTCCACCAAAGCTCATCTTGGGAAACCAGTGAATTTATTATTTTCACGGAGCAATGGGTGTGAAGTTATGGGCCAAGCTATAGGTGATTTAAAGCAGTATTCCTATGGTAGATTCATTCAATCCCTCATCTGTCCTCTAACTTTGCCTGGTAACCCCAAAGCCACATGTAATTAGAGTTTGGAGAAGAGGCTGCATAAACATGTGAAGACTTCATGACAATTCCCGCCACTCCTGAGAGAGAGAGAGAGAGAGAGAGAGAGAGAGAGAGAGAGAGAACAGTTAAGAAGCCCAGGTATGGGTCTTTGTACAGAAGACCCAACTGAACTGATGAATACTGCAGTTTGGATTAGATAATAGTCTTGTACAACATACAGATTCACTGAGAATTTGAGAGTTTTCTCTGTCTTCTACTTTCCTCATTTGTAAGAAATAAATTGAAGTTGCTGACTTTGTTGAATATAGAAGCATATTGAAAACTGTGACATATAAATCTGTATCAGTTACATGGAAAAAGGATGTAGTCTTTGTGGTAAGATGAAGCTGCTATCCTAGTCAAGAGTCATTTGTTCATGTGTTCTACCAGTTTACACAAGAGTATATACCAGCTATTGCACAATTAAAAATGATTTATCTTAGATATTAAACTTACATAGAGTGTCCTATGCAGATATTTCTCTTTTAATTACATATTCTCCAGACATCATCTCTTACCACTATGATGTCATTATTTTTACTAATATAATCTCCATTTGCAGCCTTGCTTATCCTACTTAGTATCCATGCACTAATTGATAAACTGTTGGGCTGTACCTTAGTATCATATGTAATTTTTTATAGCATGCTTTTTAAGCGTATGAAAAGTGTGGATTAAATTCTCCCATGGAACAAGTTATAATTTAAGTTAAAATGCTTGATATTACCTGGCCACATTAAGTAACAATTTACAAAGATAGGATCATGTTACAAATCTCATCACCCCAAACAATACTTGACAATATAAATAGAAAACACAATTGGTGAATCAAGAAGCAAGGTGATCCCAGTTAGAAAGATATTCCTTTAACCTTGGGCTGAGACAAGATGATTAACACCATTTACTGAATCAGCATAATCCCTAACTGCATTCTAAACTGCTGCCCTCATAGCCACAAATAAGCATATTTCCTTTCACTCATCGAGAAAATATCCCTTTGCAATATTCAAAGACAATGACAGAAAGCCACAACCAATTAAAAGCAGAGATGTGGAGCCCAGCCCTAAGAGAAACCTCTACTTAACAATTCCTGTATGTACAGCTTGTGGAACATTGCTGAAGAGGAGGTGGGATGTTTAAAAGTTCAAGAAATAAGGTATTGTAGAGAAATTGCGTCACCAAGTAATATCAGAAGAGACTCCTAAAGTATCTTGCTATCATGACTTCCTATACAAGGCAATAACAATAAACAGGCTAAAGGTAATGGAGAAAAGATCACAAGGCATCAATTCTACATATGTACATACATATATACATACATACACACATGTATATATAAGTACATACATACATACACATATGCTACACACACACTTATCAAATATGAACTGAACATGTGCTGACAATGTGTCTGTGAGTATGCAAAGGATTTAGTAGCTGAGTGACCCTCTTGAATGGATTATTCAATCCCGTATACCCAGTACAAAAGTCATTTTAGTCTTACCTAAACACATATAGAATGAGAGAGTGACACAGAGATAGAGACAGAAACAAAGAGACAGGCACATATACAGACACACAGAGAGAAAAAAATAAAAATATCTTTAAAACAAACAAACAAACTAGTATAGAGGATACTAACCAATGACAGATTAGAAAATGAGGAAATAATATTGAAAATCACATTGTAACTTCATTTTTTACATTTATTTGAATAAATGGACAATGGTTCCTCATATTATAAAACATATGATGAGCATATACAGTATTTTAATATTTTACAATATTTTCTAGAAATATATATACATACATATGTATATATATAGGTGTATATATATATGTATGTGTTTATGTAAATAGGCAACCAAGCACCAAGCAATATTCAAAGTGGGAATCTTCTCCTCAGAAGAGCAGAACAACAGATTATTCAATACCAAGTAGTCAGCCCTGAAAACATGCATGCAGGTAACAATATGTAAACTGATCAGGGTACATATATTTATATGCATGTAACCACAATTAATTTTTTAAAAGGCCATGGATATGAAATAACAAACAAAGATATAATAAGGGTAGAGACAGAAGAAAGGGAAGGGATGAATGATGTCATTATATTATAAACTCAAAAATATGAGAAGTTTTCAAAGTATGGTAAAGTTTTCTCTTATTATAAGTACTTGTACTGGAGACACTTGAAGAATTTGGTCAGTGTTATCACTATTGTTATCTGCTGTAACCACCCTGGTCTGATCTAGAAAATTAAACTCAGTACATACTGACAATGTTTCTGTCAATATGCAAAAGACTTAGACTTCATTAAATAGGACTGAGCAGACTTCTTGATTGAATATTCAATCCTATTTACTCAGTGAAATGAGTCATTTATTCTTTGTACAAACACGCATCTAAGCACATACACACAGAAACAAAGACAGAGAGACTGACACTGACAGAGACAGACTGACAGACAGAGAGAGACACAGCCAAATAGAGACAGTAAAAATATACATATATGTTCACCAAAACCTGTCAGTTAATACAAAATATAAGAAATACATATTTTTCTCTGATACAAATGAAGAGAAATAACTTAATAGTATTAAGACCTATAAACTAACCCGTGTATATGCATTAAATTCAGAACAAACAAATGGAAGATATGAAAACATAGACATAAAATAACTAGTGTTATGCAATATGGATACTGGTACATCATATGTATGTCTAACTGATATGGTATGTCATTAAAGAAATCAAAGATATTAAAGAAAACTAGTAAATAGCCTGTGGGAAGGAAGCCAAAATAGTGTTTATTTGCAGAAGGGTAGGTTTGGGGCGGAGGGTTGGGAGAGATGGCTTAGCTATGAGGAGTGCCAGCACCCTTTTCAAATAGCTCATAACTGCCTGCAGCTTCCACTTCATAGAAGTTCGCCACGTATGACCATTTTAGACCCCCCCAAACAAATATTTAGCCTCTCCCCACACAAATAAATGCACCTCCAGACACATGCAAACACACACCCAGACACACAGACAAAACACATAGGCACATACATATCCATAATATTAAGATATAAAAATAAATAGAAGTTAAGTGAAGGTTAAAATGCATATATTGACAATAGATAGATAGTAGATAGATAGATAGATAGATGATAGATAGATAGATAGATAGATAGATAGATAGATAGATAGATAGATATGTGAATGATTTAATATATGTCTTCAAAATGTGCATTTTGGTATTACATGCAATCTTATGAGATTTAGAGTTTACTTATCATACTTTACTTATCATACTTATCCACATACATGTTATACAATGTATAGTATGTATAATTTCAGAAGACATTATATATTATACATAGCTAAAAATAATTTACATTAATAAAAATTATAAACAAAATTTACTAATTCACTTTGAAAATATAATAATGAAAGAAGTTTTTCCAGAAGCTACTATTCAACTTGTATGCTTAAATGTATTCTTTCAAATATTAACTAAAATATTATTCAAGATGATTGGGAACTTCAAAATTTATGATGAGGTCTACAGAGTACTCTCTCTAGATCACTGGTTTAAATGTTCCTAATATGCTAATAAAGAGAGTTCATTAACTTTAAATAGCTGTTTGGTGTTTTATACAAAATGAGACAATGGCCTCAACTGACACCATAAAAAACATGTCCATAATTTAAACTACAAAAATAACTTTCCAGCCCACCAGCTTAGAGACCAAAGACTAAATGGGTATTATGGTAGCAGAACTGTCCTGGCCTTAAGTTTAATCCTTAATAATAGATATTTTATACAATCTTATAAAACAGTGTTAGAAAATTGAGTAACTTAAATAATCATTCACTTTTTGACATATTTATTTCGGGTAGAAGATACTGGCTTCCTTTTCTTGAGATTTTTATATTTGTTAATATAAAACAATATTAGTGAGAAAAACAAATGAACATGCCACTGCATTCAAACCTTAACAGACCTCAGGATCATCATATAGCTTTATTATCTTTATTGTCCATGTGGAGCAAAATCCTAGGAATAGCATCTAGGTTTTACATACCTTAGATACTTTCCCAGGAAATTCATCTAAAAGACATGACTCAGCAACTTCTGAACCTGTAATTCATCAACTGGAAGCCAGCACAAAAGCCAACTTTGTCTTTTTCTCCAGATTGTAGTAATTTTAGAATAACAGGGAATGACTTGTGGGGAATATTTTGAAAATCAATTCACCTGAAGTACAAATTCATGACCTCATTTTATTGCCACAAAACTCTTTTTTTACATACTTTGGTAAAAATGATGATATTTGTGTCTATGTTTGCCTGGCTTACATTCCTTTAAAGGTTCTTATCTTGATCTAAGCAGACCAGGAATATTCTTTTGGAAAACCTCTATTCAGAATATTATGGATTATTAAAGCATCCTTATGTAGGATAGTAGTGCTAATATCAATTATATTGTAGAAATTAGTTTTAACAAAATTTTAGAGATAAAATGAAAGATGTTACTGACCTAAAGTGCTTATATGAATTCACTGATAAATATGACTCGTTAGGCAGAAAACCAGAGAGATCATATCTTCATATCTAATTCAAGAAATTTTCTACACCTACAGGATATGAATATTCATGACATGACTATTGATGGTATGAACATCCATATTGTAACTGTCCAAGTCACGAAACTCCATAGCCCATGTGTCCATAACATTAACACACACACACACACACACACGTATCTGTGTGTGTGTATATGTGTGTATGTTGATATATATCGATAGTCTACAATACAATCAACCATAACACAATGCTATAACATGAATATCTAAAGTATAAAAATTGATACACAGACCATGCAACAGAATAGTGAAACAAGAAATAAATCCACATAGCCCATTGATTTTTAGCAATGATGTAAAAGGATACATTAGAGGAAAAGAAAGCCTCTTTAAGAAACGGTGCTTGTCAAACTGGATATCCATGTGTAAAAATTGAATGTATTTTTTTGTTTCTCATCTTCTGCATATAGTAACTCAAAATTGAACAAACACCCTATTTTAACATGTAGACTGCCCATTAAAAGAAAACATTGGAAAAAATTTAAGATATTAGTTCAAGAAATGATTTCTAAGACAAAACTACAGTATTTCAGGAAACAAAACAAGATGGGAAAAGAAAGATAAATTTGTAAACAAACGCTATAGAGCTAAGGAAACCCTTTTACAGAATAAAAGAATATCATCACCTGTATTTCATCTCACTGACTATTCATCAGAATAAACAAAGAAACTTAAAATTCTAACATATTGCAAAAACTACAACAAAACACAAATTATTTTAATGTACAGAGAACCTAAATACATGATTCTCAATAGAAGAATCATAAATAACTACAAGCACATAGGAAAGAATGATCAATAAAAAATCAAAATTCAATTGTAATTTCATCTCATTCAGGTATAGTATCCTCATGCCACAATATTAGTAAATGTGCAGGGAGTAAGAGTGGAAGAAACCTGAATGTTTTCTGAAAAAAAAAAAAGTAAAGTAGAAGGCACTATGGTGAGCTCTAAGGAGGATCCTCAGGAGTGCAGAGCCAGCAGGTAACTGCTATGCTACACTTGAGTATCTCTGAAGAAAATGACAAAAAAAAAGAGAAAGAGAAAAAGAAAGAAAGAAAAAAGAAAGAAAGAAACAAAGAAGAAAGAAAGAAAGAAAGAAAGAAAGAAAGGAAGGAAGGAAGGAAGGAAGGAAGGAAGGAAGGAAGGAAGGAAGGAAGAAAGATAGGAAGGAAGAAAGGAAGGAAAATGACTACAGTCCCAAAATGACATCTGCACAGCCATGATTATTGTGGCATTATTGCTAATAGCTGATATAGCCAATCAGAATGAGCCTTTGTCCACAGGTTACTAAATGAAGAAAATATGGTTTGTATGTGCAATGAGTATCACTCAGCTACCAAGAAGAAAAAAACAATTATCCGATCATTTTCAGGACAGCAGATTGAACCGATGTCATCATGCTGAAGAAAATGACAGGAACAGAGAGACAAGAATCCCAGTTTTCTCTCATTATATACAAACAAACAAACAAACAAAAAAGAGTGAACTGGATGTAGAAGATGGACTCTTGGAGACTGGAAATAAAACCTGGAGAAAAAGTAGACAGAAAAAATTGGAGGAAATATAGATATGATGTATCATGATCAGTGCATATGTAGAATATCACAGTGAAACCCAGAGATTTGTATATAAATATATGTAAAATAAAGGAATGAGTTTAACAAATTAACTATAAGATATAAATTTAAACAAGATACATTATTAATATACATAATAATATCTCAAAAAGCTACATTATAAAAACAAATTTCCTTTGAAATTAGTTTTACCGACTCTTAGTAAAAAGGCATCAGAATTCTTATGCAAATTTACATGTCAAGCAGCATTTTATTCATAAATCAAGCACGACTTCAATGCTATTTCTATTGGAAAATTATTATAAAGTAGCCTGGTCTCTTTTATTTTCTAAAACTCCATGGCTGCTACCTAAATTACTCAGCTAATTAGGTCTCCAATGAACAGGTGTGTAAACACACTCATTTTTAACTTTAAACATAATTTCTAACACTCCTGGGTGCTGTTAAAAATACAGCTAATAACACTAATGTGTAAGGTTCGTGAGGATGGTGCCGTTAATCAGAGATCTCCAAAGAAAGGGGCTACATAAAAATGCTGAACTGTGAAAGCTAACGCTTGGAAATCATAATCGTTTCTGAATAGAGAATATAGTTTTTTTGACTTGAAAGTAGGTAAGTGGCACTTGTACCAGTACATTAGCCACATTAATCATCAAGTTTTCATACAGAGGAATATAGCTAAGCACAGCAGCTGGTTAAATCATTAGGGATAATGACTTACATAACATTTTAAGAATGTGAAATCATTTTTCTATTAAAAAATTAAATGAATTCTGTGAATAAAATATGCCCCATAGAGTATGAGAAACAGAGTTCATTCACAGTCATCATTCTTCTTTGATCCTTCCCAAACACATCATGTGCAGTAGCAAAGAGTATTAGGTCAACCTTGCAGAAAGCAGCACTGAAATTCTGCCTAAAAGTGTTTTTGTCTAGGATTTATTTTGAAAAGAAATCTCTCTTGTTTTTTATCCAGGGTATTCTAATTTCATAAGAAAATTTTATTTTGATGATCTAGAATTTCCACTTTGGGGATTGTAGAATGTATGTTGAGCTTAATGAAAAGAAAAGACAACCAAACTAGCATTTGTGAAGAATTTTTCTAAGGCTTTTAACCTTCTCTAAAGCTTCAGTTGTGTTGAAGAGTGCTTCAATCACTTTTCTTGCTTTCAAAATGTTTGTCATAGAATGAGAAGGAAGTACCAAAGTTGAACTTACAGCACTCAGAATGCAGAAGAAGATTGATCTTTGTTCTAAGCAAGTTTCATTTATGAAGCAAATTTTGGGCCATGCAGATTTACAGAATAAGACTCTCTGTAAAATATTCAAATCAAAAAAACATTAACAGTACAAACAAACAATGAAATCACTGAGCTTAGAAAGACACAGAAACACAGAGATCTTGCTATAGAAACTAAGAAATTGTTAGATCAAAAAATGTGTTTTAAAAATTCTTTAACAAATGGTGCTGGTCAAAATAACTGTCTGTATGTAAATGAATGCAAATAGATCCACACTTATTACCCTTTAATAAACTCAATTCCAAGTTGGTCAAAAACCTAAACATAAAACCGACACACTGAACCTGTTAGAAGAGAAAGTAGGGAAATGATCTTGAATAAATTGACACACAAAAAAGTTTTCTGAAAAGAACACTCGTGAAATGGAAATGCTAATATAAGACAAAGGATGTTGTTAATAGGACAAAGCAGTGGTCTTCAGAAAGGGGAAATACTTTTAATAACTCTTCTTCAGATAGAGGAATATATATATATATATATATATATATATATATATATATATATCCTTTAAATATCCAAGATATACAAAGAATTAAAGAAACTAGAGATAAGAAATCACAAATAATCCAATAAAAATTGAGTACATACATAAACAGAAATTTTTCAATAGAGGAATCTCAAATAGATGAGAAAAACTTAAAGAAATGTTCAACATTCTTACACATCAGTGAAATGCAAATCAAAACTTCGTATGTATGTAAGTCAAAACACCTGTCAGAATAGCTAAGATTAAAAATACAAGTGACAGCTCCTGATAGGATGTGGAACAAGGAGAACACTCCTCCATGACTACTGGGAGTGCAAATTTGTACAGCCACTACAGAAATAGTGATGAGGTTTGCTCAGAAATTTGGAAATTGAACTACCTCAAGATAATCTATACAATTTTTGGGAATATACCCAAGGATGCTAAATTCTAACAGAAGACCACTTGCTCAACCATATTTGTTGGGGCATTTATACAAAATTGCCAGTAACTGGAAATGACGTAGATGTTCATCAACAGAGATAGGGAGTTTTAAATCTACATTTACACAATTGCTTATTTCTCAGCTATTTAAAATATTTTTTGATTAGATGTCTAATCATTAGATCATCACAAGCATCTTTATTTTCTTTTATCATTCTACATAACAACAAAAATAGCAAGTATTATACATTTCACAAATAAAGAATTTCAATTCTGTGTCATTTAATAAATAAAAAACTATTTAAAATATTATATCAATAAAATTGCAAGCCGTTGAATAGAACTAGAAAAAAAATCATCCTGAGTGAGAAAATCTGAACCAAAAAAACAACTACGTTATATAGTCACTTATAAATGTGTATTACTGTTTAATAAATGATAACCAAATAAGAATTCATTGATCCAGAGAGGTTAGATAAAGAGAAGAGATTGGGGTGGAAGGCATTGGTCTTTGTGGGAGGAGGGGAAATAGATGGGAAGACTGGGAGTAGGTGAAGACAAGAGCAGGGGATAAACTATGAGGAAATGAGGTAGAGGAAGAGAATACAGGAAGAAAGGCTGGAATTGGTGGGGGTTTTGATGGGTAATATGGAAATCTAGTACTTGGGGAATTGCTTGGAATGTATAAAGGTGATCTTGATGAAGAATCATAGTAATGGGGGTCTCAACTGCCTATGTCTTATTGCAAGGTAAGGCTTACAATGGAAGAAACAGGTAGCATTCAACTGAGTTGTTGGCTAAAGCCAACCCTTGGAAATGTCCAAACAACACAGGCTGAAGAATATGAGGATGTATACATAGATCCACAGCCAAATATTATACAGATAGAGTCTAAATGAAAAGTCCCCATCAAATCACTCCTCTCAAAGTTCAGGGAATCCTTTGGAAACTTTTAGAGTGAGAGCAGACAGAGGACACCAAAAGAACATGGCTCTTTGAAACAACTAAACAAGGCACATATGAAGTCACTGAGACTAAATCAGCAAGCATAAAGCCTACATGAGTCTGGAAAAGGTCACCTGTATATATTACTTTTGATTTAATATTTTTATTGGACTCCTGACTGCAAGAGTGAGTGGATCTCTGACTCTTGTGCTGGCTCTGGAGAATCTTTTTCTCTTGTTGGATTGCAATGTCCAACTTCATAATGATAATCTTTTTTCTCATCATATTACATTTTATTTTGTTATTGTTGATTTTTATAGAGTCCTATTTTTCTCTAATGAGAGATAAAATATATGCACAGGGAGTAGGGAGGAACTGAGAGAGTAGAAGGAAAGAAATGTACAATTAGGATATATTGTATGAGAAAAATATATAAAAGAAAAAGAAAAATTTTGATGAAATCCAGTCCTCCTGTTAATCAAAGGGAAAGCAAAATCACTGGGAGAATAAATAGAAACTACATAAACAAAACTTCATCCAGCTAGTGGCATTGTGACCACAACTGAAATCTCAAGACTCTCTGTGAATCTTTTCCCAGCAACCAGAAGCTGAAGTAAGGCAGACAGGAATGTCCTTTAACATTGCCAAGGTCTTATCAATCTCCTGCAGGTTTAACAGAAAGAAACAATGTCTTAACCAATGAATACTTGCATATGTGATTTTCACGAAGGTTCACTTTCTTATGATTAGTTATTTCTATTAAACTTTAACAAAATATTAGAAAATAAGCAAATTCAGAGACTATCAATGAGTAAATACTGGGACTGTCAATTGGGGTATCACATAATAATATAGCCAAGGACAGCAGTCAGTCCACTACACTGTCTTAGAGAATATAGCTGAAACAAACATGAAAGTAACTGTACTTGACTGCAGATCATACAGTGATCCCAGCCTAAGTTTCCTCAGACTCATAAACATAATGTGGGCATATGTTTCATGATGTTGACACTTGGGGATGTTATTATAATGTATTGTTATAAAAATGTGATTTACTTATCAAAGCTGTAAAAAGTTTTGGTCTACACACTTTGGGTTATCAAATATTGCCAAGTACAATATCCTGGTAACTTTTATGACCAATTGAATGTTTTGTTTGTAAGATAATATATGCTTTTGGGAAGACATCTAGATTACGTTATATACTGGCACTTACTGATTTAAGTGTATCGCTAGTTCAACAGTCAGAAGATAATACATATTGAACCATCACATATTGTCATGCTATATTAATATGACAAAATAATCAATTTTCAGAAAAATTTTTATATTGTGACTTAATTATCAGTATAGTAATAATTTATTGTCTCTGATACTTAATAGTTATATTGGCTATACCCTGAAATATAAGAGAGTCTTCATGGACATAGAGAATTTTTTTGGAAATTTGTCAATTGGCAATAAATGGAGCTTTGTTTCCATGTTCTTGAGAAAGAGAGGATACTGACACATTTAATCTGGCTCTTAAATCTGTGAACAGCTCTTACCGAAGAAGTGACCTAATAAGAAATCCATAATATTTCATGAGATATGATTATTTGAATGAGAATATCCTCATATGCTCATGAATTTTTATATTTTGTACCCATCTCTTGGCTGTTAGGAAGTATTAGGAGGTGTGGCCTTATTGAAGAAAGTAAATTGCTGAGGTGGTCTTTAAAGTTTAATCATTGTCTCTCTGTGTCAGACAGGTGCCTAGAGACCAGAATATAGAACACTCAGCTACCTCTCCAGCACTATACATGTCTAAATATTACTGTGTTTTCCTCCATGATGACAATGGACTAATCCTCTGAAGCTGTAAGATCCCAATTAACTGCTTTATTTGATAAGTTGCCTTGGCTATGGTGTCTCCTCACAGAAATATAACACCAACTAAGATATGTAACTAAGAAATAAATCAAGAAAAAGAAAGAGGAGAGCATAAAGGAGTAAATATATTTTCATTTGTGTTCGAAAGTGATAAATTTGAAATAAAGGTAAGAGAAAATAGAAATGTCACAGAGGAAGCCTATATATCTTATAATATCCCTGTTAGCACTGTGAAGAATCTACTGACTATTCCAGACCCTTGGCAGGGTTTAGTTAGTCTCATAATAATATATTAAAGGGAGAAACTAATGGTATTCAAAATTCACTAGTTACTTTATATAACTGTGATTCTAGAACTTGACAAAAATTATGCATATAGAGATGTCTCCATATTTCAGAGCTTCTCTTCCATAAAGAACTGATTTGCAGTCCAATGTATATCATGGCTCTCAATTTCCTGCATGCCCAGCTCCAAATGATCTGATACTCTGAGGGTACTCACCCACACATGACATTCACACTTATAAACATACATACATACACATAAATACAAATGTGAAAATGTACAGAGGAAGGTGAAGAGATGGCCCAGCAATAAAGAATGTGTATTACTCTTACAGAGGATCTATAGGTCACAACTACCTGTGATTGTAGCTCTAGGGGATACAAAGCCATCTTTACAGGTACTTCAGTAATACACACACACACACACGTAAACAATAACAGAATAAATAATCTTGGAAATTTTAGATAAGGCATCTCTATTGCTACTCATTGGTGCTCATTTCAGCATTTTCTGTGAGCAGGTGTATCAGCAGCATCCAGAAAGCAGAGGAGAAGAGGAGGAACTACATCAACTTATTAAACTAATTTATTTCTAAACTGATAACCACTAACACTGGTTATTTTGAATATTCATAGTAGACATAATTTTCAAAATTAAGGTATATTCTTTTTATTATTGATAGAATATTATTAATGTTAGTTAAATAATAATAAAATGTTAGTTCAGAACTTGCTTAAATATGTGATTTAACAATATAAACATTACATAACACTTGGTTTCCTTTTATGAATAAACAAAACTCATTATTTATTCAGTTTTGAAGTAACATGCCCAATTATTATGAGATGCAGTTCTAGTTTAAAAAGTTATTTTCTGTATTTTTTATGTCTAGTCTAAAAATTTAATTCATTTTAAGTATTCTAAAGACAATATGTTAAATGTTTTTCTTTGTTCTTTCATTTAAATTCTAACCGGAAAGTGTTTTTAGTAAACTTGCTATGACTGCAATTTTAGGTGTAAAATATTAATGCAACTGAAAATGAAACACATATTGTTTATTAATAAACCTACATGTGTAGGCAATATTTGCATAAGAACATTTTAAAATAGAGAACTTTTTTTCTAATTATTCTTCATAATGAACAATGAAAACTGTCGAGGAGTCCAAAAAGGAATGTGTATGTTTGGTAGAGTGCCTCCAAAAGAGGCACAAAATAATAGTTATGAGGCCAGAAAAGCTTTCAGTAATGCAAAATTGACTTTTATTTAAAGTACATGGCAAATCTCTAGAGAATAGTTATCCATAAATATATTTATTCCTGAATATACTATGCATTACCATGATGTGTATTATTGTGTACTGTTTCCAATTTATTCTTCTTTATTTTTATTTTTATTATTCTTTTCTTTTTCAAAATACTGATATTTGACATAAAATCATGAAAACTTGAAAGAATGCACTAGAATATTATCTCTGAGAATAAACCAAAGTTTGATTTTTTTAAATTTATTTTTGTATTAATATTTTTTCTTCATCAAAAGTTTGAGATTTGATATAAAATCATGAAAACTAGAGAGAATACACTAGAAAAATATCTCTAAGAATTCACCAAAGTTTGAGAATGAGTATGTTTTAAGACATATGCTGTGTGTGCTTTACCACCCAGAATCATCTTGCAGATAGCACTTCTAGATCATACTATGGTTTGCATATCAGTGAAAACCATGAAATATAACACCTAGCAATTTTTATTGCCTAACATTAATTAGTCACTAAAGCTAAACAATTGTGAAAATAGTTTATTTCCTCTAAATCATATTTTAAAGTCATGGGCCCTTATGTGAATTTATGCAGATATAGGTTCTTTGAGGAGGTGATTTAGACAAATGAGGAGAGAAACATGAGGCCTTGATCTGGTAGGACTGAATCCCTAATGACTAGTGGGAAGAAGCCACATCTCTGCTGTTAAGCCATTCACTCCTTGGCATTCTTATTGCATAACAAAATGTTAAATAGAAATCACAATACAGAGTTCTATTAGTACCCTTGTTTTTATTGTTTGGAATCCAACATAGTGTTAACTGAAGAAATTTTGAATTTCTATATTTGGCAGATGAGGTCAAGTAATTTTTTGTTTGCTTGGTTCTCATGACCATGCTTTTTTTTTTCCCCCTTTCAAATCTGTCCCTATAAAGGTAGCTATGTACACATAGAGATTTTAACCTTGTTTGTTACTTATAAGATATAACAGATTATCTTTTTGTTTTCAGATTTCTATTGTAATGGCTATTCCTGGTTGTCAACTTATTCCTGATTACCTGAAATGAACTACAATCCAGAATTAGAAGACTCAGCTGTGATCTAGATCTTGAGGCTTTTAGATAAAAGTTTCTGACATGGTTTTTGGCATGACTATCTTGAGGTATTGTGATTATGAATATCACATACCTTCAATCTGGGCCACATCTTCTGCTGGAGTCCTACATTAGGACATTGGAAGAAGAAAGATTCATTATTCTTTGCCTGCTTGCATTTACTCGCCAGCACATCTGTTGGAATCTACTAGCTGTGTGGGATTGAACAACTACTAGATCCTTGGTCTTCCCATTGACAGCTGACTATTGTTGGGAAGTTGGACTACAAACTATAAGTCATCATAATAAATTCCCTTACTATACAAACACTATTTATAAGTTCTATGACTCTGGAGAACTTCAACTACTACATCAACCATGACAAAAAGTTATCAGAGAATTCAGAAAATAAATGTGACATTTGGTAACTTTAAATATAATAGATTGCTTGCTTACCTGAACAAGACAACTTAGGATATCTAAGATATTTGGGAGAGAAAATCAGCTAGTTAATGACTATCTTAGTTAGAGTTTCTATTGCTGTGAAGAGACCCAATGACCAAGGCAACTCTTATAAGGACAACATTTACTTGTCATTCACTTACACTTTTCCAGGTTCCGTACCTGAACATCATGGCAGGAACCACAGCAGGTAGACATGGTACATGAGGAGTTTAGAGTTCTATATCTTCACAGAAGGGAGGTCAAGAGTAAACTGTCTTCCAGGATCGCAAAGTATGCCACCCCTACAGTGGCATACTTTCTCCAACAAGCCCATACCTATAAAGCAACATCTGATAGTACCCCTTCTTTGACTAAGAATACTCAAACCACTGCAATGTCATTAAGACACTTTATAAACACTGGTTGTTAGAGACTTGCTTCTTAGGTCCTTATATAAAACAGCTTCAAAAAAATTCTTAACGTTTTATCAAATGTTTATTTAATTGAAGTTCTTTGAGTTTTAGTAAATAATAATGCATTCCATTTAATATCTCCTTGTACTCATAATAAGTAAGAGTTAATTAGGTATTTCGGAGGATGTTCAATTATAAGCCCTTAGGAAACTGTGACAAATGAAACTGTCTTGCAGAAACTACATTTTATTTGACCAACTAAATACTAATAAATATTAAACTTATTGATAAGGCACTTTATCAATAATGCAAAATCATTAAGGAAGAAATTATCATTTTTACTTGGAAAAGGTTATAAATGCTTGTTTTCTGTATTCTGCAATAACTCTTTTACATAAAACAAATAACTTTAAATTATAAAATACCCAGAAATAGAAAATAAATAATCTCCTAAAATGCTTCTTAATAGATACTAATTTTTATGTATTTCCAAATGTGAAATACTGGTGATGTACAGGATTGCAATACTTGTTGTATGCTCAGAGACAACAGATATTATTACATATTGATGTCTCCATGAAAATCTTCATTTTCTCATTGTCTCTATCATTTTTGATATCTTTAAATTCAGATTTGATTTTAAACTTAATCATCACCCACATTAGTTTGTTTTAACATTTTTTGTTATCCAATTTTTGTTGCAGTAGGTGATTAATCAACTCTAATCTTCCCAATTAGAGGAGGGAGGAGTTCCTTGCTATACACCCCAATGTTCTGGATTCCCCAAGAAACAAGCAGTCTTATATTTAATATGTCTTAATTAGCTCAAATGGTTGGACCACTATCAGACTTCTATGCCTATCCTCTGATAATTCTTAGTTATTACTTACTAGAATCTATATACTCTTCAAATTTTGAAGAAACTGTTCTTTCCAGTGTTTCATTGTCTGTCTTTATAGTTGATAAATATTAATTATAATAGAGAATTAAAAAATCTTGGCATAAGATTAAAATAAAAGACTTCAACTCCTCAATACTAGTTTTCAATAAGCAGGTTCTTATTTTTATTGTTATGTCATGTCTTTAAATGGTGTTGAATATAGTACTAGCAAGTTTTCCCTTTTCATGATTAAAGAGTGAAAGAATTTCACATTTCTGTCTCTTCTATGGTTCAGGCATTAACACCAAGAATTGCATTTTATCAATTTTCTAAGAACTTGCAATACCATGATTCATTTTTACTTTTTCTAGATTAAGGAACAAAACTAATTTAGGGAAGCATACGAGATGTCTGACAGAAAGGAAATTGGCATAGCTTCATCTGCACTCAGTGTGTTGTGCAAGATGCAAACACGTCTAAGTATGACTGGGAGCTTACTTTTTAGCACATTGTGATGAACTCTTGGTGAGCATCATAACAAATAGTTCAACAGTCAGGTTGAGTTTAATGAGAAAAGCCCTCATTATACTAAGAAGGGTAACTGTAAGATTAGTCCAAGATTCATAAAAGTTGAACCTTCTATGAACTTTTGTCTGACGCCTATAGAAAAAAAAAAATAGAAAGACAGGTAAAAAAATAGAATAGGCATTTTTTAAAATTAGAACTTTGCATCATACTCTTACATCATTTTCATTGATATATGCCTATAGATAGAAAATAACATTGATTTATATAATACAGATTAATTACAAAAGTACTCAGGACAGAACACTATGCACAACTCCAGAGACTTTACTGCATTAAAGTCTCAATGCCATGCCATTGGTTGAATCCACTTAAAAGCTATTCAGACCCAAAAGTACATCCATTGTATGTACTCACTGATAAGTGGTTATTTGCCAAAAAGTACAGAATACCTAAGATATAACTAACAAATGGTAAGAAGTTTAAGAAACAGAAAGGCCCAAATGAAGAACGAGGGGAGGCAGAGGAAGTAAGAAACCTGGGTGTGAGAGGGGAGGGTAAGGGTAAAAGGGAAGAGGATAGGCATGTGGGAGACAGGAGACAAGCCCAGAGGGCCAAGAGAATGGATGGAAGTGGGGAAGGTGGGGTGACCTTCTAAAAATACCAGGGACCCAAAAGCTGAAAGATTCTAAGGACTCAATGCAGGAGACCTTAGACAATATACCCAAGATTGAGGAAAGGGGACTAGAAGAGCTCACCTCTAGTAGATAGACAGGGGCTCGAATGGAGAGACTGTATTACTAACCCACAGTCAAAATTTCTGACCCAGAATTACTCCTGTCTAAAGTACCTACAGGGACAAAAATGGAGAAGAGTCTGAAGGAAAGGTGGTCCAGTGACAGCATTGGATCTATTTCATGGGGTGGAGGGGAGCCACCAAACCATGGATGCTATGATGTGTTTACAGACAGGAGCCCAGAATTGCTGTGCTCTGAGAGGGGCCATACCCGCAGCTGACTGAGACAGATGCAGATACACAGTCAGGAACCTCTATTGTTGAATTGGGGGCGGGGGGGGGGATTGAGGAAGCTGAAGTGGAGGGCAACCTCTTAGAAAGACCAACAGTCTCAACTAACCCAGACCCCAGGGAGTTCCCAGAGATTAAGCCACCAACCAAGAGCATACAAGGACCATCTGTGGCCTCTAGAACATATATAGTGATGCCTATCATAAACTATTGTGTCTGAAGAACTGATTACATACCATTTCTACACTACTATGTTAGGCAGTTTTAGTTCTTGGCCACCATTTTCATAGAGAGTAAAAATGGAAAAGTAACAGTTTTTTTTTTCTCAAAAAAAAAGAGATTCTATATTCCTAATGATGAACTAATTCCTTCTATTTTTCCTCTTCTATTGACCATTATGATGGAGCCATGTTTGTGGTAATTACTGGTTAACAGAAGGTCTATTGAAGAATTGAACGCTATGTTACTTTAAATAAAATTTATATTTAGCCATAAGATACCATGGCCCTGTCAACCATTCTTACTACTCATTAAATCGTTACACAACTAATTTGTAAGAGCTGCCGTACGAATACCTTGGACAATGGGAATACACTCATCTGTGACTTTATATGTGCCATCATCGATAAAGTGAGATATAATTAAAATGTAGAGTCAAATCATTCTCATCTGTGTTAATATCTTCTTTGTTGAAAATGACCAATAGTCAAAATGTGAAAAAAGTCCCGTTTTCTCTACCATATCAAATTCAAATGAGTTCTTAATTAGAAAACAAATGAAATATTGTCTAAACAAATCAATGCAGTTTACAAAGTATCTTTACCTTACCTGTTTGGTGTCTAATAAATATTCCCGGACCTGGTACAATACAACCTCATACACTATCAGCTGCTGGAAAAATTCTCCTCACATTGAAGAGTACTTATGATAATTAGACGCTTGTGGTTAATTAATTTTCAAAATAAAATACAATTCAACTTGTTAATGATTTCATAATCAACAAAACAGTAACCTGTACAAAAATAATCTGAAATATATATGAGCGTAATTGCCTGTACAGTAACAATCCCAAGCCTCCTCAAGTACTGTCTCCTTCACATTTGAAGTACCCAAACAGTTTAAGTATACAATGTATAAATCACATTATCTCTCAACAATATACATCCATGTCTCTGTATATATTATTCATGTATTGTATTTAGCTACATAATATTCTTAGGTTTTTAAATATAGTTTATTTTGGAACCATATACACAAATGATTTCATGTATAAAGATAGAAATTTAAGCTTGAACTTTTAGTATGAATTTTTGGCATTAAGTGCACTTTTCTGTTGTTACTATGTTGGTAAAAAAAAAAAAATGGCCACACAATGTAGATAAGCTAGTAGTATATCTATTTTGTTTAAAAGGTTAGACTATTTCTAGAAATGTTTATGTGAATTAATGCGTGTTTTGAAGCTTAGCTAGCCTGCAGAGAGATGGAAGTCTTATAAAACATATTGTCAGTTATCTACTATACTAACTTTAACATTTTCCATAAGCACTTTTTTGTAGGAAGAACTCTAACTCCATTTGCTTGCCTGCTTCTGAGGTTATTCATATAATTTGAAGTAAAGATGAAAGTCAACACATTTAATAGTATTTTTGGCATTTAGGATTTTAAAATGTAAAGGCTACACTGGGATGGAGATTGTGAAATCACTGAATCTATTGGAAGTGAATTGCTTATTCTAAAGTTAGCATTATCTCAAATCATTGTAATGAAAATGTTTTAAGTGTTTAAATTATAACCACACAACTGACTCTCTTGCCTGCCTGCCTTCATTCTTCCTTATTCTTTCTGACCTTCTGTTATTTATTTTTCATGTGAGCTAGACCAGTACATTGCACTGTATCCTCGCTACAATATTGATAAATATTCTGAAGTTTTATCACTTATCAGAATAATGTGTGTTTTGGGATTATATAAACGGGAGTAGGAAGATATTCTACTTATTTACATATCAGATGTTATCTCCTTTCCCCTTTTGACCCTCCCCCAGAAACCCCCTATCTCTTCCCCCCTCCAGCTGCTTCTATGAGGGTGTGCCCCCACCCATCCAACCACTCTATCCTCCCTACTCTCAAATTCTCCCCCACTGGGGCATCCAGCTTCATGGGACCAAAGACCTCCTCTCCCACCAATGCCTGACAAGGTCATGCTCCACTGCATACACAACTGAAGCCATGGGTCCCTCCATGTGTATTCCCAGGCTGGTGGTTTAGACCCTGGGAGCTCTGCTTGGTTGGTATTGTCACTCTTCCCATGGGTCCACAAGCCCCTTCAGCTCCTTCAGTCTTCTCTCTACCTCTTCCACTGGGGACTCCAATGGTTCAGTTCAATAGTTAGCTGTGAGCATCTGCCTCTGTATACGTCAGATTCTGGCAGAGCCTCTCAGAAGATGCTTTGAATCTTCTATTAGGCCTTTTGTGAACATCCCTGCAACTGTTGTAACTCTCTTATCATCTTTAACTGTCACCAATGGAAAACACTCTGTTTTTTTTTTTTTACATGCAAGTCATGTTCTACATATACATGTCTAAATATGTGCTTGTAAATTATTACATATAGTTGATACATATACCTATACATGCATTCTCTAAGTTGAAATTTGTATTAATTTCTGAATAAAAATTTTAAAATTCAATATACACATATTCTCCCTCCAAACTTTTCCCCTGATACACAAATCCTTGTGCTCTTAAAAACTCATGGCCTCCTTTTTCATTAATTTATTATTATTATTATTATTATTATTAAATTATAGATACATATATTAAATTAAATAATTTTTAAATGTATTAGTATTAATGAAATCAAACTCAAGATCATGGGTTTGCCTGGAGGAAAATAAACTGCACTGAATAATTCCATATGTGGTCTAGAATTCATTGCTTCAGAACAAATGCGAATCAATAATTCAATAAGAAAGGGACATAACTGTTACCTATATGTTGTTAGCACTAAACACCATGCCCAATAGCACCTTACAGTTCCAGAGTGATAAGAGACCATTATGGTACTGATGAAACAAAGGAGCAAGTAACAAATCTAGCCTGGAAAAAGGAGATACACCTAAGAGACTATCTTCACTAGCAAGGTCAGAACTAGACACTCTTCAAGGATACTCCATGTGAAATATTTCATCTAACAAGGTGGAACTTTTCCCATTTTGATGCTCTTTTCTTTCTACTTTCATAGTTTGATACTACACACATACATGCATGCATGTGTATAGACACACACACGCACACACACACACAGAAATATTCACATACATAATTTGTCTAGAGTTTTCATGATACTTAAAGTGTTCCAGGGTGAATATTTCATGTGAAGATATTTTTCTCTATAATTCTAAGTAGGCATGTAATACTAATAATTTTTATCCCAGAGCATAATACATATACTTTGTAAATGATAATAAAGTAATTTCAAATATTTATTGTAGAGCTAATTGATATAAGATTTAAGAAATTTAAGTTTCATGACCTATATTCAAAAACAAGTCATTGTAAAACTTTGCATAGCATTAAGCATAACATGTTGGAAATATGAATTAGGCAAATTCTATTATGATACACAGTGACACCAAGATTCTACTGCCTGAACCAGAGTTAATGTATATACTTTCAATTGTGATTAAATTAGAGGATTTTTTGAGAAATTATGTAGATGAGCCATACATGCATTTATCAGCCTCTATAAAGGAAGAGAGAAAACTGAACAGTGCCAGAGTTGAAAATTGGATTATGCTAGTTTTAAACTGAAGGGGACTATGAACATAAGGCTTACAGATGAAAAATTAAGGATAGGATACAATGTAAATTTCTTCAATGCCTTTGTCCAGAGAAGCATAATGATTATTCTCTGTTATGTTTCAAAACCAAGACAACTGGATAATTTAGTTGCAGATTAACATATCAAAGCTGAACTTGACCATCAGGGTCCTCAGTGTTTTACCTGTCTCCTACCCTAATATTCTTGAGGACAGGAGCTGGGCTGGGCTGGCCTTTCCCCAGCTGTTCTTCCCTACATAATACAGCCATTGTGGCTTCATTGTACTTTTGACCCTGTTATCTCTTGGTTGGAGGCCCCTCTCTTACTCTCCCTCTCCTTCTGCTCTTATATGGTCAAGTTCAGTCTAGCCATGTCAACTCTGGACCCTTGGAGATATCTCTGCCTATCCTTCATATCTACAATAAACCTTCTTCACCATATTAAGGGCAATCAGGTCCTCCTTTTATTTATTTTTTCTATAAATAATCATTTAGTATATATGATTTATAAAACTTTACAATATTAAATCTATTTAATGATCAACATTTTATAGTCTTCGTAGTAAAATTATAAATGCTTATTAATATAACAATAAACTGTTTTGGATATTTTATCAGCTATACAGCTATTTTTTTGAGGGATTTTTGACAGTATTATGACTTTTAACTATTAAAAATGAGGCTGTGGGTTTTTTTTTAAATAACATTATGTTTGCACTAGTCGTCTTAAAATTCTCCTTTTTGATCATGAGATACTTTCATTTATTCCCTTAATGTTTTCAGGGTGATTGCTGTCATGTCCAAAGCTAGGGACAAACAATAACTGATAACTGTGATGCCTAGTAGCATACCAAAGCACATTCTTTCTCTAGGGCTCTCTCAACATAGCAAGAGCCAGTCACGAAGTCCATGCTGACATACTTGCTCCTCTTGGCTCTTCTCATCATGGTCCCTATCCTAAATATCTCCAGTGCATGGACTTCCCATTTCCCAGCTTCCATTCTTATATAACCCTGCTATTTTGGTTATATGCTTGATTAGCTCTCTTTGTATTTCCTCTTCCCAGCCATCTTTTCTTCCTCTCTTCCAATCCCTTTATCTCTCTCTTCATATAGTTTATTACTTTTACAACCTATTCTGAACTCTTACAGATGCATCTGGTTGTGCTTTTTTTGTTTTATTTACAATGAAAACTATCTCCTCAACTGTACCTTGGAGAGATCGTGTCCTCATTTTATAAAATTGCCACACTAAAATCTCTATTTTATCATCAATTTATTGTTGTTCATTCCTTTTAAAAATTGATAAAATTTTTGGACCCTCTTCCCTGTATATCTTTAATAAATAAAAATCCATTACATACATTTTCTATGTCCATAAATATTTAACCAGACTGTATCTGGGTAATTACGCCAAATGGAATATTCTTTTTGCCATGTTTTTAATGCTCAGAATATTCTGCAGTTTACTTTAACTTTTGCCCTTCTCTTTTGCTTCTAGTTTTCATTTTCAGCCACAGAAGTTTTCAGTATTTCATTTCTTTCTCAAAATTATGTTTTTCTTTGTTTTTCTGACATGTGAGCATGAACACTATGTGATTGCTCATCTGTAGTTGTTCCTTGTTTCAATGTGAAACCTTAGGTTGCTTGATTTTTCTTGATACATCACTTAATATATTTTTGTTTGATTTTTCATTCTTTTATTTTAACATCAATTCTCCATTTATGCTTGGGTCTTACCTTTCCTTTCATTTTATCTCACATGGTTCATGCTTTATTTTATTTTCAGTAGCTTTTAACATAAAAATTACCTCAAAAATATTTCTCATAATGACTTCTCTCTTGGCATTTAAGTATTGCTTTCTTAATTTAATGATTCAGGATAGTTTAATATTTTTACCAGTAAGCAAAATACATTTAACATGAGTAAAATTCTTAGCCACTTCATAGCTTTTAATCTTTATGTCTACTTGACTAAATACTTGTCAATTTTTTGTATGTATCCACTACTACTACTTGTTACTACATAATATGTTACCTATGTATTCAAGTGAAATTAACAATAAAATTGAAGCCAAATATGTGATGTGACCAGAATTACTAAGCAATGAATACTAAGCAGTTCCATTTTATACACATTTGCTCAGAAGACATCATGTCAGTTTATTTAGGAAAGTTTTAAGAACCATACCAACCCCCTCAACACCCCCCAAAAAATCAGAACTGAAAAAGAAAGTCGATTTCATGTTATGTTGGTGTTTTAAAAAGACTAGCCATGGATTGTTGCATATGTCTATAAACTTAGCATTTATGAGGCAGAAAAAAGAGAGAGTTCAAAGCTTGAGGTCTATGTGCTCCTGTCAATTGTAAACCATTGGTGTAGCACAGAAAAGGCAACTATCTCACATGTGCCTGACCTATACTTAAACATTTACATCATCCTTCTAAGGAACAATCTTTGAGTTTAAATGAATTTTGGTACTCTCTTGCCCCTCATCATTCTGAGTATGATAACTAAAGAAATATTTTAAAATATAGTTCTAGAGTCAAAGGCCAAAGCAAGAAATTAAAATAAAAGAGCTCTAAGAGTTGTACTTTTTAAATTTTGATATTTTTTATTTCATTATTGTTATTCATTTTTTATTTTCTCTTAATTACTGCAAGCACAGTTTTCTCAGCTTTAATGACTTCACCTATGTAACGTTCTACCTGCACTTTCATTTTGTTTATTTACTAAACATAATGATTCCACTTGTTGGAGTATTTTAAAATTATAAGCCATGATAGGGCTGATGTAAGTAATTGGCTAATGAAAATAACAGAGTCACGCACTATAACTGAGTTTTGTTTTTTTTTTTATAACTTTATACTTGTGTGATGAGTTCTAATTTAACCTCTGTAGACTTCACAATATTGAGAGTGATGGTAGTTATCTCCAATGTACTTGTTGAGGTATTGGACGAATTGTAAGTGCAAGGTGGTATATTCTTGTAAAGATTAAGATGTGGGTTAAATACATAAATATTCAAAGAAAAACGAGAGTATTTAATGATGCTAAATATTGGCAGTACATCACGTTAAACATGTACAATATAATGATAATTGTACTGGCTATTTTTTTTAACGAATCTGACACAAGATTGAGTCATTTGGGAAAATGATAATGCTATTTTTTTTCTTGCTCAGAAATATTTGGGACTGTAGATTTCTTATGTGAGCCACTGTACTTTGCTTCCACAGTACAATGACCTCTCAGTGGGCTGAGACTGTTATAGATGACTGCTCGTGCTTAATTCTCAGCAATGTATCTTCCATATGAACTGTCTTTTAAATCTTTATTCATTCTTTGAAATATCAATGTTTCTTATTCATAGAGATTGACAGTTTTGTTACATATATTTATTCACATTTATCAGCTATGAATACTTTGGAGTTATTTGAGCCTCACAATTCTATTGAAATTTTTTGAAGCTAGGTGAATAAAATAAATTTATGAATGTGTGAAATCAGATTTATCAATCTTATTTATATTTAGTTATGTCTTTCTTCTTTATAAATTATGTTTAATAAGTGAATTTTATAAAGGTTCACAGTTTTAGAAATTTTATATTTAAATTTTATTATTTCTATTGAAATTTATGTTTTATTCTTGCTGTACAGTAAATGTTAAATACCAAATTCTCTTCTATTTTTAAAATTCAGTTAATATATTAAAATTATGGAAAATGTTTTTTTTCTAAAGTGGTGACACTTATTTTGAAAATAAATTGGTTTTATTTTGGCATGTTGTTTCTAGAATAAATTTCTCTGTTTAATTTTATATAAGTATTGGCAATTTTCATCATTTTATTTCCATATGAATTATAGAATTGCCTTGTCAATAACTATAACAAACCCTGCAGAGATCATGATCTGTTTCCTGGCAAATGAATAGATCAATTAGTAAACTTGACATTTTGACCTGAGACACTCATTATGCACAAGGTTATAAGATGGTCTCTATCGTGCTATCTTTCTGGCCAAGTTTGTCTTCAGTTCATGAATACAAATCAAACTGACGTGGATCAAAGGTTAATTTGTAAGATACAGTCCCTTCTAGATGCAAATTTTCTTAAAGTTCTAGTAGTTAGAGTGTTCTCAGAGCATTTTTTACTTTTAAGTTTCTACGATCAGACCACAATAGTAAACTTTGCTACTGTACTATTCACAGGAGACATTTGTGTAAGGGATTAAGAGGTAACATATAAATATTGGCCATACTAAAATATGGTGAGGATTTACTCAGTGGAATAATTTATTGCAGCAATTCCTCGTTGTTATGCTCTGCATATTTTAATTGGTTTAATAAAACATATGATTTGGATACTTTTGCTTGCTAAATGACTTTCAATTGCATGATATGTTATTGCTGTTCAGGGAATATATTTAGAGATAACCTCTGATCCCTGTTTCATTAAGGTAGCTGAATTACTAATATTTGCACTTATTTGTTTACTTGTTTATCTATTTATTCATTAAATATATATGAGTATTTTACCTCTATGTATCTGTGCTTCATGTATATATAGTACCCATAGAGGTTGAATTGTGTTTTGAATTCCCTAGAACTGGTGTTAGTGATGATTTTGAACCACTATGTATATGCTGGTTATTAAAGTCCATTTCGGTGTGAGAATTGAATTAGTAGACCTGTTTACATTGAGTGTTATAAACTAATATTGCATTCATGGAATAACAGGTAATTGGCTAAAATTATTCATTTTGTTAAATTAGATTTATTAATATTTTATTAATCATACAATATTGTTAGAATCCATATTATATAACTTTCTCCTTAGCTATCATAATCTTGCCTTGCCTTGGTGTAATGAAATTACAGAGTCATAAATTATTTAGAATATACTTTTTCACTATTGTATTTTGGCATAGATAAGTTAAGTAACAGTTTTCACTAGGGATATTATTCAGCCAAGAGTTTTAACTGCAGGGATATTTTTAAAAAAAATCAGTAAATAGGGGCTGAAAAGATGGCTTAGTGAGAAAGAGTACTGATGGCTTTTCAGAGAACCTGCATTCAGTCCTCGGGATGTAAAGAGTTGCTCACAATCATCACTAACATCAGTTCTAGGGAATAAGAAATCCAATTCAACCTCTGTGCATATTATATGTACATGGAACACAGACATACAGAGAAAGCATGCATACAACAAATAAATAAATAAATAAATAAGTAATGTAATAAGAAGTAATCTAATTGCCATAATATGAGTCATTTGCTTTTTTCACAATTTTTTTTCTTATTTTGCCAATTCCAAAAGTTGGTATCATTCTTTTTTCTGTATGGCTTTACAAAAATTACATAGTTGTTTATACATTATTTTTTCTCTCTTGATGATATTTTCCATTTTTTTCATTCTTGGTGAGATCATTTTTTACTTTTTCTACTAATTTCCAAAGACAGAATAGCTTATATTGCCTTCTAATTCATTTTAAAGTGTTTGCATTTCAACTGTCTATATCCACACCATTTCCACTGAATGAGCTTATTCATATAATTTGGCTAAGACATAAATTTAACAACTTTCTAGTGACTATAATTTTTTTTCCTCTTGTTCACATCCTCCTCCTCCCCTTTCCTCCCTTTCTCTTCCATTCATCCTTGTTCACTACTCTCCTCTTTGTTTCTTTCTCTTAGAAATGTATTCTTCATTCTAGATTAGATTAAGAAAAAATGAATAGAAAACAGAGCTCACATTTAACATCTGCTTCTAAAAATTTACAGCCTCCTTGGCTATAAATGGCCCACAACAAAAAATTCTACATTTGTCAGAATAGGTAGTCTTTTCTCGGAGCATCCTTATTAGCAACAATACATTAAATTTACATTAGATATACTTTTGGTGTTTTGCTATCAAAAATTTTTGATAAATGTATGTTATTTTTATGTGCAATCGAAATATTTTAGAGAATACTTTTACTACCATAAAATGAGTCTAGACCTTGACTATTATTTTATGCTTTTATTGATTCTAAGGCAGATAATGACCTGTATTTACAGGATAGATTTACAGTTTTGTTTGTACATTTACCATATAGTTGGAAGCATAGATCGTATTACCCTTTCTAGTTGCCTTATTTGAATTGCTCAGATTGCTTCTTTTAATATTGGAAATTTTTGTTACCTACATTTCAAATGTTATCCATTTTTCTGTTTTCCCCCAAGGAACTTTCTATCTCTTCCCCCTTCTCTTTGCTTCTATGAGGGTGATCTCTCACCTATCCACCCACCCTGGCATTCCCCTACACTGGGGCATCAAGCCTTCACAGGATTAAAGGCCTCTCCTTCCACTGATGCCCAACAAGGCCATTCTCTGATACATATGTGGCTGGAGCCATGGGTCCCTCCATGTGTACTCCTTGGTTGGTGGTTTAGCCCCTGGGAGCTCTGAAGGGGTCTTGTTGGTTGATATTGTTGCAAACCCCTTCAGCTCCTTTAATCCTTTCTCTAACTACTCAGGCTTTCTCTAACTAATCAGGCTCCTGTCAGCAAGCACTTCTTGGCATCCACAATAGTGTCTGGGTTTGGTGACTGTATATGGGATGGATCCCTATAATGGGCAGTCTCTGGATGGCTTATTCTTCAGTCTCTGCTCCACACGTTGCCTCGCATTTTCTCCAGTGAGTATTTTGTTTTGAGTATTCTAAGAAGGACTGAAGCATCTACACTTTGGTCTTTCTTCTTCTTGAGCTTCATGTGGTCTGTGAATTGTGTCTTTGGTATATTAGCCCAAAACCTTGGTATACCCACATTGCTTCTTTAGTGAAAGTTTCTTAAGCATTTTTTAATCAATTATTTTAATGTAAATTGAAATCTTACTTGTGTATATTGAACTACATTCTTTTGTCTTTGTTTATTTTGCTATTTTGTTTTGTTTTTTGTTGTTTTGTTTTGATTTTGAAGTGTGAGATTAAACTCTGATGACAGTGCATGCTAGGTTGGTTCTCTATCTCTCAATTAAATCCAGACTTTGGTATCTTTGTGCTCAGAGCTAACTATTTGGCCCAGGTTTTCATTGGACTTTTGATCTGTCAGCATTAGTCTCTTATGACAAGCAAGACATACAATCGAAGAGTATGGTTGTTTTTTGTTGTTGTTTGTTTGTTTTTTTCTCCAGTTTTAAGACTTTTCAAAGACTCATAAAGAAGTTTTGATCATATTCTCTCTTCATCTTTCCCTAGATCCATGCCATCCTAAAAATTCATCTTTGCACATTTTTAAATGTGTCAAGACCAATTTGTTTTGTGTACATATACTGGATTTGTGGTCATCATCTAAAATTTTATTGACTTACCATGGGCAACACTTTTAAAGAGACATGTTTCTGCTTTTTCCAACAACTAGCATTCCCAATTGTTCCATGGCTATGTATGGGATTGTGTACTCAATTCCTTTCTTCATGGATTTGTTTTAGCTTGGCTTGATTTTGTACAGGTTACGTCAATCAAAATGTTCACTTATACATAGTGTTATTCATCCTTGGCTAGAAGACACTGTTATTACCTTTGGATCTTAGACTATTTTTGCCTCTTTTTCTTCAATGATTCCCAAGCCTTGTGAGGGTAGAATGTAGTATATATTCCCTTGAGCTCTAAGAATTCTATGGTCTCATTCTCTACACAGGGGGAAGCTCTGTGTGTGTCTGTGTTAATCATCATGTATTACAAATAGATGGTTCTCTAATTGAGCTTGAAAAATGCCTTAATATATGGGTATAGTGATAAGTCATTAGCAATTTGTTTAACTATGTCCCTTGAGGAGCAGAATAGTATTAGGTCATCCTCTTTGCCTTGGAACCTGTCTAGCTATAGCATTTTAGCAAAATAATGGGCAATATGTGGATTCCATGTTTTGGAAAAAGACCTAAGTTATTAGAAATGGGTATTTACCCCATGATATGAGTTCTACTATTGCAACAGTAAGCATGTCCTTCCAGAGAAATAATTATTGAAGTTCACATTTCACAAAACCAGTTCTGATTCATGTTTACTTTTCTCCCCTGTCAGCTTAATTAGCAACTTCCAGTGCTATAAAAACAGCCAGTGTGAATGAAACTTCCAGTTACATTTGAACTTGCTATATTCCATGTTCAAATAATGCTATGTCTTTGAAAATCGGGTACTATCATTAAATTCCAGGATAAATAAAAGCGATGGCAACACTCTGACGGGTTTGGTGATAAAAGAAACAAATTATGACAAATGTGATGACTGTTTGAAAGGGGAACGTCTATTCACTGGGTGGGGATGCAAACTTGCATAACTACTGTGGAAATCATTGTGGAAGATCATTTAAAAATAGCAGATCCACTTCTACTATCCTCAGATATACTGCTAAGGGATTGCATATCTTACTCTAGAGGTAATTGCTCATCAATGATCATTACTGCAATATGCACAAAAATGAGCAATATAAATCACCTACATGTTCACCAGTTGTTGAAGAGATGTTGCAAATTTACACCATAGAATATGTTTCAGCTATTAAAATCAAAATATAGACATTTTAGCTAAATGCATGAACCTGGAAGCAATACAGAACCTGATCTGTACACAGAAAGACGATTGCCACATTTTGTCTCAATTTTTTCAATGCTAGCTTTGAATCTTTAGAAATTTATGTTTCATTTAAACTATACATAAAGGCAGGGATATTTCAAATAGTCCATAGTGAGAAGTTTTTACTAATGGAAAGATAAAATACACTGTTTGAAGAGTTAAAAGTGAATAATGAAAGGGTAACTTGGATGAAATAACAGAGTGTTAGAAAGACATATATAGAATAAGAAGGAATAAACAGGAGCCTATTATGGATGAATAGCTTTCATTAAGAACATGTTGTATTTAGTACCTGCATTTTGTCTGTATTGTGGTTATTATTCTTTAGATTCTTTCAGTGCTGTTTTCTACAAAGGAGGACATTTTAATTAAATCCAGTTATTTCTTTTATAGATCCAAATTTTGCACGTCATCCAATAACTTATTATAAAGACTCAAGGTCCTAAACATATTGTCTTATAAACTTCTCAGAATTCTAAGCCTATTTTCCACTTTGAAGTCCAGTTAGTGGTAGAATAAACTATAATTTCTATAAGATCTGGATACTTCTTCTTTGTCAAAGATCAGTTAACTCTAGTGTGAGATATTTCTGAAAATTTTATTCAATTCCACTGATAGATTCATTAATTCATTCACCAATACTTACATATTAGAGATGCCTAATATGTCTTGATACTGGCTGCACCAGTACTTTAATGGTGTTGCTTCCTAAATGCTATGTTATTCATTGAGTTTTGTATGTTTACTAATTTCTAAAGTCAGGATATATTTATTTGACCTTCTAAATTTACCCATTAAATTGAGAAATCAAATGTCCTTATACACATGAACATAGGCTATGTCTAATATTTTCTAGACACATATTTGAAAATTATAAATGTTTCCTCTGAGAGCTCTCAGACACACATCATCGTACTTATATCTCAGTGTTTAGTTTATTGATTAACAATTAAAATAATATTTTAGCCTTAGTGAAAATTACTTGTTTACTGATGGAGTATCCATTATTTCAATTTTCTATTTGTGTTTGACAAACCCTTTAACACACACCAAAAGACTTCATAATACACATTTTCATTTTCTTTCATTAATTACTTATATTAGTTTTCAATTATTTTAACTGTTATACATAGCAACCCCCATTCATTCACATTCATGTTTTAAATAATATAAGATGTAATTTTCACTTTTAGTGTCATTTTCACAATTTCTGATCTATATTTATATAAATATATATAAATTTATTTATATAAATTTATATATATTTATATAATATATAAATATATAAATATTTAACTCTTCATTTTTCTAAATTTTTATTATTAATTAGTTTATTTATTTAAATTACAAATATTGTCCCCCTTCATGGTCTCCCCTCTGCAAGTTTTTTCTTACTCCACCTCCGTTTGCCTCTAAAAGTGTGCCCACCACCCACCCACCTATTCATTTCTCCCTCACCCCTGTACCATTCTCCTTCACTGGGGCAACAAGCCTCCATAGGACCAAGTACCCCTCTCCCACTAACACCAGATAAGCCAGTCCTTTGCTGCATGTGTATCCTGAGCCCAATGAATATATGTGAATAGACCAATTTATGTATACCCTTTGTTTGGTGATTTAGTCCCTGGAAGCTCTGAGGGGTCCATTGTTGATACTGTTGTTCATCATAAGGGTTGCAATAGAACACCAATGGCTCCGGCTCTAAGATCAACAATGGACAAATAGGACCTCATAAAACTGAAACATTTCAGTAAGGCAAAAAATGCTGTCAATAAGACAAGGTGGCAACCCACAAACTGGGAAAAGATCTTTACCAACCATACATCTGATAGAAGATGTATATCCAAAATATACAAAGAACCCAAAAAGTTAGACTCCAGAAAACCAAATAACCCAATTAAAGTGGGGTACAGAGCTAAACAAAAATTCTCAACTGAGAATTTCAAACAATCAAAAAACACCTTAAGAAATGTTCAACATTCTTAGTTATCAGGAAAATACAAATCAAAATGACCCTGATATTCCACCTTACACCAATCAGAATGACTAAGGTAAAAAAAACCTTATGAGACAGAAGATGCTGTTGAGGATGTGGAGAAAGAGAAACACTCTGCTATTGCTGGTGGGATAGCAAACTGGTACAAACACTCTGGAAGTTCCTCAGAAAGTTGAAAATAGTTCTACCTGAAGACCCACTTTTGGAAATATATCTGAAAGGTGTTCTTTCATATCACAAGGATACATGTTCCACTATGTTCATAGCAGCCTTATTTATATTTAATATTTTTGAAGAGCTTTTTTTAAATTAATTTTGATATTCTTATAGGCTGGTAATAAATTCGGCCCATAAAATCTTGCAAATTTCTAAGTACATTCACTACCTTTATTTTGTTTAAAATATATTTCAATAGTTACTCAACATATGCTAAATATTGATATATGCATTTAATTCCTAAAATGTATGTGTGCCTGTGTGTGTGAACATAGTAAAGTACTTAAGGAGCTCTATGACTGTGTGAATACATTTCTGGTTTCATTAATTTGGACATTTTCTTTTAGCTACTTTGGATAAGAGTTTGTGAATCTTGTTAAATTTTTTTTCTAAGAAACTTCTCATTTGATTTTGTTTGTTTTTTTTTTTTGTATTTTTCTCTTTGTTTTTATTTTATTGAGTTCAAACCTCAGGTTGATGATTTCTTGGTGTCTGCTTCTCTTGGGTATGTTTTTCTTTTTATTTTCTAGAGTAGTGTTTCTCAACTGGAGAGTCATAACCCTTTTGGGTATCAAATGACCCTTTCACAGTGATCTCCTAAGTCCATTGGGAAATACAAATATTTACATTGTAATACATAACAGTAACAAAATTATAGTCTCAAAGTAGCAACAAAAATAATTTTCTACTACTGAGAGACCAGATCTTGGGTTTAGACTCCATCTTAGAAAACCTGACCTAAGGTTGAACTCAAGTTAACTAACAGGCCAGTACATAGCACCAGCTTCCAACAAGTCGTGTGTCTAGTACCAGTTTGCAGGTTATTCCCCAACACATCTGCACCTTCAGGCTATATGCCTGGCCCCTACATTTTACTTTCTAACACCTACCAATTAGGAGGAAAACAGAAGTTATGTTTATGGTTTGGCTACCAACACAAGCCAATTATGTTAAAGGCCATAATGGTCCCCCAATCAGATATGTACCAGGCTAATACCCCTTTCTTACCTCTATAAATGGTTGCCTGGAACTGGGCTCAAGGGCCTTTCTTGTTCTATGTTAGAGACAGTAGTGTGGCCCAAGCTTAAGCTTAAATAAAAAGACCCTAATGTGGTTTCACTGAAATTGGCTCTTTAGTGTTCTATGTGGGGTTCACAGATATTCCTGGCAGAAAACTTGAGGGTTACTACAATGTGAAAAACTGTATTAAAGGTCCACAACATTAGGAAGGCTAAGAAATACCTTGTTTTAGAACTTTCAGGTATGCTGTTAAATTGCTAATTTGAGATGCTCCATTTCTTTTTTAATGTATGCACTTAGTGCTATGAACTTTCCTCTTAGTGTCACTTTTATTGTATATTTGGGTATGCTTTGTATTCATTTTGTTGAATTCTAGAATGTATTTAACTTCTTTATTCCTGTCTAGATCCATTTTTGTTTTTTATTGAATATTTTATTTAGTTATATTTCAGATGTCATTTCCTTTCCCCACTTCCCCTCCCTAGAACCCCAATTCCATGCCATCCCGTCCTCCTCCTCCTTTATGCTTTTATACTATTTTGATTACATGCATGTATTAAGGTCAGTTCTAGGTTGAAGGTCTATCAATACAATAGATGCAAATAGTCAAGAAACAAGCAAGACAATAAACACAAATAGTCAAAGGAAAAACAAGTCATTAAACCCAATTATGTGAACATTCCTGTGATCACTGTTTCTAAGAGCTGATCAGGATGACCAAAGTATCTGAGCCTACTTCCCTGTCCTAGTCCAATGTCATTTTCATGTCTGAAGCCTGTTTCCTTGTTCTAGCCTAAAATTTAGATTCCTACCTGAAATTACTTCTTCTAGCCTAATGTCAGATTCCTGCCTGAAGCCTACTTCTTTGGTTTTGGCCAATGTTATATTCCTGCCAAGCAGCCCAGTTTCAAAGATTGAATCTCAAGAGAAATAGTGATTTCTTTTTGTTTTGTATTTATGTTTACACAGTTACTCTTTGCGTAACTTTAAGTTGAGGTTTCTTTCCTCAAATCTATCAAACCTATTGATTCAATTTTAAGACTTTTTTTTTTAATCTCTGTTCTTAGGTATCATTCATATATAAATTTCATTTCATTTTTACATTTTACATTCATTATATATATTTCATTTTTACAATTGACAATTTTAAAGATAATGGAGAATTATGGTGGATATCTTATGGAAGTATAGATAAATATGGTTTGACTTTGTAATCATATAGAAGTTTATTGCAGAATTAGTTTTCTCTAGGACACATTAAATTCTATTCTTAAATTTTAGTTGTTCTAAGAAGTATTAAAGTTCAAGAAAAGAGATTCTTGTTGCACTTGTCCAGCTCATATATGTACATGAGGCTGTTCCTAGGGACTTTCTCCTACATATATAAGGAATGCTTCAAGAAATTATGTAAGAAAAAAATCTTTTTTCGGTTGAAAAAAAAAAAAGAACTTTTCTACTAAAAAAAATTTTAATAGCATTTACTATTTTAGAGAACAATTTAAAAGAAAAAACTTGCATGTTCATTTTTCATCTGTATAATGTTTTGACCACCAAAATGTCTATGAACAGACCTATGTTTACAACATCAGAAAAATTAATTTCTTTTTTTCTGTTTTACGAGAAGCCTTAGCAACAGTGCATGGCATGTTCCCATCATGTCATAATTTCTTACCGTTGTTCTACTCTCCTTATTTGTGAAATTTTGATGTCCTCCCACTTCAATTGAATTAGTTTGAGTAAATGGCAATGTACTTATTGAATGAATAAACAGCAACATATGCTTTTTATAGACTTACTAAATATTAATTCTTTCTACTCATAGAATAAAGTTTCATATTGTGTAAATACATCTTACCTAAATTGCCATGGACCTTTTGTCTTCTTATTGTTTAGAAGATGGAATGAGAATCTTAGTAAGCTACAAGCAATATTCAATCTCTATTTTATAGGAACTGATGGACTTACTCATGAAGAGTTTTAATTTACATTATTCTGCTCAGATCATACTTTCCATTATCCCTACAAGGTGAAAATAATTAATCTTGATTTAGAAAAACAGCTCATAATAATGGTCTTAATGGCAGCATCAATGTTGCTTTCAGGTAATATGGAATGAGACTGCCCTAATCTCTGAACAAAGTAAGGCAATCAGACAGCTTTACACTTCAGAAAGACCAGCACAGCTGGCAAAATGACCAACATCGATATGGTTCCAAACAGATTTTTAAAAACCTGTCATCTTTCCCACCTGTACAAAATTTTCACATTCCATTGGGAATGTATTTTTATTCAAAAAATAAACTGAAGCTTGAAAACAACAGCCTCTTCTGGGTCAGACAGGACCTGGAAAGGGGACGATTAAATTAGCACTTCAAAAGCAGGTAAAGCAAGTGATAAGAGCCTCTGAGGACCACAATTCTGGGGCAGAGTGGAAAGGTGAGCAGGCAGCTTTTATATAATTTAGATATTTCCTTTAGACCTTAGTCTTCTCTTGCATCCAAAGCATATAATACACTGTGTTCTTGGTGTGTCATCTTCAGAGTTTTGCTTTGCTCAGAATTATTTTCTGTTTTCTTTTAAATATATATGAAGTGAAAAAAATTCCAAAGCAGTGTATCCTGATAATCTATGTGTATACAGTCAGGACAGTAGAATCAGTTCATTGCTAGTTTATTTGTTTAGAACTCGTAAGTGTTAATAAAAAATTATCTTTTCTCATGTCTTAATTCTTGCTTTCTGATGTCTTAAATTCTGTGGCTTTGTGTTGTTTCTTCTTTAACACCAAAGAAATATGGAATATGAATGAACCCTACACAATGTTAAAAAATCAGAACTTTTTGGGGGACATAAAGATAGTTTTCTTTTCTTATTCTTTATAGAGTACTTTGAAGAAAGAAATATAAAATTTAAAGTAAGATTTACACAATACTTTTTAATAAACCAAATCTCTTCAGCCAACAATTACTACATGAGTCTGAATACAAGGAGTAATTTGGCTTAAGAAACTAATTCAGGTGTGACTCTACTAAATCTCATAGGCTTAATTAATTTATTTTTGAAATTATAAAAATGATAAGAAAAATACATAGTTCCTGCCTTCTTTTTTTTCTTCTTCCCCTCCTCTGTTTTTCCCAGGTCCCTCCCTCCTTCTATATCCTGTGATTATTTTTTTCCCATTTCTATGAAGTCTTGGAACATGTACATTTTAGTTTTCCTTTTTCTTACACTCCATATGGTTTGTGGGTTGTATCATGGGTATTCTGTACTTTTGTGCTAATATCCACTTATTAGTAAGTACATACTATATGTGCATTTTGTGTCTGGGTTATTTCATTCAGGATGATATTTTCTAGTTCCATCCATTTGCCTGCAAATTTCATGAAGTTGTTGTTTTTAAAAGCTGGTTAGTACTCCATTTTGTAAATGTACCACATATTCTGCGTCCATTCTGCTGTTGAGGGGCATATGGGATGTTTCCAGCTCCTGGCTATTGTAAATATAGCTGCTATAAACATAGTGGCGGATATATCCTTGTTATATGTTGGATCTTTTGGGTTAATACCCAATAGTGGTATAGCTGGGTCTTCAGGTAGAACAAAGAGGAGATACAAGCTGCAGACACCACCTCCAGTAGATAGGCATGACTCCCACTTGAGGGGTGGGGCAACTTACACAGCTCAAAATTCTTAACACAAAAAAGTTCCTGTCCAAAGGAAAGAAAAATACAAAAATTGGAACATAGATTGAAGGAAAGGACATCCAGAGACTGACCAACATAGGGATCTATCCATCTACAGACACCAAATTCTCATACTATTGTTGATGTCAAAAAGTGCTTGCTGACAGGAGCCTAATAGGGCTGTTTCCTAAAAGGTTCCACCAGCACCTGGCCAATACAGATACAGATACTCATAGCCAATCATTGGACTGAGCCACAGGGACAACAATGGAAGAGCTAGGAAAAGAACTGAAGGAGATGAAAGGAATTGCAACCCCATATGAAGAACAATATCAAGTAACTGGACCACCCAGAGCTCCCAGGGGCTAAACCACCAATCAGAGTCCACATGGAGGAAGTCAGGACTCCAGATACATTTGTAGCAGAGGATGGCCTTCTCTGAGACCAATCGGAGAGGAGGGAGGCTTGATGCCCAGCATAGGAAGATACTAGAGGAGTGAGGCAGCAGTGGGTGAATGGGTGGAGGAGCACCCTCATAGAGGCAAAGGGGATGGTGGAGAGGTGCGATGGGATGGAGGATTTGTGAAGAGGTAACTGGGAAATGGGGTATCATTAAAATATAAACAAATAAATTAGTTAATTAAAAAAATATACTGTGAAGATTTTATTCCATTGCCCATATTTTAATATATACAAATCAGATTAAATTACAATCAGGCCACTGATCCCTTGTTTCTCATAGATAACATGCAAATTCTGTGTATTGTAGTGGTCTCTGAGATTCTGTGTTTGAACAAATTAAAATAATTTTTCTCCAAATGAAGCATTGATGTGGATGAAAAACGTTAGTGTTTGCCTCCGTTGCCTTTTACTGAAAAAATATGGTTACAGTAATGTTTAATTTTGATTATAGAAGACAATTTATGGCATACACTCTTTCCTTCCAATCTGTAATGAAACAAAAAATTTCTATAACTTTTGTGAATTCTTTTTTATGCTTTTCTAAGCATTTTGTACTTTAGTTATTTAAACAATGGGCATATTTTTACGATTTAGGAGACAGGCAGGGGAAAGGGGGAACATGATCAGGTATTGTGGGTAGCAATCAGGACTGAAGCCATGAGGGCCAGCAGAAAAAATGGAAACAGGCAACTTTCAGAGGTAAGAGGTGGAGAGACCCTCTAGAATGTACCAGAGACCTGGGAGATTAGATAATCTGAGGACTCAAGGGGATGGACCTTAGATAAAATGTCCAACACTGAGAAGATGGAACAAGTAGAGTCTACCACTAGTAGAAAAAGGACATCAAGTGGAGGGATGTGGGTGCCATCCCACAGTCAGTAACTCTGATCCATGATGTTTTCTATCTAAAAGAACTGCAGGGACAAAAATGGAGAAGAGATTGAAAGAAGTTTCAGTGTCAGACCCGAATTGGGAACAATCTCAAGGGGAGGCTCCAAGGCCTGACACTATTACTGATGTTATGGTGTTCTTACAGACAGGAGAATACACTTTGAGCACATTGTAATTTGAAGAATTTTGTAGGCCACAGTGTGGATCTTTTGTTTTGCTGAACTGAGACAATAGTAACTGCAAAGATCAGCAGCCACATTATGAGATCCAACAAGAACCTTTGCTGCTGCTGAGGGGGAGCTAAGGCAGCGGATGAATGGCATTGTTTTATTTTTATTAAAAACCTTTAAAATATCGTGACATTTAGTTGCCTGTTATACTGCATAGGTGAGCGTTTTATCGTAACATTGTGGGTTACCTCATCTATTTAAAGAGTTAAATTATATTGCTGCAAATATTAATTATTATTAAAACTATTAGCATTGTTCAAAATCCCATCACAAATAATAAACCAAACAAAACAAACATACAAAAACAAACAAAAACAACCACTTGTTTCAAAGCCAAAAGTTACCTTGGAGAATTGTGTAATCTCTGTATACCCAGATTCAGTTTGGGTTCTTGGTACCATGTTTTTCTTAGAGACAGAACACCAGAGAGCAGTTCTACTTCAGTAACTTTCCTCATAACTCACAACCCTGAAATCAGCATGGTTTAACATGAAACATTTGATACTACTGTTATATGCTTCTAGGAACCAACAGCTCAATTTGGTGTTTAGGGTATGTGCATGGTTTAGTTATTTTTACCAGCAGAGTTTTCTGCCACACTGTAAATCACAGCAAGAAGTATATATGATTGACAACTATAGGTTAAATGTATCAGATTTTATATTCCAGTATTAAAGTAAGTATAGTGTGTTTGTGTGTGTGTGTGTGTGTGTGTGTGTGTGTGTGTGTGTGTGTGTGTGTGAGATGAATGTTTGGATGTCCATAGAAAGCAGAGTGGCTTTAGATGTCTTGGTACTAGAGTTACAAGTAGTTGTGAGCCACTTGATATTGGTGGGAACTGAACCTTGGTCCTCTGAAAGAGCATGAAGTGCTCTTAACCGGTTTGTAGTCTCTCTGACTTGAATTCTTCATATTTTTTCTCTTTTAATAAAAAATGTTATATAGAGAGATGAGAATCTTCTGGGTCACAGTATAGCACAGCTGAAAACTGACTGTAGCTTTCCTTTCTTTGATAAAAAAAAGTCTGTTATAAAACTTGGTTAAAAATCACAAAGTTACTTAGATATAATATGAAAAATACAAAAAATATGTTTATATTTCAGAAATATGTTTTGGTTATAGATGAACCTGAGAAATAAATTGTTCTTACAGTATTGTTTAAGATAATATCTACCAAATTTCTACAATACAGAGCCTTTTATCAGAGAAAGATACTCACTCAGGTGCCCTTAAGAAACTTATTCTCAAGAATTGTATTCACGGATATAATTATTAGTAAATTTATGTATACACTTTCTTGTTTACACTGATAACTTTTAATATGTACACTTGGGAATTAGAAGTTGGACGATTTTAACTAAAGAACTTAAATGGAGATTAAGATTTGAAAATCATTTTTATATCAGTCATATTGATATGAAAATAGAAATAAGATATAGACTAAATTTCATTGTAAACATAAAATAGAAGAAATCAAAGTCTTTACTTGAAGGAGATTATATCAGCAACAAAACAGAGCAGGCAGGGAGAAAAATACAATAGTTCCTCATGTTCAAACTCAACTCATATCTGGTAAACAATTGTTCTCTGAAAAATATCAACTGTGGAATAAATTTCTTCTTTATCCACTAAGATTAGTCAGAAATTGATGGACTATGTCTCACTAAAGTAGATCTAAACACTGGAGACAAAGCCCAGTGGTTATGAGTGCACACAGCTCTTGTGGAAGCCTTAAGTTTAGTTCCCAGAACCATAGCAGATAGCACATAACTAGAAGAATCAGAATCTTTGTGGGCATTGGCATTCACCTGAATATTACCCACAAAAAGACGTGGACACAAATAAATATATTTTAAAATAATAATTCTAAAATTATTTTATCATCTCTTACACTACAAATTAAGTATTTCTAGTTATGTTTTCCTAATAGAAGTATACACTGAAACATTTTATGATCCTGGAGAATAAAATAGTAAATAACATTCTAAGTTTAATGTTAGACAGTCAAAGTATTAGAGTAGAAGATTACAAATTTCCAGTAAAATCACAGACCCTCAATTTTACCATATGTATAGTTTTGAGTTAATCATGTTGCTCTCAGAAGCCTTCTGTAAGGCTCTGTAAGAAACCTCAAAAACGTTTTTTTTTTTTTTATTTTCAGTATAATATTTTGCTCCTATCTGAAAGTCAGAGTTTTAATTTTTCAGCTTGTGATATGTAAATAAAATTAATGAAACAGTGTGATGAATGTTTGATGCTAATCATGTGTTCATGTCACTGATTTCTTCTTCCTTCTCAGGATGATTTTCTGCTGTACCATTTCCTAAGGAAGTACAATACTTCCTACCAATTTCACGGTGATGAAGTGTTTGATGAAGTGTTTCTTTCACTGTTATATCTGTTCAAATAATCTTCTCCATGCCATAGAGATCCTAGGTGTCCCCTCCCAAGTATATATTTAGGCTATATACAAATCACACTACCATCAGCCTTGACTAAATAGGCACAAAGTGTAGGAAGGTGATGGACAGGGAGGCATTTGTCTCATGAACTGTCAGGATTAAGCAAGACAGCCATCTGTATCTTAAAATATATCTCCTCAAAATCATTGTATCTAAATGAATGAACCCAACTAATGAAACAATGTTTGAAATGTTTTTTGACTATTTTCAGTAGAGATTATTCTGATGTTGTGAACATTTATATCATTATTTTAAAAATCTTCAAACCTTTCATAGCATTGAAACCATAAATCTATTAAAATTACACAATTATATTTCATAACTATGAAAACCCTGTTACTAGTCATGTAAAATTAGAGAAAGTATTGAAAGTAGTAAGTACTTAGCATAAAGATGAGAAAATTAATAACTAGGGACAATGAAATATATGTTTATAATTTGACAATGAATAATAGACCCAATTGTATAATGGCTATGTCTCTACTACATGAATGGACAGTGTTTCTAAAAACAAACTATGCTTTCTATTTCTTGGAATGTAAATGTACAACTGTGTATAATTAACTTCTTAACTTGCATCATCTAATCCCATATCATGATTTCTATAACTCTGAAAGAAAAGAAAATACAGAATTTGTGAAAGATTAAACTATTACCCTAAAGCTAGTCAGCTATAAAATCAAGCCAATTCATTATCAATTGATACTTTGGTTCCTTGTTCAATTTATCAATATGGTAATGTTATTCTGGAAACGTTTCATCTATAGATGCAATAAATAATATTTGTGGAGCTCTTTTCTTAGACCTGAATAGTGAGGAGAAACCTAATAGCTATTGGGAATCCCATTTGATGTCATTGGTTTACAGATTATGCTCTGATTAATATTCATTGGCTTTGTCTGAAATTGAAAGAGTATGATGTTTATCAACATACAATGGTGTTTGTTCATTGCATTGATTTTTATTATGAGTTTTCACAATTTGAAATAATAACCACAAAACACCCTAAATGGATTTCTGATTGTTCATTGTTTATGGCATCTGTAGGAAATGTGTTGGCATGACATTCGCAACTAACATGCTTTATTTAAAATTAAGAGGAAAATGGAACTAATTATAAACATTGTTTATAATGGATCTTTGTCATTTACATAATTACATTTTGTAAAAGAAAAAGGCAATCCTGATCTGACTTTATTTTTCCATTAGAAAGGATCTGATGGTCTTTTTCCCATGGCACCAGCTGTGCAGCTCTGAGCATGAGATCAGTGTGCTTCCTTTCAATGACATGCAGAGACTCTTTACTTTCCAAGATCTGCCTCTTGCAAATGTTCCAGGGAGAGGATAATTTTACTCTCTATAATAAAACACAGAGGACTTGTTCTGTCCAGATATTTTGTTCTCAAGTGAAATTCATAGAAACATTGCCACCAGAAATTCCATTTTAATATACAAAGGCATTTTTTTAAGGAATCTAGCTTGTTTCAGACTACTCTCTAAATGATGTAAGTGAATGAATATATGTGCCAAAAGTTATAACAACAAACAACAAATTTTAACTATGACTTTTACTATAAATTTTTTGCTTGTATAATAGTATATAAAGTGACACTATTGGATATACTTAATGACCTGGTCAATATAGTCTGTTAAAAATTTAAACCAAGTAAAAGATAGGAAAAAATTTGTCTTAAAATTATAATTATCCATGGATGTAATATAAGTCAACATACTGGATATGGACCATTTTTAACATGATATAGGAAAAATATATAGTAACAGCAAATTACTTTTGATATTGGTCATAAAAGCAGTGTCAATTACCTTTGTTTATGTTTCTATATCTTATTTTACAGATAATTCAATGCCTATGTCTTAGGTAATATTCATCTGTGTATCTTCAACACAGTGATGGCTGTTTTCTTGGTTGTCATCTGGAATAAAATACTGTTCAAAGATGGAGTTCAAATCTACAAGGGAATTTTTTGCTTGCTTTAATGTAGATGAGCCTACTTCTAGTCTGGACCTTTGAGGCAGGAAAACAGAATTATTTAATTTGTATCTTGAGATAAGAAGACACACCTTTAATCTGAGCCACACCTTCTGCAGGAAGCCAATATGAAGACATGGAAGAAAGAAATGTTTGCTTGATTGATCTTGTGTTTCTAGCAAGCCCATTTCTTCACTGGACTTAGATCCTACTTCTTCAGGATTACTGCATCTAATAAAGGTCAGCTGAAACATTGTGAATCAAGTAACATCTGGATTCTTAGAATTTCAGTTCCTATCCAAACATTGTTGGATTATTTAGACCATAACTTGTAAGTTATTCAAAAAAGATTATCTAGTAAAAAATAATAAATTATATTTGTTATTCTATTAGCTTTCATATATATATATATATATATATATATATATATATATATATGTATATATATTACAGGTTCTGCTTGAAATATTCATTAACTTAAATAATATTTGTATGTTTATGAGTATATAAAGAGATTCATTCTATAAGTTCTGCTGGCTTAGAGAACCCTAACTAATACAAGCAGTAGTATGTAGGAAATACAACAACAGGGTTTTTTTTTTTTTTTTTTTTTTTTTAGATATTATACTTACACTTCAGATTTTATCCCCTTACCCCATTCCCCCCACCCCCCAGGAAAGCCTTATCCCATCCCCCTTCATCCTGCTTCTATTAGGGTGTGCCCCCACCTACCCCCCACTCCCACCTCTCCACTCTCGAATTCCTCCCCGCTCAGTGTTCAGCCCTCATGAGACCAAGGATCTCCTCTCCCACCTATGCCTGACAAGGTCATACTCCACTACGTGTACAGCTGGAGTCATGGGTCCCTCCCTATGTGCTCCCAGGCTGGTGGTTTAGATCCTGGGGAGCTCTGGTTGGTTGGTATTGTTGCTCTCCTTTTGTGGCCACCAACCCTTTCAGCTCCTTCCGTCTTCTAACTTCTCCATTGGGAACCCTTGATCAAATCAGTGTTAGCTGTGAGCATCTGCTTCTGGATATGTCAGACTCTGGTAGATCTCTGAGAAGATAGCTATATCAGGTTCCTGTCAGCATGCACTTCCTGACATCCATATCAGCGTCTATCATTGGTGACTGCACATGGGATGGATACCAAGGTAGAATGATCTCCAGATGGCCCCTCCTTGAGTTTCTGTCCCACACTTTGTTTCCATATTTGCTGCCTTGAATATTTTGTTACTCTTTTAAGTAGGACTGAGGCATCCACAATTGGTCTTTCTTCTTCATGAGCTTCATGTGGTCTGTTAGTTGAATCCTGGCTATTTCAAGCTTTTGGGCTAATATCTGCTTATCAGTGAGTAAATACAATGACAGTTTTATACTCTACTCTGTTAAGTTTAACTAACAATTACAGATAATATTCTGTTTGCTGTTGTAGTTCTTATGTGACAGTGGATATATATATATATTATATATATATTATTTATATATGTATATATACATATATATATATATATATATGCATCTGTATTGTATTTTAGGCTTGTATGTAAAGGCTTTTATATGGCATTTCCACATTTAAACATCAGTACAATTTATTATAATGCATTTCTCTCTCCCACTCATGCACCTGAATGCCATGCTTTCATTGAATGTTTTCTAGTCTTTCCTCAGAAACATCCTCCTTCAGAAACATCCTCCTCACTTCTGCTTCAGAGCCGTACATATTCCATGAGTCTTCCTTTACACTGTGCTTTAATATTTCTTCCTCCCCTCTCAAGATACCATTTCTAGTTTTATAACATATGCATACAGACACAGACACACATGCACGTGTGCATGCGAGTGCACGCACACACACACACACACACACAAAACTGAACTACAATTTGTCATCATCATATCCAGTAAGTTGTTTTGTCTTTTTTATTTGCTTTTCCAATTTGTGACATTCTACTTTTTATTGCATATATGCATACATACACATATGGTTTATTTACTGAGATTAAGTCATAATGTACACTCATTTTATAAATAAGAATTAAACACCCACTCTGTTCCTTGCGATGTTCTTAGTATAGATGGACAGGAAGAAGTATCTTCCTCAGTGTAACTGACTCCTGAATCATGATATATACAAAATAAAACTTAATACAAAAACTGTAGCATGATGATAAAACATAACACAGAAATAATGATTTTTTTTTCTATTTTTTCCTGGTCTATCTTTTGCAGTGACCTCAAATTTGGAAGATATTAATGATGAGAAGTATTTCAACAAGCACTTAAGAAAAATATTAGGAACATAGCAACATAGCTATTGTTTCTGTATTTGAAATAGTAAGCAAAAGGGCATGAAGAGGATAACTTTATACTCCTTACAGGAGCTATTTTTTTATTTAGCCTTAATGATTGAAAACTACAGATGGGAAAAATGACATGGACTAATACTTCTCATTTGAGCCCATTGGATCTCTTCCAGACTCACTTTAAGTCACTGTGCTTAAAGAAAATCTTTAAGAAATGCAATCTGTGCTTTAGGCTCAGTGCTGCTCAGGTTCACTCAATTGCCTTGGGCAAGTCAATTTCAACTTTCCTACCCTTCTGCTTAGGAAAGATACTATGGTCCTCTGTGCCATATGTGCATACTGACCATTCGAAAGATGAACTTTGAAACATTTGAGATTTACCTGCTCCTTAGAGACATTTAGTAATTATTTGTTTTACAATGTAATACAAATAATACATAGTATAAAAGCAAAGTATACCTAAGTTGTGAAAGCATCCAAGGGTACTGTAAGTCCTTTGTAATGAGGAATCCACCTAATTCATATTATAAAACAAGACCTAGAAATGTTGTAATGAGACCATGTAAGGAGCTGGGACTATTTTGCCCAATGTTACTGTTATTTGACCAGTGTTTCATGTCTGGCCTCCTGAAGGGCTAAAAGTTGTCCTAGAACACATCAAAGGGAGCTTATCCTGGTAAGCTAAGGGGGCTTCAGCCACAATTGGCCAAAGGAATGTTTGCCTGTGCAGCAGAGGCAAGTATTGAACTCTACAGAGGAGTTCAATGTCTGAGGTATTTTAAGTTCAGAATGTGCAGAAATGAAAACAATTCTTTTCTGCTTGGTTTCCTTCTCATGTGAAGGCACTTCCGCTGCCCTTCCCCCCATCCCCCCACCCCCCATTCTTCTGCCTGGTACATTTCAGCACTGAAAATAATTTTGACTTTATATATTTATGAATTTTGATTGAAAAAAACCTCACCTTTCTTCCAGAAAGAAGTTGTTTGCAGAAATCAATTTTGTCACTTCTGTGTGCTCTGTGTTATAAAGGCAAAGCTGACCCTAACAGGGCTAAATACAGAACTAAACAGTAATTAAAATTCGAATTTATTTGATACATTACAATGACATTTTAGCTAAGAAGAGATTACTTCTTTAACTTAAAATCAAATGTATCATAAAGTAATCAGATTACTTGTAAAAATACTCAGTCTAGAAAGTTTTGGAAAATACGAAAAGAACACCATCAGTGTACAGATTAGATGTCTGAAAATGATTGAGAATAGGTTGCATTCTATTTTCTTTTAAGTGCACTAAAGTGAAATGTACTATTATATTTTAAGTGATTAACTGTAAAACACACTGAAGAAAAGATCTATAAAAATTTTGGAAAAAAATAGGAAATGAAATCAATTTTTTAAAAAAGCATAAGGAAACAATATTTATTTACTTTTAGGAAAAATTAAGATTCTACAGAGAGTATTTGAATTGAAATGAAATTATGTATTCATTAGAAAGATGGTATAAATATTTTCATCAACAAGAGCACATAGACAGCCCACATTTGTTTGCTTCTGCACATGATTTCTTTGTAGTTTGATACAGATTTGACCAGGGTTATACAAAGTCAGATTCACCCAGTGTTCCACAAAAATTCCCATCTCTTGATAGCATTTGCTAATGGAGCCTCTCAAAGTATACTGTGCATTAATTTTTCCAAGTATCAAATGAAAACAACAGTCTAATGTATTACATATGCCTGTGGAGGCAAATAATGAAATAGTGTATACAGGAGGCCTTGACTGTGTTTTTTAATCATGAAAATACTGTTGCCATACTTACTCATTAATTCCTGATTGAAAAACACCCAGCTTTCAACTTCTTTTTATTTAAGCTTATGACTGACAGTAGAATAAGTGTTCACTAGAAATTCTTACTTCAAGTCCTTTGCTAAATGGTATTTTTCCTGTCAGCATGGAACCTCAGATATAGTGAAAAACAGTTTGGCTGGGAAATATCTTTTATGAAAATGTTTAAATTTAATGAGCTACTGAATTTTGACATTCCAATAGCCTAATAAGAACCAAACAAAGTACTGTTTACTTCTATGGTAAAGAAGTATGGGTATAATATGGTATGGGTATAATATGATTTGTATTTTAAAAAACATAGTTGCATATCAATTTAGCCTATGTTAAAAATCAGAGTATAAAACACTTTGGTAAAAAGTTAAAGATGAAGATAATTATAAAATATTAAATATTTTTTCATGAAATATTATCTTTGTCAATGGTATGTTTATGTGTATTTTAAATATGAAATACATGAGGAGAAAACTTTTCCAAAATGACATGTAAGGTAGCATATAATTAAAACATCAATAATATATAGAATGCTAATATTTCATAGTTTACAGATACAATAATCAAAATGGTCAAAGGATTATTAGAAATAGTAGAAATAAAAAAATGCCCAGAAAAAGTAGTTCATTCATTTTGTGTGCTATGGCAAGTAATTTAGAGATATTTATCACATTAATAGAAAGAAAATATGTGTCTGTGTTTTTAGAAATTATTTGTTATTAGGTATACATAGAACATATTCTATATACATATTCTAATCAAAGAGGAAGGGTGCATTTTCATTTCTCATGGAATTCAAGAATATTAAAGGAGGAAAGTCAGTACCTGAAAAGAACCTATCTGTTTCTGGTGGAACTGAAGCACCAGTTCCAGGAGCTATGCTCTTCATGACGAGGCTTAATACCATTGTCCTAAGAGGCTGTACATACCACACGGAAAGAACTCATGGGTATTATCATATTATCCAAGTCATTTAAATAGAATCGAAATAAAATTGTGTTCTTTGTACTTTCTTGGGCAATACTATTTAATGATTAAGAAGCAAACATTATATATTATCTCGATTTTCTGAATTATTGTATATATTGGATGATATTTTTGGATTTACAAAAGCATTTTTCTAACCAGCTTTAAGAAGAAACAGCTTAAAATACATTTTATTGCTTCTCTTTTCTTTCTGCTACTCCTCTCTCTAAGGCTCAAGACCTCAGTAGCCTCTCCTCAGGCAAATAAAGCCTCAATTCTGCCTTTGCCGGGCTCAAACAAGAAGAGCTAAAATTACCACAGGCAATGTTTACCAAACATTGTCCCTTTCAAAAGCAGTTCTTTCCTGTATTTCTCTATTTTCTAAATCAACTTTTATGAGTATAGGGATATGAGTCTTGCAGCAGACCCACAAACCGGCCTCTCTGTTGCTCAACACATTTAATTATTCAATAAAAATTGCTTATTTAGATGCTTCCTTAGTGTTTTTCACATGGGGCAAATAGAGAACTGGGAGCCCTTGCTCATGCAATGGTCTGACTGACTGAATGTGTAGATTCCACGTGTCAATAAATACATATCTTAATCCCTGTAAGAAAGGTATCAGCCAAAAATAACACCTATCTTTCTGCAGAATTTGAAAAAAGAATTTGACTGCAATCATGCATTTTAATGGAAGGTCTTTAGAGAATAAATGGCAAGAACATTTGAATTTTAATCTATGATTAATTGTTTTAATATATAAATGTTCCTATATTTATCAGTGTCAGTTGCAAGCCCTGCTTCTTGGTGGTTCTCAATAGGAAGGAATAAACTAAGGTCAAAGCTTTCTGTAGCCATTGCCTATTAATAACAATTTTATGAAGTCAGGATTATTGTGAATGTCAGACAGAAAATGCAAACGGAATCAAGTCACCAGCAAATTTAAAATTCGTTTCTCATCTCTTGTTGTTAAAATAAAGCACCTGAAAATGCAAATAATGAAGAAAATTTTTTATGTTTAATTCCTGGTTTTTGAAGTTTCTGTCCTTGGAGTATGGAGGGGCATCCATTGCTTTAGTTTAGGCCTTTCAGCCCTTTGTTAGGGGTTATTCAATATACAGGTTTTTGTATGTATGATGAGGCTATATGTCTTACTCCTGGTCAGGAAGGAAAAGAAAAGGATGAAGGGGCCAGTGTCTCATTATTCCCTTTAAGAGCATGCCCACAGCAACTTGTAGACTTCTATCTGTGCCCTCCTTTGAAAACTTTGACTACCTTTAGTAGTGCTGCCCTCAGAAGAAGTCTTTTGACCTAGGGACATAAGGGATAATCTGAAATAACTAATATAGGTAAAGAAGACATCGTAAGTCATTTTAACATTTGTGCCTCCTCTTCACAACTTCTCCTTTTAACCATCTAGAATATAAAGGACACCCCATTCAAGGGTTCAATATATGTGTGGTCTTTACAATTTCTTCATCCTTGTCAGTATTTTTAACAAAAAAAGAATTAATCTATAGGACTGTCAAAGAAGAACTTTAGTAGCCTTAGTCCTATTTGAATGGGTAACTTCTGCAATCTTGACTTATGCATACAAATTAAATTTCTGTTCTGCATACAACAACATTTTAATTACTTTTGATTGACTGATTTGTTGCAGGCTTTTCTCACTTAAACATATGTTTATGTTCATATTAATGATTGCTTAATAAAGAATTTTTTTTTGAAAAACCAACATTAAAAAATTTTGGAGAAAGCTCGACAATTTTCAGCATATCAATTTGATCTAAGAAAACAGATGAATTTTGACAGGAAAAATAAAGACCTTGTACTAGGCTTCAGGGTAATTCTGAGTATAAAGAAAGGACACCAGCATTTGCCTAATATTCTAAATCACCAGGTGGTTAAAAACCTCTAAACTATATGTCCTCCAAGCAAAGATTATATGGTTCAACAGGCTTAATCTAACCACATCCAGATTCTCAGGAATGAATTCATTAGTTTATAAATAAATTACATCCTCAAATTTCTACATAAACTAGTGTGCAGTCATTCACTTACATCCCTTTGAATTTCTGAGTGTTAGTTCAGGTTTTTTTTTTTTAACTACTAATCAGAAATAGCAACAGGAAGCATGTTATCTTATGTTCAATAGGAGGTATGAGTATATTGAACATCTTAGGACAAGAGGGTTACTTGCCTGTTCTATCTTTCCTCTTCAGCTTGTCTTCTGTCTTTCATATATATAACCAACACTCCACATAACAGAGTGAAGCTTTACAAAATGCATATATCCTTAACTCTCATGGGTATGCAGAAAGATTAGCATAAAATGTCTAACTTGTCTGAAATGGATAAGTTTACAAGAAACTTAGTTCCATATTGTTATTTTCCAAGGATAGAGGTATACTTGCCAGAGTAGCTTTACTTCAGCAGATCATTTGCCCTTTTATTTTAATTTTTTATGATGATTATTTATAGTTTGTTTATATACTTAGTGTTTGTGTGTGCAAATGTGTGTATCTAAGTGAGTGCTTTCTATGGCACATGCATAAATATCCAAGCACAATTTTGCAGTGTTCTAGGGATAAAGTTCAGGTCAGTAGGGTTACAGGAAATACATTAAGTCATTGATCCATCCTTTCTACTCTTATTTTTAATAATATAAAAATAAGCATTTTAATTATTTTGTGATATTTTGATCATATACTCTGATACTAGAGCCCTTTAAAATTCTTCATATTCTAGAATTACTCCAATAATGATCAATTGACTGTTAGTTATGTATCATTGAATACATGAAAGAATAAGTAAATGAAACAGATTTTATATATACATATATGTGTGTATACATGCATACCAAAATATATGCATTTAAGTATACATACAATGATGTATCATTAATATATAATAATAAAATATAAGTTAGTTCCTATCATTTGCTATACAGCTTTAACCATCTGTTTTGTAAAGTACGGTCAAGTAGACAGAATCTAAAATCACATGGGAGACAGAGCCAGGTCATGCCTATTGGGTATTAACTTAATTTTTTGATTAATATGAAATGATCCACCTACTGTACATGAAAGAATTTCCTGACTGGGATCTTGGAGTTTTAAAGTGGAGAATTGAATCTGAGTATCTGCAGGCTTTCGTTTTTCTCATTTCATGACTTTGCAAAATGACCAGCCACTTCAAACATGTCTTATTGACACTTCTTTACTGTTATGACCTATGATTTTGAATGATAAGCCAAAATAAAATTTTTCTCCTTAAGATTATGTCTTCTCAGAATATTTAGCACAGTAGCTGGAAAAAAAACCTAAGATACCATTCAAGTTTCTTGTAAGACATTTTATGCTTATGTACAACAGATGAAATATTTAATTGGATGCTTGTCTTGCTCATGATTTTTAACTGTAAATAGAGGGAAACATTGCACTTGTGTCCTAATAGTCTAGGTTTCAACAAATTCTTAAATATTGTGTTGTATTGTGTGTGTGTGTGTGTGTGTGTGTGTGTGTGTGTGTGTGTGTGTTTAAACAGAGTGGTTAAATGACTAGTAAAAGGATGATTTATTTTGTGACCAGTAAATTTATTTTGTATATAAGTTTTGATCAATTTATCTGTAGCTACATTACAATGTAACTACAATATTTTTGGACCATATAAATCTTATAAATATATTGCCTGCGTTGTGTTATTTAAAACCACAAAATATATTAATTTGTTATCACATAATAGTTAGTTTTACTAGAAAATATTTGCAAGCTGAATCTCATGATTTCTTAAACTATAAACCAACATGCAATTTACCTACAAATAATAAAAAGTTAAGAACCATTTGTAAATTTTTCTTATATACATTTGCAGGTTATTTCTTACTGGTTCATGAACATTATTATTATTTATCTGTGAAAATCATGAGCAAGTATTTTGTTCTACTTAAAAGCATGCTCAAATGGAAATACATTCTAGAAAATTTTTTTTACTTAACTTGTATTTAAAATTATTCCAAAAGTATATCAGTTCTGAATAAGTAGATATAAGTATATCATTGCCAAATGGTCCTCTGAATGCTGCCCAAATGCTCCTGTCTTAATTAGAACTACTCAAAGGGACTGGTCTGTGAATGTTCATAATTAGTCCCTAAAGAGATTAGAAACCCTCAATGTATTACAAATCAATTCTACAAGAAAACACACACACACACACACAGAGGATAGTTGAACCATACTTGTTTTGGGGGGTAGTGGATATGAATTATAATGCATTAATATAGATTATTGCTTGGTTTACATTTACATTAGTGGCAGAGATTTTATACCTCCTTATGGAGACACACTATATTTGACTAATACATGAATACCACTCACTGGGAAACACTGATCTGGAAAGTAAGTAAATTACTCACATAAAATTACTTACTCTGTACTGAGTGTCATATTTTTAATATTTTCTGATTCAAGTTAATACTTAAGAAATGGAGGATGGTATAAAGGACCACAACAATCCTTCCTCGCTATGGAAAGAACAAGAGCATCTGGGCAGAATTCAGGAGACTCTTTGGCAATAATACACTTATGTCCACTTACTCAAAACTAATATACTTTTGTCATGACATTAAATACAAGTTAAGTAAAAAAAAAATCTGAAAATTTCTAGGATTTATTTCCATTTGATCATGCTTTTATTAGGTTTAGATTAATGTCTTTTGTCTATTTTAAGCTTTTCTTTGGTGTGAGAGATCAATCTACATTCATTCTTTTACTTTCTTATAACAATATTTATTGAAGAACCTCTCTTTTCTTCAATGTATATTTGGGCAACATTATTAAAAATCAAGTGGCTGTAGTGTTTTATTTTTTATTTCTGGCTTATTTCCTGAAGCTACAGGTATATTTTTTGAGCCAATATTATTCTTAAAATATGGCATTTGTTTATATAGTGGTTTATGTTGATGGATTTCTGAATATTGAACCATTCCTGCATTCCTGGGATAAAGCCTACTTGATCATGATGGATGATTCTTTTATTGTGTTCTTGGATTTGTTTTGTGAGAATTTTATTGATTATTTTTGCATCGATATTCATAAGGGAGATTGTTCTGAAGATTTTTTTTTCTTTGTTGTTTTTTTTGTGTGGTTTAGGTATGAGCATAATTGTGGCTTCATAAAATGAATTGGGTAGTGTTCTTGTTGTTTTTATTTTGCGAAATAGTTTAAAGAGAATTAGAATTAGGTCTTCCTTGATGGTCTGATAGAATTTTGCTCACTGATAACTGCATATTAGCCCAAAAGCTTGCAATACCCAAGATACAACTCACAGACCACATGAAACTCATGAAGAAGGAAGACCAAAGTGTGGGTTCTTTGGCCCTTCTTAGAAAGAGTAACAAAATACTCATGGGAGTAAATATGGAGACAAAGTGTGGGACAGAAACTGAAGGAGGGGCGGTCTGCAGACTGCTCCACCTGCATATCCATCCCATGTGCACTCATCAAAAATAGACACTGATGTGGATGTCAGGAAGTGCATGCTGACAGAAGCCTGATCTGGATGTCTCTTTAGAAGTCTGCCAGAGCCTGGCATATACAGAGTTGAATGCTCACAGCTAACCATTGAACTGATCATGGGGTTCCCAATGGAGGAGTTAGATACAAGACTGAAGGAGCTGAAAAGGTTTGTGGTTCCATGCGGAGAGCAACAATACCAAACAACCAGAGCTCCCAGGGTCTAAACCACCAGCCTGAAAGTACATAGAGAGGGACCCATGGCTCCAGCTGTATTTGTATGAGAGAATGTCCTTGTGAGGCATAAGTGGGAGAGGAGATCTTTTGTCCTGTGAAGGTTGGATATACCAGTGTGGGGAAATTCGAGGGTTGGGAGGTGGGAGTGAGTGGTTAGGTGGGGGGCACATCCTCATAGAAGCAGGAAGAAGGGGATTGAACAGGAGATTTTTGAGTGGGGGGAATGGGAAAAGAAGATAATATCTGAAGTGTAAATAAAATATCAAATAAAAATATTGCAAAGAAAAAATATGTCTATGCAGTGTAGTTAGAAATGAAGTATTGTAATACCTGCAATATATGTTTTTCATTTTAATTTCTTAATTCCTGGAATATTTTAAATTTATTATGAATTTTAGCATAATTTGCTTTTGTCAGCTGAGAATGATACTGTATTTTTGATTGGGATTCAGCTGAATAGGTACAATCATGTTACCAATAGTGCTGACCCATTTGCTATTTTTACAGCAAATGTTTCCAGTATGTTGTACTCAATTTAGTATGGTATTGGCTTTACCTTTGTTATATAGCCTCTACTGTGGTATGATATATCCCAACTATTTATAGCTTCATAATAATTTTATTTTGAAAGATGTTAACCTCTGTCAATGGCGTTTTTGACATTTATTGAAGTGGTCAAGTGACCTGAGTTGATTTATGTATAGTGTTCAGTTTAGTTATTTGCATATGATGAGCCATTCTTACTTTACTGGAATAAAGCCAAATCAATTATAGTATGTAATCTTTTTAATGCATTGTGGAATTGAGTTGGCAAGTATTATATTTAAAATATTTAAATATCATTCATAAGTAAAATCTGTCACTGTGTGGTGTGTGTGTGTGTGTGTGTGTGTGAGAGAGAGAGAGAGAGAGAGAGAGAGAGAGAGAGAGAGAGAGAGAGAGAGAGAGAGATCATCTATCCTTATCCTTTACATGGGACAAATAATAGCTTCATAATGACAGTCTGGTACTATGTTTTCCCTTTATGATACTTTTAGAAGAGTATTTGGTAGGAGTTCCTCTTTAAGACACTATAGTTGTTTGTCAAATTATGCTTTGGAATTCCTTATCTTATTCACATCATTGGATTAAGAAGTGAGGATTGATATCTTTGGCAGATTTGTGTTGTTTTGCTTTTTCATGTTTCTTCTGTTTCTGTTACAAGTTGCACATTTGTTGGTTTGGATATCTCTGATCATATTATTCTGCAACCTTCTTAGTTTGAAGTCTACTTTGGAGGGCTTATTTTTTTAGAGCAGTCAAAAAGAAAAAGTCGTAACAATTGAGTGAGTGTTTTAACCTGAAGCAATCAAGTGATAAATATTACCACTAACGTTCTATTTTAATATTTCTTTCTTTTCATACACCGAGTTTCTACTTGCCACACTTAGCATTGTAGTTTGAGTGAAGCAGAAATTCTCATATTCTCAAGACTCCCTAGTTCCTACAACATGGTGTAGAGTCCTATCTGTGTGTATCTCCTGATGCACATAATATTGAATTCTATAAGGCAGGACCAGTTTCTGTGGTTTCAAATTCAACTCAACTTTTAATATTTCATCAAGGGAGGTAACACTCAATGTAGTTTCTACACTCTTCTTTCTGCCAGATATGCAGTATGTGTCAGAGGTGTGGCTCTGATAGTGGATACTTTTCTGAGAAAATGAAAGTAGTAGCTCTCCTGTCGCTTTCACTAAGAGATGAGCCTTCTTTGGCCTGAACTTCTCAATGCATCCACTTATTGCTATATTCTCCACAACACTCTTGTAGATAGCCCTTACCTTTGGCTATGGCAGGTTGGCTTAAGACTGCCTAGTTCAATATTGTTCCATGTTTGTCCATTATCAGTCCATTTTAAGTTTCTCTGACAATATGATGCCCATTTTCAGTCTGTGGAGGCTTGAGGAATAACTAAAAAGGCCTGTTCTCAATTGTTGCTCTGTTGAGCCAGAAGAGGAGTCAGGGTTTTAAGTGTTCATTGAATGATGATCATTCCTGTAGATGGAATTTACAGTCTCCTTTCAAGAGTCACCTGGCTTATTCTCTGGATCTGGCCTCTATCTCTACTGATGCCTCTAGACTTATAACTGGAAATATGATGCTTTCAAACTCATCTTTCTCTGTGTTTTTCAAAAGCCATATTAAACTGGTTCTGATTTTTGATGCTTTTTAACTTTTGCTGTGTGTATAATATTGTTTATTATTTTATTATTTTTATTCTTCTTCAGCTTACCACTGGATGCTTGATTCTGATATGCCTTGTTCCTTAGAAATCTTCCAAGTTATTTTTGTTCTTTGTTTAATGTTTCCTTTGAAATTCTAGGGTTTTGATGCTGCCAAACATACCACAAAAAATACTATCTCAATTGTTTTTTTTTTCCTTTCCTATAATGCCTTTCCTTATAAGATTGTGATCTGTAAATACAAAAAAATATATTTTATTATGTTTCATACACACATTTTCTGATTCAGAAATATTATGGAAAATAGATATGGTGATTATGGATTAAAAAAGCAAAATTTATAATGTTAAAGGAATATTTTTATTTACACACATTCTTCATTTCCTGTCTCCTTTTGAGTAGGAGTAAATGGGATTACTTTTATTTCCAATAAGCAAAATAACATAAATCTATCTTTGAAGGCTGACTTTAATAGAAAGGGGAGTATGTTATTTTTCTTCACCTCTGATAATTTTCACAGTTATGCTCTATAATTGTAGCTTTGAAATCATGACCTCTGGCTTTGATATGCTTGTGAAATCATTTCTCTGTCTTTAAGAGTCACTCTTTCCAAATTGAATTAATGAGGTAGCCAAGAATCTCAGTAAAAGTTTTGTTGTTGTTTTATAGAAAGACCACATTGGCTTATGTTAAACAACTTCTCTTTGCACTAAGACAAGACAGCAGTTAATGAGCTAAAGTGCTGCGTTTTATATTATTGTAATTGAAAGAGGATGTTTGACAGTGCCTTCTTTTTTTCTTTCCAAGCTGGTACATAATTGGAAAAAAACCTCAATTGTTCTTTAGTGTTTCTCTACCTAATGTAATACATTTGTCATTTCTTATTAGCTCTTCAGATTTCTATTATTTACAATCCCTTTGAGACGCAATAAAAAAATAAGTTTCCACACAAAGCTCATTATTTCTAATTAATCCCATAACAAGACTTCAAGATGGCCAGGCAATGAAGCTCTTTTTCAAAACAATAGTGTCTTAGTCTCTGTTTCATTTTGTAAATTATACTTTTGAGGTATTAGTGTAATTTGTATAATACATAATTTGAATAGATTTAATACACAACTAGGCTACCCTACATAATATTTGATAAATTATTCACATCTGTGAAATGATTACTCTTCCCCTATTAAGTTTATATAGAGTATTTCATCTCATTTAGATATTGTTTTAATGTGTCATCACATTAATAATACTATGTTATAATTTAAATCCCACTGTGGTGTAGGTTAGAGAGTCATTTTAAGGTGGTCAGATGTAGGGCTTTTAAGGATAGATAAGGACAAGAGAGTAGAGACCTTCTAACTGAATGATGGTGAGTTTCTATCAAGGAGGAGAGCAGAACAGACATATTTTTCAAAGGATTATTTATGTCTCACTCTTTGCTTTGAGATCCTGGATGATTCTCTATATTCATAAGAGAGAACATCAATCCAGATGCTACCTCTGGGCCTTTGACATTCATATCCATGAGCAAAAGTTCTACTGCTGTCTTTCCAAATTATCCAGATTTTGGTAGTGTGATCATATTTAAACAAAAACAGACTAATACCATACAAAAAGGAGAAGTTTGAAACGCAAACCCTCACAAACATAAGAACACAGTAAAGACATCCAATTTTTTCAAAAAAAAATCTAAATTCATATTGTGGGTCTAAGAGGGGATTCTTCATCTTCTTTCATTTCATTCGTTCTTTCCTTCATTTCCTCCAAGATTTCATCATAATTTTCTGATTTATTCTATTTATGCTTCCATTAACTATTTTATAAATGAATATCAACATTATTTTAATTTTTAATTATTAAGTGTTCAATTAAAGAATATATATAAAGTAAACATATATATTTGTATTTTATAGGATTTAACATATGCAACACATGAAAGATATTCTGACAATATAATAAAATGTCTTTAAGTCATATAGCAAGAAAGTATTATTGGAGTGGTTAAAATAGATATTTCAAGTGAATACAAATGAAAGAATACAAGGCATATCACAGTGAAATGGGTATTTGACAAAACAAATGGTTCAATACTCTCCAATTTTATACTGTGTTCTTCTAGGTTGCAACCTGACGGTCCACAAAATGAAAACACAGTAGAACCCTGGGATATGGAGACATCTAGTTCATTTCTACTTTATTTTGCTGATTTATTTTGCTGATTTAAAAGGCTAAAATTCGCTATTGTGCTTTCCACTGGTAATGTGAAGGCCATTTTGACTTCTATCTATCAATTCCAGCAGGGAATGAGTTTTCTTTTGTTTCTGTGACTAAAACCATTTTTGTGTTAGAGATTTTTGTTTCATTCACTTTTCTTAGCTGAAATGGTACAGTTTGTTTCCTGATCTAATTTACAGAAACCATCTCATACAAGTCTGAGTCATTTGATAAGCTATTGGCAGGACTCCAGGGATATCCCTGTCTATTAAATGGCTGTGACACTGTTGCAATGATTCAGTATAAAACATGAGGAGTCAATCCTTTGAGGACTTTCATTAAAATAACACAATGAATTAAAATGATTCATGTGGTATTCACACCATTAATTATATATTTTAAATGATACAACTGAATATCTGATATGACTTTAAACCAAAATCATAGGTTGGCTCAATAAATAATGTCCAAAAGTTGAGGTCAAATTATTCCTAAAACATATCAAGAAGAAAATCAAAGTTCATGTTATATTTTTAAGCATTCATTTAAAATCTCTCTGCCATTTGCAATTATTTCAGAGGTGGTAAGCACACACACTTTTTTTTTTCCTTCTCTATAATCCTTAAATTGGCAACAAAGTTTCTTATTTGTGATCTGACTTTATTATGTATTTTCTCCATAGTCCGGTAATACAGGAGTTTAAAGTAAATTTTTCTAGAACATAAAAGGGCACAGTTTTTTCAATGCCAGTTATATGGGAAGGAAAAAAACAGAAAGGTTTAGTTTACTGTATAAAAGGATTTTATTATATACAAGTTTAATAATACTATTATAGCAATTGAGATCTCTTAACAAGTATTAGAAAAAAATTATTGAAATAAATCATCCAAGGCTTGTTTGAATCTGTTGATACTTTCTTTTTTTTTCCTTTATTCTTAATCTTTTCTACAGATTATCACCCTCCTGGTCCACCCTCTGACTGTTCCATATTACATACATCTTCCAGCTCCCTACCCTGTCTCCAAGAGAATGTACCCACCTCCTCACTCCAACACCACCAGACCTCCCCACTCTTAATCGTTTAGGTGCATCTTCTCTGACTGAGTCCAGACCCAGCAGTCCTCTACTGTGTATGTGTTGGTGGCCTCATATCAGCTTGTGTATACTGCCTGGTTTTATGTTAGCAGTAACTAAAGGAATATGTTCTCTCTAACCTATATCATGCTTGAGGTCAGTGATTGAATAATAAACACCTTTATTGTGAAGTATTTTAAGTATGTTAATGTTTGAAACGTCTATTATACCTATGGATGATACTATATCTCTCTTATTTATCTTTGAATTACCTTATTCATAGTGATAACCTATTATAGTGATTAAATACAAGATTGATTTTTATAAAAAAAAAAAGCATAAACATCTAGATGAACTTTAAATCTCATTTTATAAGACATACCAAAACTATGTGAATAATGTTTAAAGTCCATTTAATCCCATCTATTCTTTTACCATGGTATTTATGTAAATTAACCTATTAACTTTCATTATTTCTCCTACTTTTTTGAAATTGCATTCGATGTTTTTAGCAATATCCACTCTCCCTCCCCAACTATTCCTAGGTCCACATCCACAACTTCTCACTCAAGTTTGTGTGGTATTTTTGTTTATCAGTGGCAATGTGTGCTATCCAAGCGTTCTTGGATATGTGCTCTATCACTGTCCTGTGGTCAAATTATTAGGGACAATACTCCCAGAGAAAACCATCTTTTACTCTACTATTTTAGTTGGCAGTAGTTCCTGTTTAGAAGGGAGACTCTCAGTGTTCAGCTCCCTTTGTCTTCTATAAGTTGGTCATATTTAGTCCCATACAGATGTTGTTCACAGTGTTCCAACTACTATGAATTCATACGTGCACCAGCCCTGTTGTATCCAAAAAAATACATAAAACCAAAAAAAATCAAGACAAAAACAAGGATTCCTTCGCATCTAAAACTTCCTACTGCAATTGCCACTTTCAAATCTGAGGCTTGGATTGTGGTATACATTTTCCATTTAGGGTTGAACATTCTGCAATTTCCTACTCACTGTCCATCGGCCAGGTATGAGAGTCTGTTGAGGTCATCTACTGCAAGAAGAAACTTCTCTGATGAGGGTTGAAAAGGGTTCAGCATATGGGTAAAAAGATAGATCCTAAGGATGTTAGCTTGATTTATATGTTCATCTAATCAATAACTGTATCGCTATTTCTTAGGCTTCATGATTTGGCTAGCCACAGGTTCTTCATGATATTTGGGCATATTCACTTCACTGTTTTCTCATCTATTATTATAAGGTAAAGGCTAGTAAAAAGAGTAGATCCATCATAAACCAATAAAATGAAATCATAGTTAGATGTTTAAACTTCTATACATGCTTGATGTTACTCTAGATTTACTAGAGTAAATCTACATATAAAAATACAACATTAACTCCCAAATAATCAGAATTTTATACATTTATATAGCTATATATAATCAGAATAATATGAGAAAAGATATTGTGATTTCTGCTTGATTTTATTTTTCTCAGTGCTATATTGTTTTTAATGTTATATACATTTTAGTGTAGTTAGTAAACCTGTAAACATCCTGAAGTTTGGAGTTTGGAATATCTTCAAGTTAATTGGCTCTCCTATTAATGTTAATATATATATTATTATTAATATATATTAATAATAATATATATATTAATTATATATATATAACATATTTATATGAAACTATAAATTAAGCAAAAGGACAGAAATGAAACAAATTCACCCTTTACATTATTTCATTATACACTTCCAAAAATGTATATAATTTTTCAAAATTTTTATAAAAACAATCAACCAAGAAATAGTTAACATGCCCACCTTGGAAGACCTGAGTTCACTAGCACAGTTGAATTCACTGTGGAGCTGACAAGGAATCTTTGAAATGCCAATCAAGGGGTATACTTCAGTCCTCTCACATGGTTGAAATCTGCTGTCATGAACATATTGGAAAGTTGATCATTCATTTGTGGTGACAGATACAGACTATGACAAGCCTCATACTGGCACTCAAGCCTGAGGGAGTAACATAGAGTGAAATAAGGAATACAAAATTAATGGAGAAACTGTCACTTGCCAATCTCCCACCTCACAACTTACTTTACTTTGGACTGTATCTCACAGCATTATGCAACAAGAAGAAAGAGGCATGTGTGAATTGTTATTTTAGCTCTTAGACTTGGTTTCCTCAGACATGTTGCTTCAATAAATAATTAGCAGATTTGAAGTTTTTTTTCTTTTAGCTATTTAAAGAAATCTTGTAATTATTCTGAAAAATGAAAGCCATTTTTAATTGTTTAAGATAAAATTAAACTGGAAATTTTTAAAAGCAAAATTTGTCTTCAATCTGAAAATCAATTTTAGTAATATTTGAATATTCCATTTTTGGTGAGAACAATTAATATTTAGTATATTCATTTTATTTTTCCACTTTGATTTAGATTTCTCTACTGCTTTGAGAACATACTTGCAACATATTCATAAGTTGCATGACACCACTTGAATTTTAGTAAGCCCAAAGGTGCATAGTAATAAGTGTGTGTGTATAAATTTGTGTGTCTATGTGTGTGTGTTTATATACCTCTATGTGTGTATATTTACTAGAATATTATAAATGTTGAATTTTAAAAAGTGGTTTTTACCTTGCATCAATTATTTTTATAAATTTTTTAAATACAAATTATTTTCCATGAGCTATGTTTTAGAGTATGTTAAAAAACCAAATTAGAAAATATATAACATTTATAAATAATAAATTAAATAGTTAATTGAAAAACTAACAAACTTATAAAAGTTATATCTAGGGGAATGCAAATATAGAAGACAAATTTAGATGAGCTTGTATTTATTAATGCAAAACTAATATCTTTAAAGAAAAGTAGTAAATGATATAATAAAAATACTATATATGTTAAACAAATAAAAATGCAAATTTAGAGAAAAGTACCAAATAAAACAACTGCCCTATATAGTTATGAGTGAGTATAAAATAATTTCCTTCTAATATAAAACTTAAAAGTGATGTTAATAATAAAATTAGTGCGTGACAATGGAAAATCGTGTAAAATATAAATTGAAGCTTCTAGATATTCATTAAAAAAATGACCAAAAGAGGAACTCTAAATCCACTATAGATATACACTTAGCACCAATTTGTAAAATTATAATAAAATCAGAAAATAAATAATGATTCGTGAGTCTCATTCAACACTTATTCAATCAGTATTTGAATAAAACAAAATTGAGTAAAAATGAAATAAAAATTATTTGCATCTGTGTCTGTTTTTTTAATTCATGAATAAATATCCAACAAATATATTTCTTTCTAATTGATTATTTTACAATGTCATGTAACACAATCCCCCCCCCCAATGTAGTGTTGACAACTGTAAAAAATTATGAGAAAGTTGAGTATTTTCCTTTGGATAGCTGAGTGTTTTGATTTTATCCTCACTGATATTCTGCTAATGAGACAAGTAACAAATGCTGATTTCCTTGCTATATTTCAGACAGCGTCTGCCATTGAAATGTTGCTAATAAATATAATTTCAAATACAGAAATGCAGAGCATTTAAATATCTCACATTTTAAGCTACTTTACTTCCTTCATTTCTGTACCTTCCTTTCATTCACTTGCTTTTATGCTTCCAATTATTTAGCCTATTAAAGAAGCTCTTAGCTTGTTACAGATATACTGCATACTAAAGAAGCTATTTGTATAAATAAAATTACTTTTTTGGTGCAGTATTTTTCCAATAATTTAAATATCCAAAGAATAGTTTTTAGGCAATGGTAGTGCCATATGGAACAAAAAATACCAAGAATGATAGAAATGTAAAGAGAATATAACATAATTTTGGAACAATACATCCTAAAATTACAAATTTTCTTTTTCTTTTTTTTTGTTTGTGTTCTGCAATATAATGTAACTATTTCTTTATATTTGAGGGTCAATTATATGAAATATTTTTTAAAACCTATTATTAGAAGTTGCTAGCTGGAGACTGGAATTAATTTTTCTGACCATGATGGTTCTACATAATCATTCTACATAGCACCTTCCGGTTATATGATGATGAAAGTTGCTCCAAGTTCCTCATATGATCTAAAGGAATGTGATTGTTGTGTATTGCAATGAAAACATATGTGTTCAGATGTAGTTCACATCAGTAACTAGAAACAGTGTTAACCTTTCTACACAAGAGGATAATTTTTTTTTGTTTCTCCCTTCCCTTCTCCCTCTTGCTCTGCCTTTGCTGGCTTCCAGCTTTTTTTTTTTTTTAACTTATTTATTTATTATGTGTATGTATACTCACTGTAGCTGTCTTCAGACACCCCATAAAAGGGCATCAGATTTCATTATGGATGATTGTGAGCCACCATGTGATTGCTGGAATTTGAATTCATAACCTCTGGAAAAACAGCCAGTGCTCTTAACTGCTGAGCCATCTCACCAGCACCAAAGATAAATAGTCTAAGTTAATTTAAACTGATAATTTACAGAAAGAAATGCTGATTACAATAATACAAAATAATTAATTTCAGTGTTCCCGATTTTTTTGTCATGAGTTAACCAAAAGTGACAAGTTTAGATAAAACAGGAGTTTGTCAATATATTCTTAGAATTTTAATTATAACCAATGCAAATTTTTCAGTCTAGTTGAATTTCAGGAAGATTGATATTTAGATGACAATGTATTATATACTAATAATTAGCTTAGATAGCTTAATTTGAAAATGACTTTACTTTATATTGACTGTGAATATGGGGCAAAATTAACCAGATTAAACAACAGTGAATTCAAATTCATGTGGAGAACTATGCTAAAACACAGACATTAAAATACACTTGCATATATATAGTCAATGTGCACATACATATAACAACAGTATATTCAAATGATAGAAATATCTGCTTAACTTTCTAGAAGAAGATATAATGTGAAACAGAATTATATTTAATTTGTAATGGTCAGCTATGTGAAATACTGTATTGCTTTCTTTTGCTGTTTTTTAATTGTTTTTAGTTTTTTAATTTTTGTTTGCTTATTTTGTATTGTTTTGTGAAGTTCTCATGCACTCTGATCTGCTGTTCACCTTGACACATAGATGGCTTTAAAATTTTCTGTTTCTAATTTCAAGTTGTTGGATTTTATCCTGTGACTATTCTTGTGGAGTTGTAAAAGGAGATCAGGTCACACCAGAGAGGAACCAAACAGAGATAAATATACAGATTTCTACATGGTCGAACTAGCTGCACCAATGAGTTTTACAGATGTTTCTTACTGCACTATGCGTGAAGGGTAATTTCAAAAATTGAAAATGACTCAATGACTACAGCATTAATAAATCCTACCACAATATGTGTAATAACTCTTGAAAGATGGAAATCTAGAGCACACTGTACAACCTGGAGAGAACATAACGGTTTACAGTGGACTTTTCAGGTAGCTCGCTTGCACAGGTTGCTTACTCTGTATTTGTTTTGTCTACACATTCTGGTCTCTGCTTTGTTTAGGCTATTTGATTGGAATTTTTCAAGCCACCTGGGCTCGTCTGAAAGTCTTCTTCGGAATTTGGCTTGTCTGACAGTAACCCTCAGAGATTTTTATTGTTTAAATAGTCTTGAAGTGGGAGAGTCCTGGTGATTCTGATCACTTTCAGGGTTCTGTGAAGTGCGTTTGAATTGTTTGTTTTTGGTTTAAGATCTTCCTCCCAGGATGGGATAGGATGTTTCAATCTCGGAGGAAACTGCCTCATGGTAAATTACATATATGCATCATGGCATCTTGATAGCCTCCATGTGTACATTTTTATGATAGATGTGTATATATTAAGAACACTAGTATAAAAAAGTATGAAAACAGTGATTATAGCAAACTGCCTGGCTCAGTATGGAGAGTTTCAATTTGAAGATAGAAGGAAAGGCAAGGAGTAACAAAATATGAATATTCTAAGTTCATTATATACAGTCAGTGAGAGAAATTTTAATCACTCCTGAGAGCTAGACACAGCACTATGTGCAAAAATATGCGATATCCCTCTTTCTTTACACAGCTTTACATTGGAAAGAGAAAACATTGATGAAAGAATGGAATCTTTTTTTATTTCTTTTTTCTTTTTTCTCTAACTGAAAATAGATTCTTGTTTCACATGATATATCTTGATCACAGTTTTCCCATCCCCACTCCTCCTAGTTCCTTCATAACCACTCCCCATTCCCACGGGTTCTTTCCTGCATTTATTTTTATGCTAAAAGTATTGAGAAATCAATAGCTATGTAATAATAAAATAATAAGCCATTATTTTTCTTTTTCTACACATTGTTCAATAACCAATGAAAATGAGGATATTTTTAATATACATACTCCTTCAACCCAAATAAGGATTCAATACTTTTTCATCCAAAAGCTAGCTAGTATATAATAATGATAGGCACATTAGAATAGTTGGGAAATGGCCTCAGGATAATGAAGAAATTAATGTCAACAAACTCCTTTATGTAATTCATCACTATGAACACAATGTTTATATTTTGTGACAGGATCAGATTTATGATAAGAGAGATATTTCTATCTTTATAGTTACAGTGTTTTGTGGGCTTCAAAAATAGTTTTTTTTTTTTCAGTAAATGGCACATCCTTAGTATTCAATTGAAAATCTTTGTGATAATTGGACTATTATCATTTTATGAAGATGAGATAAGATGTTTTTTACTTGAGTTATTATATTTCAATTTTGGTAAATTAAGGATTATATATATGCATAATTGTGAGAAAGCACAGGCAATTGATAGGTAAAGAAGAAAAAAAGCACATTTTCTGTAGGAGCCATTGCAATAGAATTGAGCGGGAACGAGGCTGGCAGGAAAGGATGGCTAGTGAGAGTGAAACTCAGTACTGAGCTTGGCTATTGACAACTACAGCATGATCTGGAGGTTGCCCTAGTTGCATAATTGACTAAGATTATCTAATAATATATGTAAAGTTGTATTTACTTTTTCTGTTTATTCATTGTGTTTTGTACTGGTTCCATGCCACTAACATTTACCCATATGTTTTAATCTTTAAGATGTTATCCACTTACCCCATTCCCCCCATCCAGGAACACCCTATTCCATTCCTCTTTCTCCTGCTTCTATAAGGACGTGCCCTCACCCATCCACTCACTCCCACCTTTCCACCCTCAGATTCCCCCACACTCGGTGTCCAGCTTTCATGTGACCAAGGATCTCCTCTCCCACCTATGCCCGACAAGACCATCCTCCCCTACATATACAGCTGGTGCCATGGGTCCCTACCTATGTACTTCCAGGCTGGTGGTCTAGACCCTGGAAAGCTCTGGTTGGTTGGTATTGTTGCTCTTTTCATGGGGCTGCAAGTCCTTTCAGCTCCTTCATTCTTCTTTCTAACTTCTCCATTGGGAACCCCATGATCAGATTAATAGTTAGCTGTTATAATCCACCTCTGAATATGTCAGACTCTGGCAGACTTCTAAGGAGACAGCTAGATCAGTCTCCTGTCAGCATGCCCTTCCTGACATCCACATCAGTGTCTACCTTTGGTGACTGCACATGGGATGGATACCCAGGTAGAATGGTCTCCAGACAGCCTCTTCTTCATATAACCAGAAGATGCTCCAAAATATAACAAGAATATAAGCTTCACTATGTTAATAGCAGCTTTATTTATAATAGCTAGAAGCTGGAAAGAACCCAGATGTCCTTCAACAGAGGAATGGATACAGAAAATGTGGAGTATTACACAATGGAGTACTACTCAGCTATTAAAAACAATGAATTCAAGAAATTCTTAGCTAATGGATGGAACTAGAAAATATCATCTTGAGTGAGGTAACGCAATCACAAAAGAACACACATGGTATTCACTCACTGATAATTGTATATTAGCCCAGAAGCTCACAATATCCAAGATGCAACTCACAGATCACATGAAGCTCATGAAGAAAGAAGAGCAAGTGAGGGTGCTTCAGTCCTTGTTAGAAGGAGTAACAAAAAAAAAAAAAATACTCAAGAGAGCAAATACAAAGTGTGGAACAGAAACTGAAGGAGGGGCCATTTGGAGACCATTCCCTATTTTTCTTAACAGAATTTCTCTGTGCAGTCTAATCTGTATTGAAACTGGCATTGTACATCAGGCTGTTCTTGAACCTAGATATCTGCCTTTGTCTTCTAAGTGGTGGGATATCGGCCTGTGCCACCACTGGCAAGAATAATCATTTTCTTTATAAACTTTTGTTTTCTATTCTTTCTCTCTAGTCTGTATGTTATATAAAGGGTGAATAAGTCACTTTAAGGGATCACATTAATTGAACTTTGTGAATGGATGTGTTTTCCTCATTAACCACTTAATATTTTGACTAAACAATATATAAAGTATCAATTAATTACTTCATCTGTGTCTTGGAAGAAGCTTATGTCAAATTATAAATTTCACTACTATCAGATAAAGTATACCTGATAGAGAGATTTTATTATTTTTGTTCATTCCTTTTAGTTCTAGCATTGAGGAAGCATGCAGATCTCTGACTTCTACTGAGTCAGGTCAGTTGATTCAGTGCGTTGAGAGGCAGAGCAGTGGAGAGGAACTTGGAACAGTTTAGTTTGTGGAGTTCAGAGGCAGTTTTTACAGGAAGAGGTTTTCAGAGACAAGTTGCAGAGAGAGCAAGCTAGACACAGGTGAAGAGAGAATGAGCCAGAGAATGAGAAGGAGCCAGATTAGATCAGATTGTGGCTAATCAGAACAATTCAATGAGAAGCTGAGAGAAGTCAAATTTAATCAGTCAGCTTAGAGAGAAAATTGTGCCTGATCAGTTGAGTTGAACTAGCCAGCCAGAGTTTAGAAAGAACTAGAAAGGGTGAGCTTAGTCAGTAGTAAAACCTCAGAGATGACAATTGTATTAGGCAAATAAATGTTACTTTTACATCCTCAGATCAGGGCATTGCCCATTTTTTATTATTTTATATGGTTATATTGCCTCATAGGAAACTAATTAAAACTAGTTTTAGTGACTAAGAATTGAAATGAGTTCTAAGGACAAAACATAACAATACTAGACCATTTATAACAATTATATAATTATACAGTTCACTACACTGTATAGAAGAGTGCAGGGAAAATGTCAATATATTATTATATTTATACATAAGATATTCTTAGCATGATTTGAGTAAGTGAATTGAAGATTAGTAGACATATCTTTAACTTGAACTTATATCATAAAAAAGTACTTATAAACCATTAATTGTAATCAAAATACGAAAGTGCTACAAGTAAAAAAATTGAGAAAAACAATCTGTTTATCAATTAAAATAAAAATTCTTTTCAAATAATTCAATACTTCTAGTTTTATAAATACAAATCGGGAATTCTATGGGATGATATACCATGTGAATAGTTGTAATACCATCTGGCATTTTTATGAAGTCACTTGTGTATTAGATACTCAAGCATTTTGGTAGCTATATTAGCCTGCTTTAAATTTGTTTACACTTGGGATCAGTGGTTAGATTTAATTTAATTTTCCAATTAAAAATAATTTATTGCAGTTTGCACTTGAGTATGCATTCTTCAGTTTAATGGCATATAGTAATTAGGTCTCAGAGAGGAAGATTTACAAATGCTTACTAACAATCTTAACTGCCAATATTTTTCACATCTAACGTTAAAGGATACAGCTGAAAATCTGTTAGAATACCTTTGAATGATATGCATTGTTGGTAGATAAAGAAAAGATGAGGTTATAGGTGTGTTCTATTTTACCCTTTGATCCACTAATATAAAAAGATGGGGAAAAGCCACATATAGTGGTACTACTTGCATGTAATAAAAGTAGTCATAAAACTGAGGCAGGACGATCAAAAATTTTCACCCCACCTATCTTTAAAAATACTAGATGCAAGAAAAGCAAGAAAGAAAAGACAGAATTGAGATACTAATAAACATAGTGTTATGTCTTATGACATTTTTTGTCCATTATCCAAGTAAAGAAAGTGTGTTCTTTTACTTTTTAAAAAAGAAAACAAAAGGACAATTTTACATAGAAACCAGGAATATAGCCATGCACATTTACCAAGACCTTTATCCTCATCAGGAGAGGCAGGTGAGTCTCTATGAAACTGAATCTGTGCCGGGCAGTGATGGCACATACCTATAATCCCAGCACTTGGGAGGCAGAGGCAGGTGGATTTCTGAATTCGAGACCAGCTTGGTCTACAGAGTAAGTTCCAGGACAGCCAGAGCTACACAGAGAAACCCTGTCTCAAAAAAACAAAAAACAAACAAACAAACAAAAAACCCCAAAAAAACAAAAAAACAAAAAAAAAAAAAGAAAAAGAAACTGAATCCGGTCTCGCCTGTTCTTCATAGTATTTTTCATGTGTTCTCCATAGTGACATATTGAAAAAAGAGAAGAAAGAGTCAGGGAAAACAATAGAGATTTATTCTTCAGAAGATCTTCCCCTCTTCTTCTGTCTCTATCTCTGTTTGTGTGTGTGCACATATCTGCATGTGCATGATTGTGTGTGTATGTGTGTGTGTGTTTGTATATTTGTGTGTGTGTGAAATTTAGTGGCAATAAAATGAAGTGACATTTAACTACTATCACAAAGAATTATAGGTCCATTGAAGATATGAAGATTAGAAAACGACTACAATTAAAAACTAATTATATGCTTACACAATTACCACTCACAGACTTAATCAGAGAAGCTTCTCTTTCCAGTAAAATACAATGAATGCAGAGACTTATGCCTGCAGACGATGTCAAGAATATATGGCAGTTGAATGATCAACATTTATTTCATCTTCGTTAAACTCAGGATATGTTACAAAGAGTGGGCAGAAAGATTGTTTGATTGGAAGTTTGGGAGTTTGATTGGATGATTGGGAGAACTGCTACTAAACATTATCTTCTGTGCAGTACAGAACAAGGTAATAGCATGCTCTTAACATCCCCTCATGACCACAGGAAAGGATAGAATAGAAGATAGGACATCAGGAGACAGAAAGTATTCTGGAATAGAGACAGGCTTAGTAGATTCGCACAAGAAGAAGTGAGGAGACAGACATATGTTTCCTTACCCTGGGTAATCAGGCACATAACAGAATGTAGATTAGAATAAATAGCATAATATAAGTTGTGATCCAATAAGAGAAAACCCTAACAATATGGCTAAGGTATTTATTGATATATTTTGAGTCTGAGTCTTATTTCTGGGAGCATGGGCCTGAAAGGAAGTACCAGACATAACTTCTAGACTAGTGCTAGGGAGACTGAGGTAGTAGGATTCTCATGAGACACGTTGGACCACATGCACAAATCCTATTGTACAAATAAACAGGTAGTGAATATAAAAGCAATTCATGTTATCAAATGCAAATAAGTTATGTTTTAGGCTAAAATATTATAAATTTGTTCATAAAAATAATTCTGTCTCTAGTCATAGACACCATATTCAATTAACGTTCCTTTATTTGCTGCTTTTTTATTTTAAATTAGTTACATCTTATTATATAACCTGAGACATCAGAGCAGAAATAAACTTACTATTGCATTAGGAGCAAGGATAGTATTTAAAAATTGTGTAACTATGTGTTGGGAGCAGACTTGTAGCAGAAAGCAGCTATCAGCTTTGCAGCCATATTGAGCCATATACCCTGACATGAGACTTGTTTTCCAACAGCCTACAACACCTGAAGCACACTATGATATTCCACATATCTTGTTTTGCTGTTTGGTGCCCCAGCTGCAAGGTGCACGTGCTATCCATGCCTTCAAGGCATGTGGTGCATGTGCTATCCATGCCTGTAAGGCTTATGTCATATCCACACCTGCAAGGCATGTAGCAAAAGCGTATAAATACCCCAGATTTCCCTTCAATAAGAGAGACTTGATCAGAACCTCTGTCTTGTCTCCATTCTTCAAGTCTCTTCCCCTTTATCCCCACTCTCTCTCTTGCTAGACCCTGACCCACAGACTGAAGAGGCAGAGCACTCAGGGACATTTTGGCCCCCAAGCTTGGAGTGGAGAGGGCTGCAACAACTATGCTCATACTCTTAATGTATATAAAGAAGCAAAGGTAAGCACGGCCATATGGAAATGACTCTGTTAAGGTAGAACTTTGCATTCACACTTCCAAGGGTAAGCTTGGGTAAGTACCAAGTGCTCTTGCCCCATACAAATTACATGAAGTGCCATGTTATGAATCTATGTATTCTAGGTAGCGGAAAGAGTAAGGAGCATTGATTGATGTATTGCCTTGTTTCCACTTGACTTTCATAATCTTCCTACAATATTAAGTCACAGGTATAGTTACAAAGATACTTGGTATAACAAATGATAATGCTTGCACTTAGGAAAATGAAAAATGCTATTAATTCGTTATATGCATACTTTAAAGCTTGGCATTAAAAAGTATACTTTATAAGAAACAAGCACAAAGCAAAAGCACTTATTGTAACTGAATTTATTGTTTTTAATATAGTATCTTATAATAATGTACAAAGGTCAGTAATTGAGAGGAAGTTTGATTCTAGTATGCTGAACACTTTGTAGGAAAATACCTTATTGGAATAGCATTTATTTGTTAAGACAGAAAAATTACTGAAAATAGATATCTTTGATCCATTTAATGAATTCAGCATCACACCCCTAAGTATACAAACCATCACATTACAATTCTGTATTGCCAGCTGCTGCTTGGCCACCAGCTCAGCCACATTTCAGGATGGGAACGCTGTGTGTGTGCATTAGTGTGTCTTTGCATTTTTCTACTTAGGTGAAATTGATGCTTTAAGAGGTTCATTTTTAATTTTGCAAAATATAGTGTATTTTAATCATGAATAGATAGATATATGATAGTTAATGATTAAAATGAATGTATGTTTTTTTTTCTAATGTGATCAAGAGAAACTTGTTGTGCCAGAATTGTTCAAATAAACATGCCATGTATATTCATGTGCACATACCTGCAATTTAAATTTAATAGTGGACTACATTTGTCTTTAGTGTTCATTTATCTCATCCATACTATTTGAAATACAAAATAAGAACATTATACAGATAATGTATTTTTATTTATTTGTTCTATTTTCATTTATAAGTGAGACAATTTTATGCTTTGCTTTTGAAAAGCATTTTTCAATTCAATGAAATATACTGTTTATTATTTTAGAAGGTAATATCAGGAAACCATCACGATTTCTCTGATTTTTTTTTACAGATTTTATATCTATTCAGACAAAAATCCTTGCTTTTATGAAGTGCTGGAAGTGTAAGCAATCAAAATAAACACATTTTATACTTCTGATAGACTTCAAGAATGAGTTCCTTGCTTTTCTTTCTGCTCAGTTGTATAACATGTAATTCGCTATTTAAACTATAGGAGAACCTAAAAGTAAACATTGGGCATTTTCTTGCCATAAGTCTCAGTATATTTTTCGATATTCTGTTTCTGACAGAGTAGACTACTGAACAAACTCATAAGATCCTTACTGAAGAAAATGGTTGTATTCACTAAGTGACATGTGTTATTAGCTTCATTTTGGAAATCTAATTTATCCCTCTATTTGAGATAGATGACAGTAATTGGATAGTAACTTAAAGTTTTATAGAATCATTAATTTCTACTAAAAAAAAAATGCTTTCCAAAATTTTATTGATTTCTATTCCCTATCTTTCTTGACACTACTTTCCCTTTTCTATTTAATAATTTATTTTCAAAAATGCTTTATTTATGCTTGAGATTTTTATAATTGTAAATAATGGAATATGTCTACCCTGTCCCTTCCACAGCTATTCATCGCATATTTCCCTCAACAAATTTCTCTTCAAACCTCATGTCATTCATTTTGTGAGCCCCATTAGTCTTGCTGTGTATTCATGGCTGTAGCTTCATCTTCTTGATCATGGGTATTCTATAAGTGGCTACCTCCTCAAAAGATTGTCCTCCCTTTCCCGAATAATTATCAACTTTCAATAGATTCCTATATACAGGGGCTTCTTAGGATCACCTATACCAGAATTGTGGTGACTTGTTCTTCTATGTGATTATCCTGATGTGTGACAAGGATTACAGTATAAGTTAGGTAATTCCTTACTGTACAGTAAGCCCTAAATCCAATAAGAAAATGGTTAGCTAATGCCATAATAGTCTTGCTACTTTTGCACCACTGGACATATCTTGTCTGTTAGGTATGTATTGTTCCATGTACTACCCAGAACTGGATAAAACAATTAGTATATTTTATCCATATCAACATACATAAAATTTTTCATAATTCTGATGCTAGCCATCTGGGAGAGAATTTCCAGATTGAATTGATAATGACTCTTCTAATCTTGAAGTTAAAGTATATGATGTCTTCTTGAATAAATACTTTTTTACATAGTTTGATATGTAACCAAAGGTACTGACAATAGTCTTTTGTTTGGAGATTCCTGGTTTTTTTTTTTTTTTGTGACAAAGAAATCAAAGGAAATATGCCAGTGTAAGAAAATGAAAGTCAAAATTACTATCATATTTCATCTCTCACAGTTAAAATTGTTTTCATAATAAATGAAAATGACAAAATATCCTTTTGACAGTATACTCAAACAGGTACTCTATGCAATATGTTTTTAAGAGCATAAACCACTATAGCCATTTAAAAAACTGGAATTTTCTCAAAAAAAAAAAAACAGAAATCAGATTGTCACACAATCCAGCTATATCATTTCAGGTACATACTCAATGAAGCTTATATCCAATTGAAGAGATATTTATATTCTATTTGCTCTATTACAAATATGTAGAAAATGAAGTCAACTTAGAATCCCTTCAGTAGGTGAAAAAATGAAAACATACCTAAAACTGACATACATATACAAAATGAAATATTACTCAGCTATATAAAAAACTGATATCATGATCTTTGTCATGTAAACTGGATAAAACTAGAAATGTTTATAATAAATGAAGTGATTCAGGTCAAGAAAGAAAAACACCATATGGAATCCAGGTAGCTATAAGGGAGCCTATTTTGAAGAGGTCTACTTGAAATGAGGAAGTATTCTACTAATAGAAAAGGTGAAAGAAGAGAGATGGAATACTCAGTGTTGGAAGGCATAAACCCCTTGGTCCCATGAAGGCTAGATCCCAACTATGGGGAAATTTGAAGGTGGGGAAGTGGGAGTGTAGGGTGGGGCCCATTTCATAGCGGCAGGTGGAAGGGAGATGGCATGGGGGGTTCCTTGATGGGGGGAATATGGGGTAGGGGGATAACATCTGAAATGTAAATAAAATATCCAATAAAAGAAAAAAAGGAAGGTATAAGCCAAAAGGTGATGGCAATATGAGGGAAAACAATGGATTATAAAGAGGCATAATCCAAAATAGTGTATAAAAACCCATATAATCCATAACACCCTACAAACATCTAAAACAATTAAAATATTTGAAAAGATAGGAGTATTCATTTAAAGTGAAAAAGGAGAAAAGTTGAGAGTTAAAAGGTTCATTTGGGAAGACACTGGAGTAAGTTATAGCTGAATTAATCCAAAGGTATTGAATTTTTAAATAAAATTAAAAAGAATAATGAGTACACTATTGTTAGTTTGTTAAGTACATATTTACTTTAGTAGAAGCTCATATTGTTTTATGATTCAAAAGCCAGAAATTCTTTCCAATTACTGTATCATTTACTAATGATATAGTAATAATTTTGCAGGACAATTTCAAATATAACTGTATCTTGTGAAATTGCATGCATACTTTACTTATTATAACACTCAAACTATATTTGAGATAAAATTATTTGTAATCTTATTTTATAAAATTTTGTATACATAGTACATGTTGTACATGCTTGTTGGGCCCCATTTTGGCCCTAGTTGGGCTTTATGGACAAACCTGAGCCTAGCTCTAGTTTCTGCAGCCTTGTGGGAGAGCCTAAGCCTGGCTTGAGTTTTGAGACCTATCTCTGTCACTTCCATACCAGGTGACTCAGCAAGACCTGTTTGGCCCTGCCTCTGCAAATATAGATCTTTGCTGTTGGCCCTGTCAGTCACCCCATATGCTCTGTCACCCTTCCCATCCTCCTATATCATCTCACCCCACCAAACTTCTCCTCCCTATGCTCCAAGTTTATATAAGTGAGAGACCGATACATTAAAGTTGAGTTCCTGCTTCAAAAAGACTCCTGGACAGGTGTGGTTTTTTTTTGGGGGGGGGGCATCAACACTCATCATCTTTCTCAGTCCCAGAGAGAGACCCAGTGGGACATGAACATTTCTCCTCTCACCTGGACCTGCCAGCAAGGAGCCTACACATGCTTATCTGAAACACAATGAAGATAAAGTGAAGAAAACCCTGTCTTATAAGGAATTTCATATCTTGCCTATTGATAATATTAAAATACCTTGTACACATTGCCCTTACCTTATTCCATTCTTCACTGTTCCAGATCTTTAAAAAAAAACCATATTTATAATTTAAAAATATTAATGACTATCTACAGAATGCATTATCATCAGCAAAGAAGACATATCTATGTAAAAATATTAGCAACCTTTTTAAGACTAGTACTCGGCATGTACATTTCTATAAATTCATTATTTAATGTTCTACTGTCAACCAGCTAGAGTTAAAGTTTTTCAACAAAAACTATATGTATATATTTTTCTGTTTGACAAGTCCTGTACTTAAGGATACTTGTGTGTTTACTATCATTTATTTTAGTTCTGACAATGAGATAGCAATTCTTTTCTCCAATACTCTGTATGTTACTATTGAAATGAAGGGGTTTTTTTATTCAATTATTTAGTTTTTCACACTCCAGATTTTATTCTCCCCCACTCCCATCCACCATGTAACTGTTCCACATCATGTACCTCCAATCCATCCCCCTGTCTCCACGAGGCTGTTCCCTCCCCTGCCCATGTGACTTCTAAACTCCCTGGGACCTCCACTCTCTTGAGGGTTAGGTACATCACCTCTGATTGAACACAGACTCGGGAGGCCACCCCTGTATATGTGTTGGGGCCTCACCACAGCTGGTGTATGCTGCCATTTTGGTGGTCCAGTGTTTGAGAAAACTTGGAAGTCCAGATTAATTGAGACTGCTAGTCCTCTCACAGGGTCACTAGTCCTCAGCTTTTCCCAGTCTCTTCCTAATTCAACCACAGGGGTTAGCAGCCTTTGTCCATTGGCTAAGTGCAAACATCTGCATCTGACTCTTTCAGCTGCCTGCAGGGTCTTCCAGAGGGCAGTCATGATAGATCCCTTTTAAAGAGCACTCCATAGCCTGAGTAATTGTGTCAGGCTTTGAGATTTCCCCTTGAGCTTGATCCCACTCTGGGCCTGTCACTCGACCTTCTTTTTCCCCAGGCTCCTCTCCATTTCCATCCCTGTAATTCTTTCAAACAGGAGCAATCATGGGTCAGAGTTTTGACTGTGAGATAGCAGCCCCCTCCCTCATTTGATGCCATCTTCCTGCTGGAGGAGGACTCTATAAGTTCCCTCTCCCTACTATTGGGCATTCATCTAAGGTCCCTCTCTTTAAATCCTGAAATTCTCTCAACTCCCAGGTCTCTGTTTTATTCTAAAGGGTCTTCCCAACCTCCTAGCTCCCTAGGTTGCCTGTTTCCATTCTTTCTGCTGGCCCTCAGAGCTTCAGTCCTTTTCCCTCACCCAATAACAGATCAGGTCCCCCTCTCCCCTCCAAACCAGTCCACTTTCTCTCCCAGGTCCTTCACTCCTTCTCCACATATGATTGTTTTTTTCTCCTTCCCCAGTGTGCCTGAGATGTGTCCTCACTTGTGTCCTTCAGGTCGTTGACCTTTTTGAGTTCTGTGGACTATAACTTGGGTATTCTTCACTTTTTTTTTTTTCATTTTGGTTAATATCAACTCATCAGTGAGTACATACCATGCGTGTCCTTTTGGGTCTGTGTTATCTCACTCAAGTGGATATTAGCCCTCTATCAGATGTGGGGTTAGTGAAGATTTTTTTCCGAATCTGTAGGTTTCCAATTTGTCTTATTAACTATTTCCTTGCCTTACAGAAGCTTTCCAATTTCATGAAGTCTTGATGAGGTATTTAGATATCATAGCATGAGTTACCACAAAATTAAACAGAATATCTTACATAGAGGGTGGACGACAGGGGTGCAGAATAAAAATAAAATCTGGAATGTAAATAAATAAATAATAAGCTGAAATAAATACTGCTAAAAATTAAAAAAAAGGATTTTAGAGTAGTCTAAATTTTTAATAAAATCTGTACGAATTCCATAAAAGAGGACTTTAAATTAAAGACAAAAGATTACATCAGAAAGAGATTCAGAGATAGAGACAGAAGCTGGGATAGATCAAGAGGGAGAGAATACAGACAAGAGAAGGAAGGGAGAGGGATAAAGAGAATGTAACTAATGAACGCACTATGGCAAGTCAATGGGAGGATAAAATGGGAAGGTTGCACTCTTGAAATAAGACAGACCTCAAGTAGAGTCACGGAACTTCTTTTTGTACTTGCAACTTTTGTGGCTATGAGAAAATGAGTTTCTTTGCTTAAGATACAGGCTCAGGAACTTTTTGTATAAAATTTTGAGTCAGCTAATATCAAGACCAAGGTAAGATTGATGGGTTCTATAATCAATCAAGATTACATCATTCTCCAATAGCGTCAAGATATTATGTATTGGAGACAATAAATCTTGTATGATAACCTTAATTTATCTTACCTGTATTTTTAAAAATAAATGTTCAGAGCCTTTTCAATCAAATGACATTGACTACATGAAAATATCTATTTTTTTATAATTCTTAGACTGTAGGTTTTTACTCTGTAAAAAGGAAAGTCTTGTTTTTAAGTAAAAATATGACATTTATTTCAGAAATGTTGACCTTTTCAAATCTAAAAAAAATTTATCAGTGATAAAATGAATTCTTCCTGGGGGAAAGAAAAAAACGTATTTCCTTTGATCTCATGAAATATTCAAAGTGATAATGAAGCATGTTTTGCCTTCTTGTAAACCTGCTAAGATATTATTTTCTGAGTTTGACAGTGGTGAAAATTTTATCACACAGCATGAAATGTGTTATTTTGATACATCGACACCATATCAAACCTTATCTTTGCACATTCAACTTTTTGACAAAGAATATTTCTCTATAAACTTTATGAACAGTTTTCATGTAAAATTAAGAAAAGTATTCATTTCAGATGTTTAATTGCTTTTTATACTGTTAATTAATGTAAGCAAGGTGATGAGTGTACTGAAAATGAACTAGCATCAATGTATTTTTTAAAAGCAAATATCGTACAAGTAAAAAATTAACATCAAATTCTAATATTCATATAAATTGAAAAAGAGTTCTTTACTGATATAGTACTTAAAAGTCTTTCTCTTTATTTCCATTTCCATGTCCCTTAGTAATTCAATGCAAACGTTATTTTAGGTAGGGATATATATATATATATATATATATATATATATATATATATACCATATATATATGGAATATATATATATATACATATGTATGTGTGTGTATATATATACACACACATATCTACACACATATATATATATATTTATATATACATATGATGAACCCTAGTTTCTTCAGAAATATAAGATCAGTTATACTACAGTTGTAAGAGAAAGGAAAAACTACCTAACAAAATACTAAACATAATCTGGTAGAGAGATTGCATTCTTGTGGTTATGGTCAAGTATTTAGTTTCAACTTCCAAGTTCTAACTGTCATATTTATTATTATCCTAAGCCTAAATGTACTGACTCCTTCTCATTGTATCTTAGGATGAGTAATTAACAATATTGATACCTATCGTCTACCAGTCTTCATCTCTGTTTCATACTCTTTGTAACAACAGCTTCTGGATTTGGGGGAACTAAATAAACATCGTATTATCCAAATATTTTAAAAATATCTTAACAAATTTTATGATGAACATATATATATACATATATATATATATATATATATGAATAGTTAAATATAAGCAATTATAAGTGACTGAAATATTAACTTTCACCAAATCTGTAGGTACATGTTATAACTTCAGATATTTTTCAAGTTAAGGCAGAAGTGTTTATTTCCTGCCTGTTTAACTTCAAACTGCCTGTTTGAAGCCACTGTCTCAAAAGGAACAATATTATTATTAATGAGGACTGATTGATACTGCCACAGAAAAGATCTGGTCTAACATAAAGTAACTCCAAGAATCAGTTCCCAATATCTTAATTAAGTAAGTAAATGAAGAAATAAATAAATATAAAATATCATCATCATTCCAATTTGTTTTGAATTATACTTTTCTACTCTTTAATACATATTTAGAGGTCTCTATTCATTTGTAAGTTGTTGAGCACTTTCTTTGGTATCTAATTGTATATATCTAATATCAAATATCTTTCTACATAGTGTCCTATAGTTCATGAAAATACACCGATGCCTCAAACCACTAATAATATTTAAACCAGTTTTAAAATGTTGTCTCAAATATTGCTTGACTAATGATGAATAACATAAAATATTATAGTTTTCCATCCAAAATTAACTGGTCATTTCTCTGCAGCTCTATAAAATTTTATATGAATAAAATAAATCTTCATTTTTCCTCCTGTAGTAACATTTTAGGTATGTTCAAAAGTGGATAATTACAGTCATATTTGTGACTTAATCTATTGAATGTTTTCATTATTTAAACTTAAATAATGAAAACTTGTATCTTTTGGTATGACAATGAAATGGCTGGTTTTTTTTTTTTTTTGAATTGAATAAAACACTGACATATACCATTATGACTCTCCATCACATATACTCGTAAGCCAGAAATATGCATGCACTCATTTCTCCTTGATCAAAATGCTTTCTTATAAATATAACACATGAATAAACACAGTAAAAATAAAGCGCTAAATATTTAGATGCTGTCTTATTTTTAATTTATAAAAGTCAGAAAAGTAAGTGTACAACTTTGTGTGAATTAAAAGATTGATGGATAGCTACATATCAATAATGTAAAAGTCATCCTCTAATTTATGTACTCAGTTATGTCTCATATATCTCTATTTTGAAGGATTAATGCCATCAAAATGTGGTCTACATAAATCTAAGTGGCATTAGGCATTTTCAGATTTATACAGAATGTTTAGAGCTAAATTGGAAGAAATAAGATAACATTACCAAAATTGACTTGTTACACAATCTATGTTTATTCATTTTCAAGATGTGAAAACACTGGAGTCTGATGTTTAAAAATAAAATCAAATAGTTAGCCTGAACTTTGCCTCTTAAATATCTAGCAGTGATACCTCTGTGTGATGTCAGGAAGATGGATGTCCACAGGGTCTCTTGGCCCTCAGGCACTTTCCAGCAGTCTCACTCTCTCATCTTAACCTACCTAAGTAATTATAGCAAAGCCTGATTAAGCACGGTTTTCTGTCAGCTTAATATGGTGTCTCTTAATGAAGGTTGGGAACAATTAGTGAAGTATGATTAACAACCTTTGACCTTTAGCTGATGAATATTGGTGCTCAGATACATGCAAAATCTAGGACATTTGTAAATGAAAGATGTTGGCTTAGAATGCCTTTGCTATAAGCAGAAGCATCTAAATAGAATGAAATATACTTGCATTTAAATTTTTATTGTTGAACTGATATTACAGAAAATCTGATCTTGAAATGACAGTCAGGATATACTCTTGAGTTTTCTAAAGTACTACAATGATTAAATTAAGTCTTATTCAAGTTTAAAGCCCAAGCCCAAGGAAAATCCCTTCACTAATGTAACCAAAGCATACAAAGTTAAGAAGACTCAAGTGGAATTTTAGTAAGATGTATTTATCTTGATTATTTGAAAAAAATGTAAAATGTTGAAACAATTACATTTTAACAATTGGGCACTTGATAAGAACCTTGGAAATTACTCTTGATAGAAGAGTGATGATTTTTTATTTATTAAAATCCATGTTCTTGGACTGATGTTTTAAGTCCATGCCAATAGTTTTCAAATTCACTTTGCACTTATCTGTTATGTCTGTCATATAGTTGATAGAATACGATATATTATAATTTGAATTTTAAAAGTTACCTTAACCTTAGAGTGATGGTACACACTGAAGATCTCAGACTAGGGTTACTGGGGCAGAATTATTATATTTTGCGATACATATGGGATACACAGTGATATTCCATCAAAATAATTACATTTGTTAAGAACAAGTGGATGGGGATTGTACTGCCCAAATTGGATATCACATCTTGAAGATTCATCGAACACTACCTAAGTGAGTAGAGAGTATAAAAGCCTGAAGATGAAAAAGAGTTTTGTCTTCTGGATACATCATTGTTGTTTCACACATGAACTCAAGCAGTGTCTATTTTCACAAGACAAATGTAATAAAAAGTTCATTAGCATTTTATTGTGGATAAAAGAAGGTTTAATCAGTCTTCATAGACTATAGACAAAGGTGGCAGTGGATTGGGAGTCATATTCCTTAGTGGTGAATCTCACAGTATATTGATGTCATTCAAACACAGTATTATTTCTAGATTCCTATAATACCGTGCCAATGCAGGAAACCATAGTTAAATAGAAAGAGTCATATACACAAAAAGGCATAAAAATAGGAGGGGGTCTGGGAAGGAAAAGATGGAAAAGGAAAAGAGAGCACAATGGTTGTCTTAATGGAAGAACATTATTTATATTCAAGAAACATTAGAAAGTTAACTAAATCAAAAAGGTACAAATCTAAATATGTATCCTAATGTTAATATTAAACTATTGGATGGTGGGGAAGTGGGAGTGGAGGGGTAGTTGGGGGCACATCCTCATAGAAGCAGGAGGAGGGGGGATGAGATAGCAGGTTCCTGGGTGGTGGGGGGAATGGGGTAAGGGGATAAAATCTGAAATGTAAATATAATATCCAATAAAAACGAACTAACAGAAAGGAGGTATCTTAAAAAATATTAAACTATTATCCATATCAAAATATATTTTATTTCAAATGGACATTCCTAAGCCAATCACAATTTATAATTGACTTGTACAGAATAAACATACATTTGGGTTTGTGGATAATGGAGAATGCTAGATAATAGTTATGAGGTTTATTACAAAGCACAAATATAAATAAATCAATAATTTCAACATTTTAGAAATATCAATAAAAGTTATGGAATTTACCATATCTAAGTTTCAGGAACACAATCTTGTATACTTTATGTATGTCTAGGGAAACTACTTAAACTAAGAAGTTTTTTTTATTCTAACCTATGGGTATTTACAGTTTGTCTACAAAATTATTTTTTGCTCTTCTAAATAATTATGTTATATATTTTGATTTTGATGAGGGGTTTCAGAGATCTAAGAAGAGTAAAGCATTTACTATATAAGAATTAAAAAATACAATCTTGGACTAGAATCTGATGCACATTAGATAATACACTAATTATTAAATCTAATATGAAATAGATATATTACCTATGAAAACTGTAATTTATAAAATGTGAAGTATCTACTTTTCCCTTTATGTTACTTTTATTTTACTTTGTAATGATATGTATAACACTGAAACTTTGTACATACTTGGTATCTACTGTAGCTCTGAGTTATATCACTAATATTCTAATATATCCCTTTATTCATAGTATCACTTCTAGATTAAAATAATATATAACACTTTGTACATACTTGGTATCTACTGTAGCTCTGAGTTATATCTCTAATATTCTAATATATCCCTTTATTCATAGTATCACTTCTAGATTAAAATAATGTATAACATTTTGGCAGTATAGCTTCAGTATGCATGCAGTCTGTTATATTTATTTTTTACCTAAATATCAGTATTATGAAAATATGAGAGTATTATATAAGTTATATGAAATTAGATGTAGTGTTTTCAAGGGTCAAAACTATATTGAGCTCTTTTGTATGAATTTATTATATCAGTCATTGTTTGGCTTTTGCATAGAAAAGATCAATGAAAGATTCAAGTTTGACCTGAAATTAAAGTAGATAAGCTTTATATAGCTTTACTACTACAAGTATTATAATCAATATTTCAAGTTTTAAATTCAGTACTTAATAAGAATAAGAAATTTCAGGTGACATTGAAAATATGATATTGCAAAAAAATATGCTCTCAAAAATTATCTATTTTAGCAAAAGATATAGAGTTAAAATTTTCATTCTTTAACTTGGTAGATGCTTTGATAATTATGGACATCTTTTTTGTTACATATAGAAATGGAAATAAAAATCCTCACATGAAGTTTTTATTAATGCCCTACATAGCAGATAGTGTATAGTCAGGTTTACCAGGGATAGTTTCAAAAGACAAAATAAAATTGTTGTTTTTTTAGACTCATCATGACAAATATAATCATCTGAAGTTATGTAAGAAACTATTCACATTTAAAATATTAATGAAAGTTTAAAAATCTATATTTTAAAGGTTATTGAATTTCAGTTTTGAAATGATATCACTTATGACTTCCTTATAAAAACTATTATTAATATAAAAATTTTGATTAAAAACAGTGGCAACAGAGAAACTAGCATTATTATTCAAAACTATATTTATGTTTAATGTCTAATAAAATATCTCTGTAGTCTATAATTTACCTCTACATCAACTATGATAAATGATGATTATTTTAAATATATCATTAATTATATTTATCTATAGATAACATATGTACTCACTTTTATGATTGTGTTTTTATGTGTTCATTTTTTGAGCATTAAATTGGATTAGGTTCCCAGCAAAACACTAAAAATTCATACAATATACTTTTAACATATTATCCCCTTCAACATTTCTAGATACTCCTTGACATCCTCCTTGTTCTTCTATTATAATATTCTTTCTCTGTCTTATTTTTATTGGACATTTTCTTTCTTTATATTTCAAATGTTAACCCCTTTCCTGGTCACCCCCCAAAAAAACCCCTCTCTCAACCTCTCTCCCCTGCTTCTGTGAGGGTGTTCCCTCACCCACCTGCCTACTCCTGCCTCCCTGCCCTCGAATTTCTCTATACTGGGCCATCAAGCCTTCATGGGACCAAAGGCCTCTCTTCCCATTAATGCCCAAAATGGCCATTCTCTGCTAAATATGCAGCTGGAGCCACGGGGCCTTCCATGTATACTCTTTGTATACATGTCCCTGGGAGTTCTGGGCATCTGGTTGGTTGATACTTACTTTCTTGAACAACAACTGGTTGTTGTTTTTACTATGGAATTGCAAATGCTTTCAGCTCCTTCAGTCCTTTTTCTAACTTTTCCTTTGGAAACTCCATTGGGAACCTCTTGCTCAGTCAAATAGTTGTCTGCAAGCATTTGCCTCTGTATTTATGAGGCTCTGGCAGATTCTCTCAGGAGACAGCTCTGTAGCAGGCTCCTGTCACCAAGCACTTCTTTGAATCCACAATAGTCTCTGGGTTTGGTGACTGTATATAAGATAGATCCCCAGGTGGATCTTCAGGTATTTGGATGATCGTTCCTTCAGATTCTGCGTCACAGTTTGTCTCCATATTTGCTTGCATGAGTATTTTGTTCCCCATTCTAAGAAGGACCAAAGTACCCACACATTGGTCTTCCTTCTTCTTGAGCTTCATGTGGTCTATGAACTGTATCTTGGGTAATCCAATCATGTAGGCTAATATCCACTTATTAAGTGAATGCATAGATACCAGGTGCCAAAGGTAAATCAGGATCAAATAAACCATTTAAATAGTCCCCAAACCCTTAAAGCAATAGAAGCAGTCATTAGAATTCTCCCCACCAAAGAAGGCCAGGACCAGATGGGTTTAGTACAGAGTTCTATCAGACCTTCAAAGAAAACCTAATACTAATACTCTTCAAATTATTTCACAAAATAGAAACAGATGAAACACTACCCAATTTGTTCTATGAAGCCACAATTATACTTGTACCTAAATTACACAAAGATACAACAAAGAAAGAGAAATTCGGACCAATCTCCCTTAAGAATATCTATGCAAAAATACTCAATAAAATTCTCACAAACCGAATCCAACAACACATCAAAACAATGATCCATCATGATCAAGTAGACTTTATTCCAGGAATGCACAGATGGCTCAATATATGAAAATCCATCAATGTAATCCACTATATAAACAAACTCAAAAAAAAAAAAAAAAACACATGATCATCTCACTAGATGCTGAGAAAGCACCTGACAACTTTCAATAATTCTTCATGGTAAAAGTCTTGAAAAGATCAGGAAGTTAAGACCCATAACTAAACATAGTAAAAGCAATATACAGCAAACCAACATCAAACTAAATGGAGAGAAACTTGAAGCAATCACACTAAAATCAGGGATTGAAAAAGCAACCCACTCTCTCCCTACCTATTCAATATAGTACTCTAACTTTCATGTAGAAACTGCTACATATAAAACTGCTAGAGAATAATAATCTATAGTCTTACCATATTTGAAACATGAGTGATAAAATAATGTCTGGCAAGGTATGTTTAATAGGGCAATATTAATATTAATTTTGTGAAAATAAACAACCACTTTTACATGTGTTTGAGACTGTCTATATAGGTCATGCCTAGTGTTCCTATCTAGTCCTAGAATTCAAATCTGTCTGGGTCACAAGCCCTAAGGTAGATCTAGTAATTTTAAATGGAGTCTGTAGTAATCTTTCCTCTCAAGTCTTTGTTTTATACCCATAAATCAGAGTAAATCTCAAACTTCACCAGAGAAACTTCTCTTACCAGTCAATGGAGATTACTATAGAGACTCACAACTGATGAACTAGTAGAGCCCAATCAATAGACTATGGAGTTTCCAGACCTTCAAAGCACATTGATGATTAACCTTCTCCTGGCATGGCTCAGGAATCATTTTGAAATAGGCAAGAGTATAGACTTACTAAGAGTGGATATTCTTCAAAAGCTCATCATACCCAAGATACAACTTACAGACAGCATGATGCTCAAGAAGAAGAAAGAATAAAATGTGGATGCTTTGGTCCTTCTAAAAAGGAGTATCACAAATACTCATGGGAGGAAATATGGAGGCAAAGTATGGAGCAGAGACTGGAGGAAGGGCCGGCCATTCAGAGACTGGGGATCCATCCTATGTGCAGTCATCAAATGCAGACATTGTTGTGGATGCCAGGAAGTGCATGCTGACAGGAGCCTGATATACTTGTCTTCTGAGAGGCTCTGCCAGAGCCTGACATATACAGAAGAGGATGCTCACAGCTAACCATTGATCTGATCACAGGGTCCCCAATGGAGGAGTTAGAGAAAAGACTGAAGGAGATGATGGGGCTTGTGGCAACAATATCAACCAACCAGAGCTCCCAGGGTATAAACCACTTGGGAACACACATGGAGGGAGCCATGATTCCAGCTGTGTATGTAGGGCAGGATGGCCTTTTTGGCATCTGTGGGAAAGAAGGTCCTTGGTCCTGTAAAGGCTAGATGCCCCAGTGTGGGAGAATTCGAGGGTGGGGAGTTGGGAGTGTGTGGATAGGGCACACCCCCATAGTAGCAGGAAGGGGGGTATGTGGATCCAAACATATTGTTTTGAAGCTTAGAATCACTACATATTCCTTCTTCTCATAAGCTTTATCCATTAAGTTGAGATAACAATCATATAAGTATTTTTTTCTGTAATAGTTAACAATATGTAACTAGCACCTCTGGATCACATGAAAGCAAACCTCTGGCACAGTAATTTTTGATGAATGAGGAAAACTGTTTTAAGTAGTCAAACATATACACATGGAGAGAGATACACACATTTATATTATTTGGTGATGGTATCAAGCAAGGGCAATCAGTAGATAAACTGGATTCTATTGAAGACCATCACCATCAGAATGATACAAAATATGAACATATATATGCATGATTTAATTCTGTGATACAAGAGGCCTTGGAAAATAAGTTATGTATTCTGTATCTTATTATTATCCTCTTATCACTGCATTTAACAAAGTAAAATTTGAGAGACACATGATTAAATATGGATGCCGCTGACATGTTATTGTGTGGTGACATACTGTAACTGCTATTTATAGAAACTGCTGTTAAATAATATAAGAATTGTAAGTTTTATCAAACTACTAAGACACTAAATGCTACAAAGACACTAAATACTATAATGTATTATTTAACCATGATAATTAACTTTGAGAAATGCACTGTCTGAAGGTTTTTGTTCATAGAAACACTATAGAGCCAGATAGGGACAAGATACTGAAATCAGTCTCTGGACAGTGCCTATAAGATGCACTAAGGAGACAGTAAATATGAGATGTGTAGGGTACACTCAGGGTAACACACAAGACTGTTCATAGTCAACACTTTTTATGTAAAAAAGCAGGAAGATACTCTAAAATGATGAGAATGTATGTAGTCATAATAAATACACAAACCTGTTAGATACTTTGTTTTTATCATCATCAATCCTTCAAGTGTACTATACTCCACAGTATTGTATATGTTTGAAAGTATTGTATGTCTGATTGAAACATACTCTCTAAAAACACCCATAATGTATTATGTTACAATATTAAGCTAGTTTCTGATACATAATTACAGAAATTACAGAAAATGAAACTCAACCATAAATATACTCCCTGCCCACATACACAATTCCATGTAAAAATATTACTGTCATTGGCTATTGGATATGAATAAAAAATACAGGTTGGGGCTTAGGAAAACTAAGTTTCACCAAGAGATGCACAAGGAAATGCAGATGTCTTCAACTCTGGGACATAACCTTAGGACTGACAGCTGTTTGGGCGTCTTTTATTGGAACTTCTGCCCTCACCAAACTCATTTGATGTTCATTCATGGTCTTTTGGCTGCAAACACTTGACAACCATCTGTTAGGATGGCAAGTTGCCTGTATACAAGTTGGTAAGCCTGTTCCACTAGGAAATGGGTGCCAAGTGAATAAGTATTTGGTTGGGTAGCTGTGCAATGTACTATACTTGCTGAACTAAACCATTCTTTCTGACAAGTATGTCTTCTTTCTGAGAAAAGCTGTTTCTTAAAGATATATTTAGCTTAGTATAACAATCTTGTTTCTCCTAAAAAATAATTTGAATTCCATAAAGATATAGACAATTTACAAAGTGTACTATAAAACAGTTGATGATCATTGAATATTTTCTCACAACTGTTCAAATTTTAAATATTATATTATTCCCATTTTATGCGATTATTCATTTACGCAACTTATTCTAATATCTTAGATATAAATTTTCTCTAGACCATGCTTAAATTTCAAACATAGATGCATAGATTTTTAGCTTAAATAAAAATTAAAATCCTATATTGGTATGAAATTCAATTAAATAAAATGAATTCAGTGAATGAATGGTAGTCTATGATTGCTTCATAATTGTTATACACAGAATTCAAAGTGTGTGTGTATGTGTAGTATATAGTATCTTCAAAAATATTTTTATAAAAAATAATTCTCAGATACATAACAAGTTTCAGTAACTATAAAGAAGTTGTATTATACATTGCCATAGCACAACTACTTAATTCCCAAAAGTATAATATCTACAAAGATTATTTAAGACATTTACTATGTCTATTAGCATGCCTGTTACACCCACAACTAGCTCCTAAGATAGCAACTCATAAAAAGTGAAATCATATACTTAAACTACTTGCTAAATAGTTGTATTTACAAAGAATTGTAAACTAGACTATGTAAATCTAACCCAAGCCTGAGAAAAATGTAACGCATACTTGCTAAGGTTTTAAAACCACATACCATCTGGCTGCAATGCCTTTTTATATGAAAATAGCCATGATCCCCATGGTCCACAGATTCTATCAATTTAACACAGTTGTTCAGTATTCCAAGTATACATTTGCCAGATTACCAGACAAATATATTCTTTATAATCAGCAAGGGATCTGACTTCAAATTCTTACACAGTATCTTACAGATGAAATGGGAGTTGGAAGGCCGAGCACACCAATGCTTCCAGCATTGAAATTGTCCTGGGCAATCATCTTGTTGATGATTTACCTAAGGGCTATGCAATTCCTTTCACTGCTCTCTGATGACCTAAAAGTTTCCCTGGAAAATAATTTTGTACAACTTCCTACAAATAGCTGGTATCTAAAAAGTTGTCACATGTGACCCAAGAAAATACAGTACAGAGATATTTCATTTAATGCCTGTGTACTTCTCCTGAGAATCTCGTCAATGCCAGACATGCTAAAATTATGTCTCTTAATAACATTTTTTCTTGGGCTTTTACAAATATTTAGCATTTTGTTTATATTGTTGCTTTAATATCTTTGGAAGGCACAGTGAAATCAGAACAAAAGATGTTTCAGTTTTCTTTAAATTAGAGGGAAAAGAAAATTACTCGGAAGGTATTAATTATAGTAATGCAATTTTAGTATCTCAGCAAATAGAAAATTACATACACTGAAAGGGAAATAGTAGACAGTTTTAATCAATGTAAAGAGACAGGAATGGCAGAGCATTTGTCATCCATGTTTGCTTAGAAAATTGGAAATAGGGAATTGGATTGATGGTAATGACTCAGGAAGAAATTATTCTCAAACAGGATTTCTCTGCAAACAGTCTTTTTGCAGTAATTCTAAAGAAGAAATTGAGATCATGAATTCAAAAGAGAAATGTGTAGGTGTCATACTGAAGGAGCCACTGAATTTTCTATATGCTTCCTCTGCAATAATCACCACTCATTATTTGTTTTATAAATTTTTTTTCTTTTAACATCACCAACCTCTCTTAGACTTCCTTAAAAACTAAGTTCACAGAAACAATCATTGGATTCCGTCTTCAGTTATTGGTTATTTAGTGGCTCTTTCAGTTATTTATTCATCCCATTGACGTTATGTCTGAATTGGGGGATTTGTTGGAGTGAGGGGAAGGATTTATGCAAAGATCAATGAAAGAAATAAGGAGAACCTCTTAATTGTTAAAGGAAAGCAAACAGTTAGCTCACCAGGACTTTGGTAACAAAGTACCATAAACTATGCCATACTATCAATTCACTGTGGAAACAATCTGCACAGGAGATCAACTTAAGGAAGTTGTACTCCTCCAAGGGCCATAATATAAACTCATATACATGACTGATCAGGCTTTAAAAATATATAATTCTAACTATAATTATATATGTATCTTAATATATGTTACATGCATAAAATATACATATGTAAATATAATTAATAAAAAAGAGATGAATTTGGATAACAGTATCTATACAACTCTATAAAAGATAGAAGAAAATGAATGAGAAATATGTAAAATTTAAAATAAATAATTTTAAAAGATAAAATTTATATTCCTCAATATTTTGTCATAGTTCTGTATTTCATTTAGATTTAAAGAATGATCCCAAGCAATGCAGTTAAAAAGAAGAGATTCAATTGACTCATATGTCTGTAAATAAGAACATTTATTCATATTCATTTGTTTATTTATTTACTTTAATATGAGAAACTCATAACATTTTTATTGATAAGACAAAAATGTGTGTTTCCAGCCACACAGATTTAGAATTGAAGTAGTATTTATTTACCACAAAATATTATTTTATTAAAATCAGGTTTTATAAATAAGAAAACATTGTAGTTTATGGCTATGCTTAAAGGAATTTTGGCATATAAGCTGAATGGATTGATCACTGATTGGCCTTGACAAGCTAAACTGTGTACTTTGTTTTTATTGTTGGATTTTCCATTCTTTGTACTTCTTTTTAATTTTTTTAGTTTTATTATTATTATTATTATTATTATTATTATTATTATTATTATGGTTTTTCGAGACAAGTTTTCTCTGTGTAGCTCTGGCTGTCCTGGAACTCACTCTGTAGACCAGGCTGGCCTCCAACTAAGAAATCCACCTGCCTCTGCCTCCCAAGTGCTGGGAATTAAAGGCCTGTGCCACCACTTCCCTGCTTACTTCTTTTTAATTTTGTTATTAATTAATTAATTGTTTTATTTATTTACATCCCAAATGTTGTCTCCCCTCCCAGTTCTTCCTTGAAGAATTCTTCCTCCATCCCCTTATCTCTTGCCTCTGAGAAGGTCATCACTCCCTGGTATCCCCCTATCCTGGGACATCAAGTCTCTACAGGATTATGTGCATTGTTGCATTGTCTCCCCCTGAGGACAAACAAGGCAGTCATCTGCTGTATATGTGCCAGTAGCCACGGAGTAGCTCATGTATCCAAACCACGGAGTAGCATTGGTTGTTGGCTCAGTCTCTTGGAGCTCTCAGTTTAGTAGACACTGTTGGTCTGTCTCTTGGAGCTCTCAGTTTAGTAGACACTGTTGGTCTTCCTATGCGGTTGCCATGTTCTAAAGTTCCTTTAATCCTTCCTAGAACTCTTCCATAGTGGTTCCGACCTTCAACTAATGCTTGATTATGAGTATCTGTATCTGTCTCAGTCAGCTACTGGTAGAGACTCTCAGAGGTAGATCAAGCTAGGCTCCTATCTGCAAGAATGATATAGCATCAGTAATAGTGTCAGGGGTTGGTGTTCCACCCATGAGATGTATCTTAGTTAGGGTTTTACTGCTTTGAACAGACACTATGACCGAGGCAGCTGTTATAAGAACAACATTTAATTGGGCCTGGCTTACAGGTCTGGAGGTTCAGTCCATTATCATCAAGGAAGGAGAAAGTCAGTGTTTAGTCAGGCATGGTGCAGGAGAAGCTGAGATCTCTACATTTTCATCTGAAGGCTGCTAGAAGATTTGTTTTCAGGCAGCAAGGAAGATATTAAAGCCCTTGCCCAGAGTGACATACCTACACTAACAAAGCCATACCTACTCCATTAAGTCCACACTCATCCTAATAGTGTCAATCCCTGGACCAGCCTATCATTGGTGTGCTGTTTCTTCAATTTCTGTTCCATTTTTGTCCCTGAATTTCTTTTAAGCAGGAGCAATTGTGGGTTGAAAGTGCTTTAGGTGGGTTGGTATGGCCATCCCTCCACTGTGGGTCCTCTCTGACTGCTGGAGGTAGAGCCTTTATGTTCTGTATTCCTACTATTTGGCATTCAGATCAGGTCACCCCCATTGAGCCTGGGGATTCTATCCCATCCCAGCTTCTGAGTATATTTTACCTTTCTTTAACTACATAGTTTTAGATCTATAAGAAAATAGATTTGCTATATTTGAGAAAGATTTATATAGATACAGCATCACTGAACCCTAAAATTTATATAGCATTAATAATAAAAGTTTACATTTAATTAAGCAATCTCATTTAGGCAAGTTATGATTCAATTAAAGTTGCCTAAAATACTTAAAATTGTACTATTATGCAAAATGTGTAAAAGGAAATGCAATGTTTTAGAAGCACGATTTTACAATTTAGAATAAGCACCTATGAATCAAAGTTTTGATCATATGCTTTCAAGCATCAAGAAATAAGCATATCCCATGGCATGCCTCTCCATCAGAGCCTACTAATTTCTTTGCTTAGTTGGGCTGCCACCAGTATGGATACTATGTTTCTTGAGTGAAAATATTTTAGCGGTGCTTTTACATTTGTTTTGATTATTGTCATCACAAAAATGACCACAAGTATATGCTATAAAAATGTAATGAAATATAAAATAATAAGCGAAATAAGTAAAATCAAAATATATACACAGTCAAAATTCGAAATTAAATTTCCTTTAAAATTTTAGTATTTCAATTTGGTGAAGACTGAATCAAAATATCAGATTTTTTTCTAAAATATATTTTTGTTTTACATGTCTGTCTTAAGAGAAAATAAACACAGTAAATTTTATTTGTATTATAGTCAAAGATTTGTAATTTATAAAAATCCTTTTAAAAATCTACTTGGTAGGTTATGTTGTATAAGAAATAAGTAAGTATATGTAAAACACTTCAAAATGCTCTCAAATTTTTTGTTTAAAATTCAAAACATTGAATAAAAATGCAAAGTAATACAGTGGTCAACACACATGAAAATGGTTTTGTTCTATAAAGTGGAACAAGCTTTCAAGGTTCATAATAGCCAGGCATTTTTACAATGATTTAGGATATGAACCAATTCATAAAATGTAACAAATTATAAACTCAAACATTAATCTTCAATATTAATCCCCAAAGTACAGCAACCTCTGTAGAAATATGTAACAATATAAATTATAAGGCTTAAGGATGTTCTGTGAATATACACTTACATGGTGTCATATAAAATTTATCTCATACAAACACTCCAGTTTTAAAATCTATACATTTGAAAAGTGATTACATGCACAATACAATTTTCATCAAAATACCAATAACTAATGCCAGAGTATGCTAAAATGGGATTTGATAAGCATATCAAAGTATTATTACATGTATATATTCCAGATATTCTGAGTAGCTGACATAATTATAAAAGGTAGGGAGAAAAGACAATTATCCCCATGTAATACATGAAGTTTATTAGGCAATAATTTATTAGTCATAGATATTTTTATTTGACTTTTGCCTTATTTTCACTTCATTACTTTGACTATGGCAAATATTGTCATGTGAATAAATATTGTCATATTTAAGCATTGATGAAAGAATTATATGTGTTTACAATTTCTCATACTGTGTGACTTACTGGAAAATAGCAATCACATACACACACACACACACACACACACACACACACACACATACACACACAGACATGCACATACATACGTGTTCACACAGATTTCACTGTACTGAAACAGCAACAGTTAGTTTAAGATTTTTGTGGTTTGAATCCAGTGAGAAAATCTAAGGTATTGCTTTTCAATAAACAAATCTTTTTAAAAAAACTACTTGTATTTTTAAAATTTTTATTTATGTACATAATATCTCTTGATTTTTTTTTCATATCTCCCTACTACTCCTACCCAATTTATCCTTGGGCAACTCCTTCAACACGTCTTCTTCCCAATCTTATGCCATTTTATTTATTTATTTTTCCACTATTTGTCTCATAATATATCCAATTAGTGCTGTTGATATGTCCATGAATTGAAATCATCTTCTAGAATCTAGTGACTAGAGAAAAGGAAATATACCAATGACCAAACCTCCAATAAAATGTGACCTGTTATTTCACCAAAAGACATCAACTCCTGATAGGCCCTCAGATAAGGGTGAATGCTCAGTTACCCTCCATGCTAATAAATTTCGCAGGTCATTTTCATTAACTGCATCTGCTCTGATTTAATCAAAACAATAATCATGTCTTGTCTAGAAGACAACACTTCACAGCACTCTTCCTCATTATCTGGATTCTGCATTCTCTCCATCCTTCCTTCCTGCATGATTCCCTGAATCTTGGTGAAAAGTCACAGGCAAGTCAGTATAGATATTCTATTTTTGTCTAAGCATTTGAGGATACTTATATTTTATAATTATGGATTCAGTGTTGTGAATTACACATGAAGAGTTAGTCTCTTTCTTTGTTATTTATCAACTTTTTTCTTCAACAAAAGCTTTTAAAAGGTCCAAGAAGAAACTCAGTCATAGTAGTATTGAAATCTCTTCTTCCTCTTTGGGTGTGTTATGAAGGACCACAGTCACTGTTTCACAGTCAGCTACTGTCTTGTGCATAGCACAAGGTTCTTAAAATAGTGTAGGTAAGACCTGGTACAGGAAGCAATATGGGCTAGGCATCAAGAATATGATTTCTTAAGTGGTGTAGGTGAAATTAAGCACGGAAAGCTGTGATCCATCACTTAAGAATGGAGGTCAGAAGGTCTGGGTTGTGGGAGTAGATTCTCAGGAACATAGACAGACCTAGTAGAAAAGGTTGTAGTGCCTAGCACCTGGAACAGGGTTCCCTGATTCAGATCTACAGTTCCTCACAAATGTAAGAAGACTACATCTCAAAACAATCCATCAAAGTAATAAACAAAACAAACAAGCAAAATCTAAGATTGGACACTCAAAACTCACTGGTCATACTCTACAATAAAAACTATCATGGGAATGGTACAAACCTATCCTGTTCTGTCCTCTTGACATAATAATTTACAAACCCTGGTTATTAATCAGTTATATTGAAGGTACTATTCAAAGAACAAATATTACAGGATAAATGATTTCTTTCTATTATTATCTCCTTTGATAGTTATACTTTTGATATTTGGCTTGTTATTATGTACAAAGTAAAAGAACACTGATTTTTTTTACTTCTGTCAAATGATGCTATCTCCAATATAAGAGGGTTTTTTTCAAATGAGAGAATAAGAGAAATATGCATTGTAATTAAATTTATTTGTCTTTGACTACAGGGTTGGGCAAACTAAGTGTGTTAGGCCAATGTGACAACATACACATAAAAAATGTGTATGTTTTTGTTTCTACTTCATTTGCTTTGCAGTTTTATATTCAATGTATATTTACAATCACACACTGAATCACAAAATAATCATGAATAATCAGTGAAACCCTTTTATCTGTTTTAAGATCAATATATCTGTTTAAGTAATATCGTATTTTTTTATATTGCTGTAATAAAGATAACAACAAGAAACACTCGGAAAGGAAAGAGTTTATTTTTTTCTTATGCCTATAAATCATAGTCCAAAATTGAATGAAGTCAGGGCATACAAAAATGCCAGCAGGCAGGAAGAGAAGCAGTGGCCATGTAGAAACACTGCTTGGTGCCATGCTCCAATGGCTCAATTACATTTTTCTTATACAACACAGGATCACCTGTCCAGGAGTAACATCATAAGATGGGCAGATATTCCTACATCAATAGTTAATCACGAAAATGTCTCACTGAGTTGCCTATAGACTAGTGTAATAAAGAAATTTTCTTAATTGAAGTTCTGTCTCTTGGATTTTACTAGCTTGTGTAAAGTTGACAAAAAAAAAAAAAAAAAAAACCAACACAAATTATCTCCTTTGTCAACTTGATATAAAAATACAACACTGTTATATCATAGAATTTCCTTTATTGCTTATGCACAAAATCTTACCAATACTATGGTGAAGCATAACTAAAGGCCCTAATGCCTTTAAAAATCTCAACAATTGAAAAGTACATTTTTTTCCTTAAAAGTCTAACTTTGCTGGAGGAGATGTGTCATTGTGTGTGGCCTTTAAGGTTTCTAAAGCCCAAGCCAATCTCAGTTCCTGTTTCTCTTTGATACTTTTCCAGAATCATGCCTACCCACCACCATGCTCCCTTCCATGACAATAATAGACTAGCCTTCTGAAACTATAAGCAGGTTCCTGATCAAATGATTTCATCTGTAAGTTTCTTTGGTCATGGTATCTCTTCACAGCAATATAACAGTGATTAAGAAATCAAGTTTGGCTCCTGTCTTGAATAAAATCCTAATCACCTCTGGACATAGTTTCTGTATACAAATTCTGATACATTTGACAGGTCAGCGATGCTCACCTCTTTTGTGTCGCAACTGATTTCTCAACCAAAGCTAATTTACATCAATTGTACCAGTAAGGTAAAAGTTAAAAAGTAGGCCTCTCTTGATTACATTACTCTCAGTGTTATCTTCAAAATTCTCACAACAGCTCAGTATGCTATGAGTGATCAATGACTTTTCCTTTTCCAAGGTTCTGAAAAACAAACAAACAAACAAAAACAAAAAAGACAACACACAAAAACTAAACAAACATGGACATGACTGTGCTTGCAGTATTTCCCTTTTGATAGCAACCTATTGCCCAGATTGGTTCTTGTTTCTGTGATAGAACTCAGATCCAAAACAACCTGTAAAGTAAAGGTGTATTCTATCGACCTGATAAAAGATTATGATCAACAGCGTCTAGGGAAGAGATTTATTTTGCTTATTTATCCTGATCTTGATTGTCAACTTGACTGCCTCCAGAATCAACTAAAACCCAAGCAGCTGGGGACCTAGTGAATAATTATAGTGACCTGATCATTTGAGATGGGAAATCCATCTCTAAATCTGGAATATTTGAGGTTGGAATGCCAACTATAAATCTGATTCACACCCTCTGTTGGCAGCCACCATAAAAGATACAAAAGAAGGAAGCTTTGGGGTTTTCCCTGCTTTCCCTTAGTCTCAGTGGAAAGTTTATGTATCCTGTATGTAAGTAAGGTTTCTGGAAATAATATGAGAAACTATGTCTTCACCATTTTAATATAAAATGAATAACAGCAGTTTTAGAAAAATTCCGTGGGACTACAGCACCGGATTTTAACACTCAGCTACTTGGATTTCTGCTTTTTCCATTAGAATACAGCTATTCTATTTGGATGAAAGGGGGTAAGCCACTTTTGAGAACTCTTACTAGGACCCCTTGTCAAATTCCATTGAGGGAGGCCAAGGCAAGAACATGGAGGTAAGAACTAATGCAGACACTGTGAAGACATTTTGATTATGAGCTTGATCCTCAAGGCTTTCTCAGCCTACTCAATTATATAACAAATAAACAATTACACAAATTTGAGACTATAAGCCTAAGGTGGCCCAGGTTACAACAGGCTTGACCTGCTCACACCATTGATTTATCAAGGCAATTCCTCACAGAATTGTTTTCGGGCAAACTGATTGAGGCATTTTCCCAATAGGATTCAAGAGGCAATTTCTAAATTATATTTTCCTTCCCAGATAAGTCTAGACTTGTCAAGTTGACAAACAACAATAAATCTACAAACAAAAAACAAAACCAGGAGAAAGGGGTTGACTTTTATCTTACATGTCTATGTCACATTCAGTGGTGGCAGGCACTCAAGCAGTAACCTGCACGCAGGAACTGAAGAACCAACACCAAAGATAATGAAATGGCTTACTGGTATGCTCCTGTTATTTTCTAGTCTTCAATATTAATAAAGCAAACAATCAGCTTGCTAGGTATACCAACACCCACCTGTACTAACACCCACCACGGGCTGGGCTTTCTAACACCAGTTATTAATCAATTTTTTTTTCATTTTTTTAATAGAGATTGGTCTATAGGCCAATCTAGTGGAGGCATTTTCCCTTATTGAAATTCCATCTTCCCTGATGTCTCTCACCTGTGTGATGTTGACAAAAGTAATAAGCTTCATCTAAGGTGGTATTTCTTGTTTCTGCTATTTCCTATTTTATGCAATGTCTTCTTTGAGAGAAGAAACTATACTTTACTTTTGCTTATATTAAAGATTGATTGTTCTGTAAATGATCAACAGGTTATCAAATAGTATTTTCTGTAAGCAATCAATAGGTCCTTGATATAGAAATCAACACAACCACTAGTCAGTTGCTGAGAAAATGAGCCAACATGTAAGTAAGTATAAGTAAATGTGACCATTCCAACTGAGAAATGTTTCCCAATGTTCTCACAAGATTGTAAAATCACTGAGGCATGAATTCTGAACTTTTAAAAATATATTTTAAAGATTAATTTGTATTTATGTGTCTTTGTATGCTTTCTTCTCTATGTGTACTATGTATGTGTATGGGTTTCCGCAGAGTCTCAAATAAAGCTTTGTGTCCCTTGTACCTATGGAGCTGAAATTACAGGCTCTTATTGAGTTGATTTATGCAACATGGGTGTTGGGAACTGAACTTAAGTTCTCTGCAAGAACAATATGCACAATTAATTGCTGAGACATTTCATGAGTTCTACACTCTTATAAGACTTCTGTAATACTTGGAAAGTATTTTTTAAATGTTTTGAATAAAACTCATGTCAAAAAAAACCCCACATCTGTATACTGGACTTGGTTTCAAAGCCATCTCCATTTATTTTAATTTAAGTTTTCAATGTATTTAATCAGCAACAACAGTACCTTATGATTTTGTTGAAGACATTTTCTGGCCCTTTGAGCTGAGATTATTTACCTTCTTTTATTCCTATTATTCTTAGGTTTGATCTCTTGAATGTGTTTTATACTTCCTGGATGTTTGGATTAGGAGCTTTGTACAATATTTCTTTTGACTTATGTGTCAACATTTTCTATGGTACCCTCTATGCCTGAGATTCTCTCTTCTATCTCTTATGTTCTTTTGGCGATGCTTGCACCTGTATCTCCTGATCTCATTCCTAAGTTTTCCATCTCTGGGGTCGCGTCCCTGTGTGTTTCCTTTATTGTTTCTACTTCCATTTTTAGTTCCTGTACTGTTTTGTTCAATTCTTTCACCTGCTTGATTGCATTTCCTGTATTTATGTAAGAAAGTTCTTTATATTTTCCTTAAATGTCTCTATCATCTTCATGAGATGGGATTTTAGGTCATTATCTTGCTTTTCAGGTGTGTTGGGGTATCCAGCACTTGCTGTGGTGGGAGAACTGTGTGCTTTTGATGCTAAATTGCACTGAGTTCTATTGTTCATGATCATGTGTTTGTCTCTGGACATCTGTTCATGCCTGGTGTTAAGTGGCCTGAGTGTTTCTGACTATAGCTAGCCTCCTTAGACAGAGGTAGAGCCAGTCTCCTTGGAAGCAGGCAGTACTGTCTCTAATTAGTATGGGTCTATTTTGCTCTGGTTAGAGCAGGCACCTGTGTCTCTCATTACTGTGGATCTCCTAGCTGGCAGGCAAGCTGTGTCCCTTGTTATTGGGAACCTTCTGGGAGGCAGACAGGCTGTGGGTTGTGGCAGGGTATCAGCCCACTACTCGGACCTGGGTAGAGAAAGAGGCCAGATGGAATGTGGGGCTTGGCAGAGGGGGTGAGCCCGGTGTCAGCTGGGCTCTGTGTCTTTGGTTACTGCTGACCTCTTGGGTAGTATGCAGACTATAGTGTGTGGGTGGGTATCAAGCTGCTGATCTGGTCTGAGTGGGAAAGCTGACCGGTATGAAATTGAAATTGTGTCTTTGGTTACCATGGAACTCCTGGGAAGTGGACAGGAAGAAAGGTGGCGCTCCATGATTAATAATTTTATAAACACCCACAATAACATAAATATGTGTATATGAAACTGTCAAACAATAGTAAAGAATGAAATGATGTTATTGGGTGAAAAAAATGAATGCAAGTGTAAATCATCATGCTAAATTTAATAACCCAAGCAAAGACTTCTACCATATTTTGTTTTATCTATGATAGATGTATCAAATACATTTGTGCTTATATCCCTGATATATCTACTTCTACATTATATACCTACATTTACATCTATATCTAAATCTACATTTACATCTTTGTCTAAGTTTATATGCATATGGTATGAAACTGAGTCTCTGTGTGTTTCTGTGTCTCCATTTCTTATATCTGTGTTGCTCTCTCTCTCTCACTCTCTCTGAGTGTTCTGAGCATGTGTGTGTGTGTGTGTGTGTGTGTGTTTCTATGATAGAAAAGACTAGGGTGAGCAGGGGCAAGAATTTACACAACACAATTAAAATGAACAATTTTATGAAACACATCATTAATTATAATGATATACTAAAGATTAAAAAACCTTGAATTGTACTCAATGATACCACAAAAATAAAACTATTCTTTGTTTATCTATATTAAGTATTATTAATTATGGGAGAAATTAAAATTTAGCAATGGCATTAGACAACAAAATGATTAGAAATCCAATTATTAAAGTTAGCAAGCAAGATTTCTGATGCTATAACAAATAGAAAAGATAATCAACTTAAAAAGTATGAAGATATATTTTCTTTCACAGTTTTGAATATGCCAGCCCATGTGTTGGTCACTTGCTTCCAGGTCTTAATAACGTTGGAACTCATTTCAGATGAAGCTGCTCTCATATGGTCATAAATGAAGGAAAGAGTCATACATCCATTAATATAATTCAGTGTTACCCCTAAGGATATAAGGCCTTCCATGATGTTCAAAATTTACCAATTCAAATGACTTTCCAATAGATCTGCTTGTTGTAGATCAAGCTTTTAACATATGGGCCTCTGAGAATACTTATTCAAATCATTGTCATCAAGTTATTGTTTCTATTGCTTCATCTTTTAAAGATAAAAGAGTATTTTATGTCCAGGGTAGCAATATACACAACTAAAGTTGTGTATATTTAAGAATAAAATGGAAATTTTGACTTCCATAGACATTACTGTTCCACACTTGCAGGCCTTTTCTATAAATGTAGGACAGTTAGCTCTTCTATTTTCCATTCCAAAATTTCTGTTGCAACTTTGCTCTGTGCATCTAAAACAGAGAAAAATCAATACTTGCCCCTCCTTCACTAACTAGTACAGAGATGTCTCGTGAGATTAAATGTCTCATGAGGGATCTGAAGAACCAAAGTTAGGGCAGAGATTTCTCTTCACCCTCTCTTTGTTTTCTCTCTCTCAGCTTCAGTGCTCACCCATGTAGAAAGACAGGTTTCTAGAAACTTCACCTTTACTTTTCTGTAGCAAGAACTACATGATAAATTGTGACATCCTTACAAGCTTGAAAACCTATAGGAGGAATAATATTTTATATATAAGATTTAAAATTAACTAAATTAAGCATTTTCAACAAAGACCAGTGTTTTTATTTATTAGTGCATTTGCATAGAAGTTCCTAGAACTCTCTGTAACTAGCAAATAGAAAAGAGAATGGTTGTTCACCATGAACCAAGAATAATTAATCCGTTTAGTTTCAATTAGTGTAGTAATATCTAGGTAATGTATATTGTCAGGCTATAAATATCAATATATATGTAACATTTATGTCTCATCTCCACAGGTAAATTCCCTTAAATTAAAAAAGTGAGGCTTTATTTTTAAATTTAAAATTAATGTCAGTGATATTAAAATAATAAAGAATGAACTGATAGGAAATAGGATAGAGAAGAGAATTGGCCCTGAGAAGAAGAAATCCGTCAAGTGGCTCATATTCTTTCTTTCCTCGGCCTCTCCTCTGTATCTTTGACTCTGTCTTTGTTTCTCATAAGTAGAACTCTGTAGAATCAATTTTTTATTTTGGTTTCAGTTTTACCTTTCAAGTTTATTGATGTACATCACACTGAATATGATTCATGGATAAAATAGCAATGCTAAATTGTTACCTGGTCTTGTGGAGTTTGACATTGTCCATTAATGAAAGTCAATTAGACTTAGTAAACGGCATGTGATTTAGAAATACTTACCTTCTAGTCTAAAAGGGCAACATGAGGATTTGATTTTTGGGAAGTGACAAGTAATTTAACTAAAACATTTCATTACATTGCTGATTTAAAGCTAAGAGTTAAGGCAAGGTTTGCACTCAAGGGTATTCAATTAGTTCAGCAGACTTATTGATTAAGGGAAGTGAATCACCAACAATGACTGTATCTTATAAAATCAATGATCAATCTTTTGTGTTCTTTCTATTCTAGTCATGACCTGCATTTCTATTTTCTAAAAATAACCACTGTGCTACATTGAATACTAGCTTCTTCATTAACTGAACTATAAAGACAATGTAGTTTCCTCTTAAACTGGTTAATGTGTTTTAAAACTAAAACTTCCTCTACTATCCAGTGCACATATTGAATGGTTATTTACTGGATGACTTTCTAAAGACCGCATTTGAATTTTACCTGATTTGAAGGTAAAATTTAGATATAGATATTAGTACAATTCTTCTTTTCCTTAATCAATCCTATTTTAGCTGTGCATTCCTCTGCATCCTCCTCCTCTTCCTCTTTCTTCTCCTTCTCCTACTTCTCCTCCCTCCCCCCAAACCCTCCCCTCCCTCTTCTTAGACCTTTACTTCAGTGTCACAGTTACAATTCAGGGCTTCTTTCTAGAGAATAATATATGCTCCATGTGGAGGTGCAGACTGGATCCTTGTCTTATAAATTTATGTCAGCCCCATATATATATTATGAACATATATTTATAAACATATAGTATTTATATATGAATGTGTAAACCAGACTGTCTCTGTTTCTTGAAACGTCTTTTGAGCTCTTTGCTCTCAATTTTGTCATATTCTGATATGCTCTTTTTATTTTATCTTATTATATACTCTATTTTATTTTACTTTATTATTATGTTTTAAATGCCTGTTTTTTTTTTTCTAATGAGATAGAAAGTGAGTAGATCTGAATTGGAGGGAAAGTGAGGAGCTGAGAGGAGAGGAAGGAGGAGAAACTTTAATGAACATATATTGTGTAAAAAAAGAAACTATTTTTTATAGAAAAAGGAAAGGAATAATTGAGAATTAAACATTTTTAAATAAAAAGTTAGTGACAAAGTTCGTGTTTGTAAAATACTGTAGAAGATAAAGTTTATTTACTTTATTGAGCTTATAAACATCAAATGATAACATCATCATCATCATTATTATTATTATTATTACTTATAATTATTACATGCTAAGAGAGAGTTTGACTATTGGATAGTGCCTGAATCACAATGCTTAGAGAATATAAAAACAGACAACAAAACCAATTTAAAGTTCTCCAATTTTTAATTAATGATTATTCTTCAACACCCCAATATTTAAACCTCAGATTTGTACCTAATTATTTATGTCATAAATTTTGGAGTAAACATCCTTCATTCATCCTCATTACCTACTTAATTAAGATGTAAGGTCTATGGGCACAGTGTCTAAAATATCTGGAGTTATCCTTTTATCCCTTCATAATTTGACTCTATTCAAATAACCATTAACTGATAACTCAATAAATTATTCCAAGAGTTTCTATAATGACACTCTTCACCTCAATATTGCTTCACATTATTCAACTTCACTAAATAATTTAAATCATATTGTTTGCTACTCAAATTTTTTAAAAAAATGATTCTAGCATGTGTCTAGAGTAAAAGGAGTCATGTAATTTAAGGACCTTCAGTTCTTCTTTAAAGCTCTGATATGTACTTCAGGAGCTTTAGCATAACCCGAAGACACCCTAGTACTTGTCAATTGAAGACACCTCTTTTCCATATTATAATATTTTGAAAGAAAAGTTGCTATAAATACTGTTTGCCCTTCTGTAAATATGCTATTGAGATTTAGATTGTTTTAATTAAAAGCATTTCTATAACTGAAATATTTTCTAGCTTAATGACAAACAAAATGGTAAATAAATAATTATGCTGTATTTCAAACATCACATAAACCCTGGAGAATCAAAATTATTTTGATTACTTGGGAGTCAATATTTAGTTTGCTCATTAATATTTCTAAATGAAAAACTGCATCACAATGTAGCCCAATTCTAAAGATTTACATCTCAAGAGGCAGAGATCAGGTAATTAAAGGACCTACGTCCAGACAACTTGAGTAATGCAGAGAAAATAATTACACTTAGATTTCTACCATGCTAAAGGTCACCATAGGCTTTAAATGTCTTTGTTCCTCTGTGATGAGTCCTTCATTTTCCCTAGGAGGTTTCTAGTTCCCTCTTTGAACAGTAGTAACCCACATGATAATCTCAAAACAATTTTTTTTAAAGACAGAAATTTAAACTAGATAGAGCTTATGTTGACTTCCAGGAAAAGCATTTAGATAAAATCTGCTTTGAGGATTTGAATTCTCGTTTTAGGAAATTGGTATATATAGATGTGTGTGTGTGTGTGTGTGTGTGTGTGTGTGTGTGTGTGTGTGTGTTACTACTAAAGAAAGAATATCCTTGTTGGCCATTTGTAGAGTGTTCTTAAGTACTGATTTTTAAAGGATTTAAATACAGTCTAGAGAATGACAGTATAATTTGATAGGAGCTGATAGTATGACAACAAAAATAATTAAACAACTATTTTCTTTTTAAAACCACAAAACACCGTGTTGATATTGAGATATAGCTGGTTACCTCGATACCAAATATAGGTTGACATCTCACTTATTTCCAATGTGTTCTGACGTTAGTGTAGACCAATTCAGTTAGAAATAAGCATCCATAAAAAAACTATTGTTTTGCTTTGTTTTTGCAGAATAACCAATTTCCTTTTTTAATATCGTTATTACTGTGATATACTTAATGAACTTCAGTGGTTGGTCAAATGTCTTTACTTAGCCTGATCAAAGGTTTTATTTCAGCACATTTGGTTTGGCCAGGAGAGAGTCTACCTGTGTAAATATGTAACTCTTTCTTGCAGTTCTTACTTTTATGTATTTTCCTTAAATAAATGTCAACAACAGAGCTCTTATCAACTCAAGTACAAGAGAAGCCTTCCTAGTTTTTTCCCCTCTCCTTTATTGTCTGATCTCCTTCTCCAGCAATACCTTCTCCTAAGTCCTTTCTTTTCTTAACTATCACATTCCCTTTCCATGGAATTTTTAAAATAGCTCTTTGTTGTACTATTTTGTCTTTAGAAGGCTATATGAGAATCAGTTCCTGGGAGGAGGTCTGTGGATGACCTCTATCTGGTAGAGAACCAGTGAATGCCCTATCTTTTCACTTCTTTAAATTGCATACATACTACTGATAGCCCTTTCTTCCTTCACTTAGTTTTATTTTAATTTTCTTTTTGAATTATGTGTCTTGCTGTGAAACGAGGATTTACCTTAAATGATCACTACACAAGCCTGGTCTAAATCTTACAAATTATTTTGCCTCACCCTTCCCCTGGAATTACAGGTGTCTTCACCATATTAGCTCTACCATCATATTTATTACAGTGCATAACACATATTACTCTGGGATGAAAACTTCTAGCTGCTACGTTCTTATGTACAAGGTATGCTGAAGGAATTCACACAGGATTAAATGAGATTTAATAGGATGATTTCTAGCTTCCAGCTCAGTCTTCACAGTCATTCTTGGGAACAATTAAAAGGCTGTCCCTGGTGACAATTTTATTTATTTATTTATTTATTTATTTATTTATTTATTTATTTATGTTTTTTACAGTCTAGACATTGTCCCCTGCCAGTCTCCCCTGCCACAATGCCACATCTCATTCCAAATCCTTACTGCTGTCTCCAAGAAGTTGTCTCCACACAACAGGCCTCCCCACTTCCTGAGTCTTCCAGTCTCTTGAGGGTTTGGCCTATCTTCCTTCACTGAGGCTAGAATAGGCAGTCCTCTGAATATATATATATAGCCTCAGACCAGCAAGTGAAGGCTGCTGGTTGGTGGCTCAGTGTCTGAGATACCTCTGGGGTCTGAGTTAGTTGAGACTGCAGATCTTCCTATGGTGTTGCCCTCCTCTTCAGTTTCTTCCAGCCTTTCCCTAATTCATCCACAGGGGTCCTTGACTTCAGTCCAATGGTTGGGTGTAAGTATTTGCATCTGTTTCAGTCAGCTTCTTGTTGGGCTGCTCAGAGGAAAGCCATGCTGGGGTCTTGTCAGTAAGCCAACTTTAACATCAGTAACAGTGTCTGGCCTTGGAGCCTCCCCTAGAGATGGACACCAAGTTGGGCCTGTCATTGGACCACTTTTCCCTCAGTCTCTTTTCCATTTTTGTACCTGCAGTTATTTTAGACAGGAAGAATTCTGGATCATGATTTTTGACTGTGGGATGGCAATCCCATCCTTCCACTTGATGCCCTGTCTTTCTACTGGAGGTAGACTCTATCAGTTCCCTCAACCCACTGTTGGGCATTTCATCTAAGGTCCCTCCCTTTCCATCCTGAGACTCTCTCACTTCCCAAGTCTCTGATACTTTCCAGAGTTTCTCTCACCTCCCAACCCCCCAAAGTTGTGTATTTCCATTCATTCTCCTGGCCCTGTGGGCTTCTATCCCCTCTCCCACTGCGGTCCCTCCCTCTCTCTGCCTCCCATGATTATTTTCTTCTCCCTCCTAAGTGGGAATAAAACATCCTCACTTGTGCCCTTCTGTTTGTTAACTTCCTGAGTTCTATGGATTGTATCTTAGATATTTTGTATAATTTTTTGGCTAATATACACACATTAGTGAGTACATGCCATGCATGTCTGTCCTTTTGGGTCTGAGTTTCCTCACTCAGAATGACATTTTCTAGTTCTATCTGTTTGCCTGCAAAACTCATGATGTCCTTATTCTTACTAGCTGAATAATATTCCACTGTGTAAATGAATCACATTTTCCATATCCATTGTTTGTGGGATATTCTGTTTATGAAACATTTGGGTTGGTTCCAGCTTCTGACTATCACAAATAAGGCTGCTACGAACATAGTGAATTATGTGTCCCTGTATTATGGTGGAACATCTTGGGGTATATGCCCAAGAGTGTTATAGCTGGGTTTTTAGGTAGTTTTACTGCCAATTTTCTGTGGAATCTCCAGATTGATTTTCAGAGTAGTTGTACCAATTTGCAATCCTATCAGCAATAGAAGAGTGTTCCTCATTCTCCACATCCTCACCAACATGTTCTGGGTGACACATATTTTTATTAAAAAGTATTTTCAGACAACATGTATAAATTGTTCTACTAATATAAAATAGCAAATAAACATTAATAAAGTTTTGAATTATCAGACTCTATTGGGTTCACTGGATTAGCAGTTGTTGTATATTTCTGTCTGTTTTCTGGTAATCCTGGCAAGGTGACTCCAAAATTGTGAATCTATCCCTCATTAAACAGAACTTTTCAGTGTTTTCCTTGTTCATACTACTCAAAATCCAAAATGCACAGCCCAATTATAGCAGTATTAAAAAAGCATGGCCAATGTCAATAGTTGCAGTTTAATTGGCTGTTAATTTTGCTTTCAAAAATTCAGCTTTATTCTAGTATTAATTATTAATCTCTAAGGCTCACACTCCTATTTATAATCATTATGGTTTTGATATCTTCCTATAACCAGCATTCTCCAAATATGCTTATTCTGCTTTTTTGACATTATTCCTTTGCTTAGACTCAGTAAACATAAATTATAACTTTCATGAGGTTTTCCCCCATCATTTGCTTTTCATCCTATACTGCAAAGCAGATTTTCTAGCTCATAAGATTAAGTTGAAAACAGAACCAAAAACAAATATATGGAGATGAAAAATAACTCCAGTGTATTAATATACCTTATACTGCAATCCAAATACACTTATACAAAACTGTTGTTTTCACATATTTTGTGTTGAAAAATTATACTTTCTTATTTGTAAAAGTTATTGCAGTTGTTGATATTTAATTTCTTTGTATTTAGTTTTTGTAGATGTTTCTGTTTTTTAAAGATAAGCTAAAAGCTTATAAGGACATGAGTTATGTATAATATTTAATTTCCACCCTACCAATTTGAACAAAATATTTAATGTAATTATAGAACTGTACAAACATTAAGAGATAATCAATTCTGATCCAAGTTAAGTATGTTTTATGACAAACACCAAAATGTAGTGAAAAAAATGCATAAGCCCAGATGCAATAATAATTTCTGGCTGTATTGGATGTTATGTGAAATTTCAAAATATGGGAATAAAAGATTATAGCCAGATATATGGATGAGTACAGAAAAATGATATTTGTCAGAAAGAATACAGCTATTTCACTCAGGGACTCATAGCAGATGGCATAGTATTGTAAGACATGTATATGATTAAGCCAACAAAATAACCAGTGTGAATGGGGAAGGGCATGCAAGAACTCTTATCCCTATCTGGGGAGCTGCTTGCAACTGCTAACTTGATATGTGTGTCTTCCATTCACAAATATTATCTAAGCATCAACCAAAAAAGCTTTATTTCATTGCATCTGAGCTCATTCATATTTGAAGAGTATCTATATTTTGCCTCACTTCTAGTATTAACTCTGCAATTACCTGTATCATTCTTTAAAATTATGACTTCTTTCCGTAGTTTAATGAATTTATCCTACATCTCTTTCCATCATAAAATACAAAATGGATCATGAGGATAAAAGAGCAGTGTAGAAGAAAGAGCAAAGTGAGGGAAAACACACTAAGGAACGTGGAGAAAATAATGTGGATACCTACTAGAACATCTCTAAAGTATATACATGTTAAAAAATATAATACAGAATTTAAATGAAGTTAACCCATTATGGGATGACAAAGCCTCTATAAAAAACACACTGTAGTAGCAGGGAGACATTGCTCCTATTACACACTGTGATACTACAGAGACAAGATCCCTAATACACACTGTGTTAATGGAGGGACAAAGCCCCTATTACACACTGTAGAAGTGGTGAGACTATGCTTCTAATCTACACTGTGATAATGGAGAGATGATGCCCCATTACACACTGTACTAATGGGAAGAAATGTCTCTATCAAACATTGTAATAATGGGGAGACATCGCCCCCATTATACACTATGGTAGTGAGGATACAATGCCCCTAATCCATACTGGTAATGGGGAAAGAATGCCCTTATTACACACTGTAATAGGGGGAAGACAAATTCCCTATTGCATATTGCATTAATGTGGAGACAATGCCCTTATTAATGTGTGTAGTAATGCAGAGACAATGTCCCTATTATGCTATGTAGTAGTAAAGAGACATCACCTCTACTACACATTGTATTAATGTGGAGACAATACCCCTACTACACACTGTAGTAGCAGGGAGACATTACCCCTATTACACCCTGTAGTAGTGGGGATACAGTACCCATATTATACACTATAGTAGTGGAGAAACATTGTCTCTGTTACACAATATAAGCTATCAAAAAGCCCAGTACTAAGAATGTGCTACCTTTTTGGGAGTTGTTAGTCAGTGAAGTACTGTACATATCTAAACTACAGAATACTGACCATGCCCTTTAGTACCTTCCATAACTTGATGTAACAGATTCTGTTGCTGAAGATAAACACTGATAAATCAACTGGTACTAAGCTGGAAGATTCATCCATATTAAATATAGTGCTCTGATACCATGAATGCTATCAAAGGAGAAAAGAAGTCAGCAATCTTAGCAATATATGTCCAAAGGCTTCCATTCATTGTAACAAGCTGTGATCATTTGATTCATAATAATGACTGACCCAGAGGATTAGCCTAAGTGTTACATAATGACATGGATATTATAAGAATTTAAAAAATGAGTTTCTAATTAAAGGCCTACAACAAATGACAAAACTCATACGTAGCATTATCATCAGGACAAAGAACGTTCTGCTAAACAGGTTACAGACCTTGGGGAAGAACATAATACTATTATTCTTCCATGTGGCCATATTGTCAAGTTGATTTCTAATGTCTCATAATCACACTCATAAATATCTCTTTGGTTGCTTCAGAAAGGCTTCTTTCAGCAGCAGAAATTATTTAATAGAGAGAACTACCACTGGCCAATGTTTTGGAATAATAAACTTAGCACAAGCAACCCTAAATAGGAAATCTAGATCATACCTTCTCATGTGTCATCAGAGAAAAGGCAACAGACAGACTGTAAGAACCAGAGATGGTAGATCACTCCAGCAAAAGAGCATCTATGGATACAACCAAGCACTTGCATGTATGAACCCACAGAGGATATGGTGGGATACACGAGAAACTCATAAAATCAAAATAAACAAAACTCTCAGTACTTAAGAAAAAGGTGGCTATGAAGGCTAACCCTTAAGTAAGGAGCTCTTGGCAATACATACCATCCAGAAGGGAAGAAAGAAAACAGTTCTCTTCAAGGATGTATCCCTAGAGGATCTTCTTCAGTAGATGCCACTAGACACACACAAGATGCTAAGTACTGGCATTGCAGAGTGGACTTAGTGGAAAAGCAACAAAACAAAACATGAAGTTGAGAAGAAATAAGAATGAAGGAGTGTATTGTAAGTGAAGCAGAGGGAATAGAGAGCGGTGATCAAAATACATTCCATAAAGTATAAAATTCTCAAACAAACAAAAACAAAAATCCTTATTCAATGCACATTTCACATTACCTAATAAATGTTTTAAAATGTGAAAGTATGAAATAATATTAGAAAGTAAGCTTTAATTATTTATTTCTTTAACAATTTTCAACACATTTTTTCTGTATGCTTTAAAATGGTACATATTCTATATTTTTAGCAAAGTTTGGATCAAGGTTTTCATTATAAATTCAATTAAAATTATTCTGTTTAATTTTAAACTTCTTGTGTTAGTATGCATGTATGTACATGTATCTATGTGGATTTGCATGCCTATGCATGTGTATATGAAAGCCAAAATATATGCCATGAATCTTTATTGCTATCTACATTATTTTTCAAGAGAAAGGCTTTTACTCAACCTTGTAATCAAGTGGTGACACTAGGTGTCAGCATGCTTAACAACATTGCACCTTCTGTTTATGATGTTGAAATAACCATTGATGTTGCTATACACAGTTACTTGTGTGGATCCGAGATCATACATTTTATAACATCAATAAAATACTTTTCCTGATTGTCATCAGTCATGTATATAAACTGAACCTTAGTAATTTATTTGAAAGTACATCAGCACCATAAATTTGTTTTTGTGAGTTATTAGTACATTTATACACTAATAATTTCAATAAGTAATGTAACTTGAAAGCAATTCATCCAAATGCTTAATGAGACTTTGAAATAAAAGTTATAACTTAGTTTTTAAAAAGACTTGTTTAACTCTCTAGATAATTAGTGATACATTTATTCATTTTGTAAACACATCAACTCATATACTATTCTAAAGTAAAATCGTACTTAAATTACTTTATCAATCCATTATGTGTATGACAATACAATATGGTGCAAAATTATTCTTCTGCTTCCTCCTTCTCTTTCTTCTCTTCTTCCTCCTTCTGCTCCTCTTCTTTCTCTCTTTTTCTTCCGCTTCCCCTCCCCCTCCTCCCTTCCCCCTCCCCTTCCTCCTCTTCTTCTTTTTCTTCTTCATTTTCTTCTTTTTCTTCTTCTCTTCTTCTTCTTCTTCTTCTTCTTCTTCTTCTTCTTCTTCTTCTTCTTCTTCTTCTTCTTCTTCTTCTTCTTCTTCTTTCTCTCTCTCATTGTTCATTATTAAAGACTGAATAATAGGCAATAATTTTCCAACATTTTAAAGTGTGTAAACACATTAAAATAAGACACTAAAATTATCACTAAATTAAAACTCTTTAGATAGTCTAGAGCATTTTGTTCTGCATCATATACATGATGACTCCTATGAAAACAATAGTGTAAAGCAATGGGCATTGGCTTTGAAAAGCAACAATAATATAGACAGCGTTGTTCAGTGTCAACATGGAATATGAAAGACATAAAAAATTTTATAGGAGTCTAAAATCCTCAGGAATGTTACCAAGAAAGGGGAAACAAAACAGGGTTAGTTTTGTCAAGGAAAGGAGTATAGGAGGAATTTTTTTAATTGTTGATTGACTTAAGATGGCAGAGGCAAACTTTTGCACCAAAGGGAAGGTGGGATTTCTGGGCAAGGCAGGAAGAGAAAGACAAACAGGATTGGGAGTTGTAAGAGGTGGGAGGGGAGGAGGGCCAGAAGGGGGCCAGGGGTTGAGGGGGGGAAGCTGTTGACATGTAGATCTCAGGGCACTGATACTTTGTAACCTCCCCCAGCAGAGGCCAAGGAGGATGGGGCAGGATATTCTTTCCCCAGCCTTTGAGTTATCTGTTCAGTTTTAAAATATAAAGGCCTCTAGTGTTTCCCTTTCAAAGAGCTAAAGGGAGCTGGGTGAGATGTCCATTGCTGGCACTGGGCAGGGAAAAGTCAGAGACTGGAGCAGTTTTGCAAGACTAGCTGTGGGAGCCGGGTGAGAAGGCCATTGACTGAATTGGGCAAAGAACAAACAGAAAGGCATGTCAAGCATTTGTGGGGAAAAAAAAAGTTAGCTGGCAGATGGGAGGCTCTTAGTCTCAGAGCCGAACTAGTGTTTTCAAAAATTACAGGCAACAAGGGAGATTAGAAAACACATCAGATCTGTTCAAAGGACATTTTTACTAACTTAAGACAATAGGCAAAATTGTGATTAATTTACTATTATTTAATAATAATGGGTTCAGAAATCAATAAAGACCATCACAGAGTCATAAACAGCATCAATATTCTGTCATTTTCCAATTCGGTTTAGCTTTCTTAGTGAGAAGAGCACAAATGGGTTCTTCCTTTTCATGTAATGTTTTACAAGAATTTGAAGCTTTTTGAGAATGTACGTACTCAGTTCTCATTCTTTTGTCATTAGAATTATCTATGAGTGCAGGAGAAATGATTTTAAGGAAATGGTTTATGCATCAAGGAATCTCCAATGTAATTTAACATTATCTAAAATCATAGAGAAGTCAACCTGTTCATGTTTCCACAAGGTTGCTCTAGGGTGTATAACCCATGTGATTACCCTTACATCCACCTGAAATAAAATTAATTCAATGAGCTGACTTCCAAACAAGCACAGAAAGGACTTTTAACACAATAGAAAACCTCTTTGAACCTTCTACTGTGGGGCTGACTTCTGATTTCTATATAACTTCCGTTTCCAGCAGTTCTTAATAAGATTAGCTGCAGGATTTCCTAGTAAAGGGCAAAGATTGTTCAATACTGTCCAACTGTTCACAGTGAATGTGAAATGGGCCTAGATTGAAACATCTATTCTGTCTTCTTAAAAATACTTCCTTCATGTAACAATGTTTATTCTTGCAGCTTTTCAAAAGATGCCCCTGAGTTTAAAGAGCATGTGATCTTTGGACAACTCCTGTTATATCTATGTTTCTACATTTATTTCTTTCAGAAAGTTTCATACTGCTAAGTATAAAAAGGTGATACTTAAAAAATATATATTGTAAGATTTGTTTTTTTTGTTTTATTCTGCCAGTCTCATTTCTTTTCTACTTTCTTCAAAGAGATGAAGGTAAATGAGATTCAAGAAGATAACTCAAGGAGAAAATTAAGGACCGTAATAAATTTTAATTTGTTCTCCAGAACTATAAATGTTCAGTCAGCATGTAAGTTCTGTTTGTTGAAATTGTATTTTAATATTGGCATGCCATACCATTGGTAATGACTTTTTAAAAACCTAGATTTAAAATATTCCAGCTAGAGTAGGCTAAATAAAGACATGTAAATTTTGCCCTTGGGCCACTCATTCTTTTGTTAATCCATGCGTTAGAAAACCTAAAGTAGTTCCAAAGTTTTAAATATGCCACAGTTACCCACATAAACAAATGATGTAAGTTTTATGTTTTAAATGAGCAGAATTATTCTGATGAATAAAAATACAGTAAATCTGGCTTTACAAAGATATGTCTCTGTATTGCATGCGAGAATCACACATAGCCTAACAGGAAACTATGAGAAAGAAATATACAGTTTAAATTTGGTTCATAGGAAAGGAGTGCCATTTCAGCAAGTTAACATTCTAAAGAAGATCATTAATTTGGCATCAGAAAATACATTCAAATTATATATGAAGGTGAGGAGGAAGGGTAGAGAAAGTGGCACAAAGTTACCAAATGATAACCAAAGGCAAATTGCATTTTAACTTCATTTTATCAAAATAAAGACTACAGAAGAAGTATGAGATGTACTAACTATTCATTGACTTAATACCACCAAGTCAGTGACTTCCCTAGGTACTGGAGATGTGGCAGTAGCTTAGCCAGAAAAAAGTGAGAAAATCCATTCAAGAAATAAATTGCATATAACCATGTTTTATTAAATCAGTTAATAGTATAGTGAGTCCTCTTACCTGCTGACCATGAACAACCTGCTGGCTGGGAGAACATTTGGTGTAAAGTAGAGGAGAGTATTTAAAGTCAAATGGCTGCACTTTCATGAGGTGTAGTCTGGGATAGTTTTCATGATGTAACCTGGGCTCCTGTAAAACATTAGACGAGGGCTTTCTTCCAGAGTAATCAAACGGTCTGTACTCATTGGTTCCCCACTTTCAGCAGGGAAAGAGATCTCTTTGTGGTTTGTAATACACTTTTTCAAGAGGATTGAGAAACCACTAATTTACAGGCAAAATTAGCTCTCAAGATGATGCAAGGTCAGGGCTTGACCTTTTCTAAATCATTTAATAAAGCCTGGGTTCTTGCATCACATAAACTATTAGGCAGAACACACTTTAAAGAAGGACATATTATTGAATTGTGGGATCAGGAGTGGAGAGTACTATACAAATATGCAATAGTAATTCACTTAAAAACAGAGTGTTTGTAGGAGAATGTCCTTCCATAAATGATATAATTGGAGGAATATGTAGAAAGGCTAGAGTGTCGGGCATATAGTGAGCATTGAGCATGAGTGCTTTAGGTATATAACCATGTAGGAAAATCTGGAATGAGGGAGACGTAATACAAGGTCAGCAACTAGAGTATTGGTTCATATAGTCAATAGAGTGTCAGTGTGGACCCAAACAAGAAAGTTCATACAGGCCTGTTTTTTCTGGACAGAAGAAAATCACCTAAGATAGAGGGGTTCAAATTATTTCATGCTAACTTAACTAACCCAAAGTATCTATGCAGGCCCACAAAAATGTGATTAATACATACATATTGGTGAATTAAGTAAGCATGGCAATATTTGTTTTCCACTTTATTTTAGAATTATGAAATCTTTCAAAAACTGAAGAAGCTGTTAAACATACAATGTCCAGCTTCACTTTTATTCAATCACTTTACAATGAGTAGAAAATCAGATTTCAAACCACATTATCCAACTTTGACTTGTGTTCATTGGGTAATTGATATCCAGAGGGATTTTTATTAAAATGATAAAACTTAGAAACATTTGGTTGGAATGGTCAATCCACAAGCAGTTATTTTTTGGTAAAATATTTTCTTTGAATACTGCTGTAAAAGTATCTTATATAGTATATTTGTTTTATGTATCCAGTAAAATCTTTTGTTTTTTAACTATTTCTTCTTAATAGTGTAATGTAGCATAGGATGCCATGTATACACAAACAAGAAATTGATAAATAGAATTCTTATTGACATTACAAAGTCAAGTTAAGCAAGATGTAAAAGAGTATCTAGTGTTAAATATTAAATATCCAGACATGGCACTTTGAATTTTTTTTTTTAAGATGTACTCTCAAGCTTTGGACTTTCATCAACATTCCCGAATTCTCTCCACATTCAAAAGCACAGAAATATGAAGTTTACAGAACAATAGATAGAATGTAGAAAGGGTTCTTTCATACACAAAATTGTTGTGGGCTAACTTCCTGGGTTTGTTTTAAAAGTCTGTTGTTATTGTTGTTGGAGTCTATAGATGGGACAAGAAGATGAGACAGGGTTTGTGTTTGTGTTTTCTTTTCTCTAGGTAAGTGCTGTCTGTCACAATCAGTTGATTTCCCCCCACAGATTTAGATATTAGATCTTTGTACACAGAGCCTCCTGTATGTTTTCTATTGCTATTTAGCATTTCCAGTTTTGATTTTGGGATTCTATGAAACTTCTGTACATGTTTTCATGGTTTTTGTGTTGTGGGTTTTTTTTTTTTTCCCTCAGCATTTTGTATCTTTCTATATATACCAGTATTTCCACCCCTGAGGCAGGGGCTTACAATGACCTCATCACTAAGATGAAAGAAGGAAGACTTGTTCCTATTCAGCTTGTGCATTTTTATTTTGGTTTGTGGATAGAAGTGATGCTTGCTTAAGTTTTCACGTTACCAATAGTAAGAAATTGGATTCAGTAAAATTATTGTATTAAAATATGATCAACTCATTGTCTCTTTATTATTTCACTTGGGTTTATTCCAAGCTGCTATAACTAACCTTCTTTTGAATACTTAGAATACTTTTCTAGGCTCTTACCTGGGGGTATGTGCAGACATAAAATGAACAAGGCAAAGAAATATATGAAATAGCAGTAATGAATCAATTTCCAGAAGCAAAGAATGTGTAAATAAAACATGAAACTTTATTCAATTTATTAAGAGAAAAACATATATAAACAATAAGAACAGAGGATTAATATATAAACATAATATGTGCAATTTATATATACATAAAAACACATGCAACAGAAATATTTAATGGGTAGTTATGTCATGAAGTTTGAATAAAGAAGGCAAAATTTTTAAAAAATGACTTTACAGTTCAAAATATCTTGACAATTATTAAAAATGTTTCATTAGAACTCAAAAATAATAAAGGTCACATCATTCTCCTTAGTAAATATTTTATTTTAGAACCAAGTATCAACAACTAAGTATCACCTTCACATATCAGGTATTTTCTTCAAAATGATTTTTCTTAATTCAGTGATTTGAAAGCTGTTCCAATTCTACAATATTGTGATAATATTGTTAAATGAAAAATATCATTAAAAATTAGAATCCATAAAACCACACAGTTTAAATAAAACGCACAAAGCCAGATGTTAAATATTAATCAGCTAAAAATTCATTTATAAGTTTTCATTATTTTAGAATTGAATTCTCAATTTATTATTCTGTATTTACAATTTCTTCAATATATTTTATTCCAAATTATTTTCTGGATCTTAATTATTTTTAATTTATTTGTTATTTGTATATGAGTGTCATCATATTTTTAGTATATTATCCATGCTTGCACTTCAGAATATATTTTAAACTAAAATTTAGGTTAAGGCAAGAACATGATTTTACTAAAACTATTTTTAAAAATGTATTGAAAGGAAAAATAACTGAGAGCATCTAAAATAAAAATGTAATGCTACAGTAGAACTTTGTACCAATGTGATTTCTTAGTATACAGAGTAAGAAAGAAAGCATTACTAGAAAATGTTACATTATTATTTGATGGAAGTGATCTTCAATCTTAGAAATTTCATTGAATTTCCTGAGATGACAGAAGCACAGTCAATTTGTAAGGGCAGTGACTATGTTTTTGAGTCAAAATGCATACTGGGAAATGGGTTGGTAAATAGATTAAAGTACAGAGATGATTTTTCTTCCCTAAATGATCAGTTGCTTGGTGACTTGGGAACATCCTGTCCCTTCTTTTCTGGAAGAAAGTGTTTGTTTCTGTTTCCAGCATGAGCTTACTGTACTTACTAATGAGAAAAGGACAGAGCCATGACTGGGACAGCTCCATTTTATTAAATCTAGGATCTGAGCCTATGTGGTGAGGCCACTCACCATCAGGGTTGGGCTTTCTTCCTTAGTTAAACTTTTCTGGAAACTCCTTCTAAATACACCCAGAGGTATGTTTCCAAGGAGATCGTAAATATCATCAAGTTGATAGTGAAGCTCAACCATCGGACTCTGAACCTTATGTTTGAAGAATACCTAGGCTACAATAGGAGTGAAGTGCAGAGATTCTTACTTGTATTCCAGAGAAAAACCCATGGACAAAACTGTAGGAACCTAAGTTGTGACAAGGATGTTTCAATCAAAGTGATAAGTATTTTCAAAAACAAGGGACACTTGAGGTCTTGCTGAATAGAAAAGAAAGATAAATAGAAGGAAGTAGCTAATGATACTTTGAAAGGCTATTGGGAAGTAGACCCTCAGACAGTCTGGACCAGTCTGGAAAGAAGGTTGTATAATTTTCTCTCAGCTTTTCTCTGCAAGGGACTTGGCCTGTGAATCCTAGTTTTAATTTATTACAAATTTCAGAATGTTATGAGTATCATATTAAATTTTATGAGTGATTTCCATCTTAAATGTGCCAAAATGCTGTTCTCATGAACCTCTCTTGGCTTGTTAGTAAGTGAAGAATACAGTACTTCATGCCTGCACTGACTAGGAAGATTTGGACTTCATAATTTAGGAACAGGAAAACCAGCCAAAATCCATACAATTCAAGGGATTGTTGAATTTGCATAGAATTGGATGTGGTTGATTGTTTCATACCTCTAGACCAGAATAGTAATACCCTCTTTAATTATTCCTAATTGTTTTACATATACACATATACATGTGTAGTTCTTGGCAAAAAAAATAAAAAATAAAAATGGTGGTGATGCCATAAGAAGATAAGCTACTCTGTTCTTGCATTTCTGTTGTCTTTTTATTAGTGTATTGAAGTTATGATATTCAGTAATGTTTCACTGAAATTAGAAAAGACAAATGGGCAGCTATACCAAAAGAAATCAATAATAAAAGGCAAGTAAAGACATTCAGATAGTCCTATGAGGTGTATTATGTTTCAACTTATGAGTAACTAAAATTGCATAAAAATAATACACATTCATTAGAAATTCAAAGTTTAAATTTGATTTGTTACGGGTTCAGAAACTTTTAGATATTAGGCAAGAGCGTTAAGCAGAACTCTCCAGGAGAGAAACAACTGCCTTTGGAGCAAGGGATTGATAAATAGTGACTTATGGGCTCTTTGTTATGATAGCATTTCATGTTTATGATATTTCAAAAACATACCAGAATTTTAAAAAATGTATAAGAATTTCGAATCCTGCATCCATAACAAAGTTCCCTCTCATGTATATTGCTTATAATTATAGGTAAAATATAATATTTATCTCTGCATATGTGTTTATTAATGTAACTTCATAAAACTTTCTTACAAATATTACAAGAAAATACCACTCATGGTAAAATTAAAGACAATGAAGTTAGTTATTTCTGAAAGCTGGGAGGTGGGGCTGAAACCATCCCCAATGGTATCTTCTTAGTCTTTTCTCAAATGGGAGATGTCAAATTAGTTCTTGTCCATCTAGACTGGTGATCAGTAACAAGCTTCTATGGCCATTTATTTCCTATCTCTGACTGCAGCACTGTATTCTGCTATCTGTGTGTTTTCTCTGTCTCCTCTGCTCTGAGAAATCACTGGAGAATGTCTCATTTCTTTACCTGAAAACTCTTAACTTAACTACATCTTTCTCCTGAGTTTTACATATTTCAAAGTTTAGTACACTAGACCTTGTAGGATTCTATCTCTTCCCCTTTCTCTCTCTCTCTCTCTCTCTCTCTCTCTCTCTCTCTCTCTCTCTCTCTCTTTCTCTCTCTCTCTCTCTCTCTCTCATTCTGTGCTTGTATGTGTGTATATTTAAATACCTGTGTATGTTTTGTTTGTTGATTTTTCTTTGAATTATGGAAATCTTATATTTGAGCAATGTAATCTCATCAGTTCTAGGAGCCGTGTAACAGCAAATAACAATAGACGCGAGGAATATGAAATAGGTGGATAAATTTTCAGCAAACAGTAGTGAATTTTCAATGGATTGATTAAATTATTTGAAATATTATAAATTCTTTTACTCTCAAATTAATTTTATCATATCTTAAGTATCAATTATGATGACCAAGAATGTAATTATATATCTCCCTTTAAAAGAATGGAAACAAACTTTTTCATATGTATGGATATTTTTTAAAGAATTAAGGAAACATTCTCACTTTTTTATTTTTATCAATATCAAGTAACTAATATTATAAAGATTGTTCCAAGTTCTGATTTCTGACATGTTCAAGGTGGCATATCTACATATGGTCAGTTCCTGCTTCCTAGTGGATGTTTTAGCTGTGCCCCAAGAAGACCATTGATACCATAGGAAACAATAGGTGTGTGGTTGCTACTGTGGGTTTTACTTACACTTCCCTTGGAAACATTCATATAATCATAACATCATCTAGGCTTAAGCACCTCTGAAGGGTCACCCTTCAAAATATCATTCATAACTGATCTTGGTACTACCAAAAGGATGAGAAAATCATTCAAACTGTCATAGAAACTTGAAAATCTCATGTAAACATTCACATCTACACATAACATGTACACTCAAATAGTTACTCATTTCAGAGTATTTATTTATTACATATCACAAAGGAAACATTTATTTCTGCTTTCTAAGATTTTACAATCCAATGTCATAGACTATGTCCAAATCTTATGTACCAAGAATACCCATGAAAATCAACCTTCACCTGTCCTGGTAAATCACCTATAATGTCACTGCAATGCAAATGACATCAGGAAGATTTTTAATTGTTGAGAAATCATATAATAATATATGTGCATTTCATAGGAATTTGAAATATTTTAGGCAATATATACTGTTTCCATCCATTATTCTTACACTAATTAAGGAAGAAAAAATGTATTTTAAAATTTGTTTTCCTTGCAAGTACAGATATTCAACTATAATCTCACATTCTCTTATTGCTCTCTAATTACTTACTACTCAGGAAGTAGATTATGTTCAATTGTGTTCTAAAGTCGATTTAACTTGCTGTATTGCTTATCAATATAACCAGCTGTTCAATGGGAGATCCAGTGATGATGACGTTTTTAATTGCTTTTTTTCATTTGGCTAAGTAAGTTCAGATGGTCACTAATTAGTTCTGTCATGGAGAGATAGTTTTGTTATGAACAATGCAATCAGTGTTTCATTGAAAAGACAACTGTCCTAAGATCAGCACTGCTTAATTATCCCTATGAATTCATTCTCAGTTTCTTTATTCTTTAGAGCTGTCATGTGTAAGGTGACAGGAATTAAAGAAAACTGTAGCTTAAAAGGATGCTTCCACCAGTGCATATAATGAGTCCTCGTTTTTGCTTGCTTAGAATCATTCAATTGAAATGAGGCATAAAGACTTCTCTATTAAAGTTTATGCAATGCTTTGGGGCACCTCAAATTATACTAAATTATAAGATATTGAAGTTAAAATATTTCAGCTTAACATTGCATTATAAATCTTGTACAAAGCCATAAAACTCCTTAAAGCTTTACTTTCTTCAGGAAAGTAAAGATTTTCTCCTAGATAAACAGGAAATGATATTTTTAAAAATCATAGCTGGATATGATAAATAATTGAGATAGGAGCACAGAGATGAATCAAAATGATGTATTTTATATATTTGCCTACTCTTTGTGTGTGTGTGGGTGTGTGTGTGTGTGCTGCACATCTGCACTAAATAGTACCATGTACCTATCTAAAGAGTACAGCTAAACTCAAAAACACAAAAAAACTTCTTCATATCCTTTATACAATGCTACAAGACACATTTATCTTCTTGCTGCCTTCTTAGCTATGTAGTCAGAAATTCTAACAAAACAGATAGAATTTTATATGGATACATTTATTTTACATATTTTAAAATAAATTAATTATTATATGGCTTCTCTTCAAGAAGCAGCAGATCTAAGTTTCCTAAAATAAAAATTTTGCAATATTCTTGCCCTCTTTGACTTTGTCAAGGTGAATCTTCAACAATTCATCTGTAGCTCATCATTTATTTCATCTATCATTATGAATTATAAACCCTTAGCTAGTAGTTAGTTGTGAGTATAGAGAATACTAGGGATATATCAGACTAAAACAATATTAAAATTATTATGAAGTCACAATAAAAGGATGTATTTCCCCAAATTAAATTCTGTTTTCTTAGTTTTATAGAGTGTTTGAGAAAGCATTCTAGTTGTATGTCTAGTGATGTGGTACAATATCCCCACCAAAAAAAAAAAAAAAAAAAAAATCATGTGAAAAGAGATTCAATTGAATCACAACTCAGGTTAAAGTACATCAATACACATTTGGAAACCAAGGCAACAGTTGCTTGAAGCTGCTGCTCATACCTTTACACAATCAGGAGGCACAGAAGACAAATGCTAACATTATTTGGCCTATATTCAGCTACATTTCTCTACTCTTGTATAATTCAGATTCCTGATAGGGCAGTGGTGTACTGCATTGAGAAGCAAGTCAGACTATTGAAGCACATCTGTGAAAGGGTTATTTACTTGTTAAACACTTCTCTTTGTCTTTGCTTCCCAGCAGATATTATGTAGGACTTTGGGGTTTGGGTTGAACTTAAAATTGAAAGAATCCCACTGTCCCAGGACCCATTCCAGGAGGAGCACATTCCCTAGTCAGAGGACACCTGCTGGACTAACATTCAGAGGAGCAAGGGAGAGGCTGATTAACATTCTTCAGACCACACGGAAGGGAATTCACCTGTGGGTGGGGAAGGCTCAAAGCATGTAGCAGGAAGCCGGGCCTATGTAATAAACCTGGGCAAATGGAAGCCACTTAATTAACACTCATTGTTATAAAGATAATGTATGAATCTGAGTCACCTAGAGACTGGACCTGGGAAGGTCAGGCTTTGTGGTTGCCCTTGTGAACTCTATATAAAAACTGCTCCCAATTTTGGTTCCGTGTTCCTCTTGCCTATGAGCGAGGAAACCCCAGTGCATCAGTTATCAATAAACCTCTGTTGAGACCTAAGCTGGCCCACTCTGGGCGGCCAAAAATGTCTCCACCCAGCAAAATGTTGAGGCCCAGGCTGCCCCGCGTTTGGCTGCCACTCCGGTCCGTGGGTTGGTGAGAGAGAGAGTGAGGATGGACTCAAAGAATGGAGACCAGACACAGTGTGTTTCAATCCCGTTTATTCTTAAGTCTCTCTTCCTCTAAGTGTCTCATTCTCTCCTGTCTGCTTTTCTGTCTTCTCTCTGCTGTGTCAAATTCTCTCATCGTCTGCCTCTGCCTTTTATATGTCTCACTTCTAAGCCACGACTTCAGGTCACACCTTTAATCATGCCCTTAGGTCTTATCTCTAAATCTGATCTCTACACTTCTAAGTTACACTCTTAAGTTACACACCTTTAATCTCACACACCTTTAATCTCACACACCCAAGGTATCTAAACCAAGATTATTGGAGTGTGTTCAGCTGTTGTAGTCTATTGTAATCCAAGTCTCATGTCAGGGTATATGGCTCAAGATGGCTGCAAAGCTGATAGCTGCTTTCTGCTAAAAGTCGGCCCCCAACAAACCTCATGTTTTTGCAGCAAATCCCCTGTCTGTGAGTGTTTCTGCAGGAGCGTGTCACCTGGTTTTGGATCTTATGTCCAACAGCCATAAGTAAGAGTAACTATTCATAACCATGGAATCTTGGGCTTATACATTTCTGTGTTTTACCTTAATTATCTCAGGTACTTTACAATAATACAAAAACATACAAATGCAAAGTCCTTAAATACTATCAAAATAGAAACTCAAATTCAAAAATATTATGAAACAAACTTGACTTCAATAATTATGATACTAAAAACACTGCAAAATAGAGTATTGATAAGTTATGAAACAGGTTAAAGTAAATAGTATGTAGCATAGAAAGAAAGGAATTATGGATAGCTAAGAAATAAAGCAAGACATTAAAAGGCAATGAACATTAGCACAACATGAATAAAATAGTGTACGTGTATAAGAGGTGAAAGAGAAATGCTTCATGAAACTTTCAACATAATAAGACAATTGTGAGCAAACAACACAAATTTAATTCTTTATAAAGTTAAAATTAAAGATTAGAAAAAGTAGGATATTTAGAATAAATATGTGTAAACAAAGCCAAGTGGGACATATGTCTAATTATACTGGTTAACTATTCATTGATTGCAAACTGTTTTATTAAGAAAACTATTGTGAAATGTTGAGAATGCAGATTTCTCAGGAGTGTCTACAAAGGTAATATGAGACATGTGAATGAACTCAGTAGAACTGATCAGAAACAAATCAACATAAAAATATATCAAAGGAAACTCTCGAAGTTCTCTAGGTGGTGAGACCACATACAGACTTACTATATATATTCCAGCTCTGATTACATGAAGACTTATTTTCATTTATGAATGCTTAGGCCTGATAGCTAGGCTTATTCCCAACTAGCTCTTATTAACCCATTTATTCTATTCTAAATTTTGGGACCTACTTTGTTACCGCTTCTGTACTTTGGACTGCTGCTTCCTCATACCTGAGTATCCTTTCCCCAAACTTTATTTCTCGATAGTAGTCCTATTGAAGAATGAAGAATTATAAAAATCATTTTTATAGAATATATACATATATAGATGCTTTTTAAGTTCTTTTAGGGACATGGAAACTTTTCTCTGAAACAAGCCAGGACAGTTTCAGGAACTGGCTGTAAAGAATGAAAGTCATTCAGGTGGTAAAAACACGATGACAGGGCTGTGGCTCTATGGTTGGAGCTAGTGAGAAATAGTCAATAAATAGTTGGTAAATGACAGGGTAGGGCAGTGACATGGTAAAACCACATTTTTGAGAAGAATGATTGTACTGAGTAATTTCTATGGCTATTAACCTTTTAGGGTTGGTTTCTCTGGAATGTTTTGCTATTCTTATGTTATGTATCCTTGGCAACCTCTCACCCTCTCCCCACTCCCCAGGTTTGTGGTTTTCTTCTTAAAAGACCCCTTAACCCATAACTCGGAGTCAAACTCTGCTCTGGAGAGAGCTCGTGGTTTGACCTTGGCTGTCCAACTTCCCTAATAAAGTCTCTGCTGATTGCATCCAAGTATGGTTTCTTGTGATCTTTGGGTGGTTGTGATTTCCTGAGACTTGAAGAAGGGGCTCCCGAGTATGGGGGTCTTCACTACCTTCTACTTTCTGACCATGTATTGGCAGTTCGGCTCTTTATTGACAGAAGATGCTTTTACATAGTACACAAGAGATAAGCCATGCATAAAACAAGAAGTAATTTCAGACGGGAATCTAAATTTTAGGCTAGAACAAGGAAATAGGCTTCAGACATGAAAATGACCTTGGGCTAGGACAGGGAAATAGGCTCAGATACTTTGGTCATCCTGATAAGCCCTTAGAAACATTGATCACACAGGAGTGTTCACAGAATTGGGTTTAATGCCTTGCTTTTTCTTTGACCATTTGTGTTATATGCTTGTTCCTGGACTATTTGCGTCTATTGTATTGCTAGACTCTAAACCTAGAACTGACCTTAATACATGCATATAACAAAAATGGTATAAAAGCATAAAGGAGGAGGGGGGATGGGATAGGGGGTTCTAGGGAGAAGAAATGAAAAAGGGGGATGACATCTGTATTGTTAATAAATAAAATATCCAATAAAAAATCAAAACATTGTAGCCACTGATTAACTAACTACCTGTATAGAACAATTTTGACTCATTACCTAGGCTCTACAATGTCACTTTTCTTATCTAGAAAATGATGAAATTAACCTTGTATTTCCTTGCTTTGCAGATGTAATGAGATGAACACAGTCTTAGAAATGATGCTGCCTGAAACAGTTGAGATTAGTTATTATAACTAATCCCGTACAGTTTTTCACTTGATTTATTCAGTAACCTCAGATATGTGTAGTGGAGACTATAGTTTAAAGTGCCTTCAAGCTTTATTACAGACAGTTTACAATGCAGATGTTCATAAGTTTTAATAAAGATAATGATAGCTAATGTGAAGACAAGATTTATGGTTTTAGGAGGAGGATTTGTGTTTAGCTGATAAAAATTTAATGATAATTTGGATAATATGAAATTTTCAGTCTTCATAAAACAATTGTTAATTCTTAACAATCAACACAGGGCCTTGTTTCAAATGTGCAATACTATATTGATACAATAGGTTTTCATTCCAATGACTGAATTTCTTGACACAATGAAATTATCTTTAAAAATGTCTCTTATTGTTATTTCTATGAGATGTCTTATATGTATTTGATTTTACTAATATACATACATATGCATGCATACACACATACACACATATATACATTCAATTATGTCCTTTTATGTCTAAATCAAAATAACTTTTCCATAAAAGATATTCTTTATGTTAGTGTCATTTTCATATTTCAGAAGACAGAGCATATGTTAGCTAATATGAGCATGTCTGGTTGTGAAAGGAAACAAGAAAATCTTTCAGTGGACAAAGTTTTAGTATGAGACAACCAACAGAAATTTTCAATAATGTAAAAGCTTCTCCCTGAGGTTTCTGCTGAGCTGTTAGAATGGAATGATATGATTTATAACATTTGGCATCAAAATTAAATAACATTTTGAGACTCTGAAGCTGAATAAAAACTCAAGCTTTCATCTGGTGACATTTTCTACCTTGAGTAAAGGAACTCTCACATTTTTTAATTTTACCCCTAACTATGAATTTTTCTAATCAAAATAATAGAAAGTAAGAATTTTTGGATGAGTTTGTTATGAGATATATTTTAGAAGCTAAGGATATCAGAGAGGCAAGCCAATTCCCAGCTCTCTTAAATAAAAACTATGCCAAAAGCAGATAAATACAGATGCTGAGCGATGCCAGGTCTAGAAGCAGGAGTCAGAATCCAAGGAATTTGGACATTTGAGACTAGATTTTTGCAATGTTACCAGCAGTGGAAGAGTCACAAGGGAGGAAAATTCTACTGAGGGCAGGGCCATTGTTAGTGCTTTCATCAGTTAAAAATGCTTTTAACAATAGAGGAGTTACTAAGTGCAATGGAGAACAATTAAGACTAATGCATGCTCATTTGTTATCCAATTAAACACTTTAGGAGATCTCTTTAGAGAAATTACAAAAATTCCATATTTAGAACTCTGTCAGAAGTTTGCCCACTTGTAAAACATTGTAAAATATCTTTAAACTAGAACAAAATAAAAAATTGAGTGTGATTAAGTGTAAATTTATTTTATATTGAATATACATTAAACATATAGATAGTTATATAGTTCCAAATAATGACACAAAGTCTTATTTATGCCATACAACATATCAACCAGCAGATACATTTGTAATAATCTCAAGACCAGTGATTATTTTGTTTTTCTTTGATATAAAGAGATGACTTTCCGGCCACATCAAGATTATTATGTTACCATCAAATATTGAATGTTTCAAGTCAAATAATAGAATATCTAGGAAATTTAAGATTTTCTGAAAACCACTTTTGTATTATTTTTGCATTATTTAAAATGTGAAAATTTTGCTTCAGTATAAAAAATTTAAACATAAATCTAGTAGAAACTAATTACATTTTGTACTTTCAGAATGTTTAGAATGCTCCCTAACAAGTATTTGAATAAGAACATTAAAGAAGAGGAACTATTTTCTGTAACTTATATTTTAAGTAACCAATAGGGAACAATCATAAGAAGTGAGGGCTCTTAGGTTACACGAATTTGAACCCAGCACTCAAGAGAAAATAGAAGTCAATAGATGAGTGATAATAAAGCATGGCTAATGAAGGAGAATTTGCAAGCACTAATTTATTAAATCGACACAATTCCTAAAAACATTCTATAAATGTTTGTCCTTATACTGTAGATAATTCTTCATCCCTTAACAATGAACCTTCTTTTTTTATTTTTATTTTTTATTTTGGCAATAGATAGAGAACATTGCAAAAAACAAAATCCAATCAAAGTTAAGAGTAGTGATGCCCAGACCCAGTGCTATATCTATGAGATACTCTGGAATCTACAGCTCTCAGAATCTTGAAGAAGTGGTAGAATAATTATAAGAGCCAGAAGATCTTGGGATTTGCTATAGATTATCACCTAGCAATGTCAGCAACTACATCCATAAATTACAACATAAATATCTGTCAAAATAACAATAGCACTAATGGACATGTCAAACTTGAAATGGGAAAAAAAATTCCATGAAATCTTAACCCTATATAAACAACTATAGACAAATGAGAAATAGAAAAGGTATTTTTTTCCAATGAAGAATACACCGATTATTTGACCAGCACCCACAGAACAGCCATGAAAATATAAATGCAAGTATTGATTATATAGACTGAATAGGTTGAATTTATAAACACAAATGTGTATACAAAGATGCATATACATATATGTACACATATATGTATATCTATACCTACATATCATATAGATATATGTATATATAAATATACTGTCAATAAGACAAAACAGCAACCGACATATTGGGAAAAGATCATTACCAATCCTAGATCTGATAGAGGGCTAATATCCAAGATATACAAAGAACTCAAGAAATTATCCTCCAGACAACCAAATAACCCTATTAAAAAATGGGGTACAGAGCTAAACAAAGAATTCTCAACTGAGGAAATTAGAATGGCAAAGAAGCACCTTAAGAAATGCTCAACTTCCTTAGTCATCAGGGAAATGCAAATCAAAACAACCCTGAGATACCACCTCAAACCAGTCAGAATGGCTAAGATAAAAATTCAAGTGTTGGTAGATGCTGGCAAGGATGTGGCGAAAGAGGAACACTCCTCCATTGTTGGTGGGAATGCAAGCTGATACAATCACTGTGGAAATCAGTCTGGCGGTTCCTCAGAAAACTGGATATAGCATTACCTGAGGATCCAGCTATACCACTCCTGGGCATATACCCAGAAGATCCTCCAACATATAACAAGGACATATGCTCCACTATGTTCATAGCACCCTTATTTATAATAGCCAGAAGCTGGAAAGAACCAAGATGTCCTTCAACAGAGGAATGGATACAAAAAATGTGGTACATCTACACAATGGAGTATTACTCAGCTATTAAAAACAATGAATTTGAGAAATTCTTAGGTAAATGGATGGAACTAGAAAATGTCATCCTGAGTGAGTTAACCCAATCACAAAAGAACACACATGGTATTTACTCACTGATAAGCCGATGTTAGCCCAAAAGCTTGGAATAGCAAAGACTCAACCCACAGACCACATGAAGCTCATGAAGAAGGAAGACCAAGAGGGTATGTCTCAGTTCTACTTAGAACAAGTAACAAAAATAGTCAAGGGAGCAAATATGGAAAGAAAACATGGTTGAGAAACTGAAGGAGGTCTGGAGACCATTCCACCTGGGTATCCATCCCATGTGCAGTCACCTAAGCTAGACACTGATGTGGATGGCTGGAAGTGCATGCTGTCAAGAATATGATATACCTGTCTCCTTAGACAGAGACTGGCACATTCAGAGGACGATGCTCACAGCTGACCACTGATATGATCAAGGGTTTCCCAAAGGAGAAGTTAGAGAGAAGACTGAAGGAGCAGAAAGGGTTTGTGACCCCAGGAGGAAAGCAATAATACCAATCAACCAGAGACCTCCAGGGTCTAAACCACCAGCCTGGGAGCACATAGGGAGGGACCCATGACTCCAGAGGTACATGTAGGGGAGGATAGCCTTGTTGGGCATATATGGGAGAGGAGATTATTGGTCCCATGAAAAACGAACACAGAGTGAGGGGGGAATGTGAGGGTGGAGAGGGGGTAGTGGGGGGCGGGAGGTAGGTGAGGGCACAGCCTCATAGAAGCATGAGGAGGGGGGATGGAATAGGAGGTTTCTGGGTGGTGAGAGGAAGTGGGGTAAGGGGATAAAATCTGAAATGTAAATATAATACCTAATTTTAAAAAAAGACAAAAAAAAAGAAAAAAGAAAAAAAAGGAAAAGAAAGAAAGAAAAAAGGTGATTTAATAACACAAAGGGAAGGATTTAGAAATTTAGGAGGCAGTTTATGTTAATGGAAACAGCATCATAGAAACAGGAAAATCACACCCTCATAGAAGCAAAAGGAGGCTGGCATAAGGGGTTCCTGGGTGGTGGGGGAAATGGGGTAAGGGGATAAAAATTTGAAATGTAAATATTATAACCAATTAAAAAAAGGGGAAAAAAGAAAAAAAATATGTGCATGCAATAACAACTACATTAAGAGATGCTATGAATTTTAGGAAGAGTTTGAAAGATTAATGAGAGCAGGAAGAGGGTAGGATAAAATACTTAATGATAATCTTAAAAGTAATATAAATATAAATATACACACACACATATATATATATATGTATATATTTGTGTTTGTGTGTATGAAAGCAAACATCTTTAAAAAGTTTTAAAAGTTATCTCAATGGCTTCTGCATAACCTCCATTTAAATAAAACAGTTTTTAAAAGATGGAATTATTTTCAAGTTTTTTAATATAGAGTGTATTTCTGCCATGGTCCAGTTTGTAAGTAACATGCAAAACCAAGAAATGTATTTGTTGCATTTATAGAGTCTAGACAATCCCATTCCATGTATCGACAGTTGTTTTTCCATGGCACTTAATGTACTTTCTGAAGAGTATGTATTCTACTTCACGTGGCAGAACTATAAAACTTCCATGTTTTCTGAAAGTGAAGCTTCTTCTATGAGTATTGATCTTATTCACAAAAGAGAAGACCTCATATTACAATTAGCAAAGGAATATTAATATGATTTTGGAGAGAAAGTTAAAAACACCTATCCTATATTTTTTCTAAATATGCATAATTCACATAAGATATGCAGAATCTATAATGTTTTCTCAATAGTTATCAACACAAAATTATCTGTTGCAACAATATAACTAACCACACTTTCATAGTATCAAAGGTAATATTGCTAGCTCTTAATTTCTAGAAAAGTGTATTACTATTATTTTCCAATAAATTAATCTAAACCTTTCATGATGATGAAACGCAGATTAAAACTTTAGTGTTTTGAGGAGAACTATGGCTTTATTTGGTCTTATAGTGATGTGATTAATTTTCTTGAAAGGTAAAATTATTTTCAGTTTGATGGTTTATTTTATTCGTGCTACAAAACAGCAAATTTTACTTTTTCTAGATGATGGACTTATTTGAATATTCAAAACATGTCCCTTAAGCAAATGTTTGACTTTAGATGAGGATCTTGAATTCAAAAGTCCTCATGTCCTCCTTGAATGTGATAACACTAAAACAATATTACAATGATACTGTAAAGAAATGAAGATCGTCCCAAAATCAACCTAAAAATATTTTTTAGTTACTTACTTGTCAGTTTAATTAGAATGCATATATTTTTCCTTTTACAAACAAAAACAAAAAATTTATCATTAAAATTAAATAGAGAATAGTAGAGAATTATTTTTCTACACTTAAATGTACATATTTAATTTAAAATTTTAAAAATAATTACTTTTATGAAATGAGCATGATGTTAATTATTAGGGCAAATCTTTAAACTTAATATTAATTTACATGTATCTTATTACTTAGCACAAGCTTAACAAAGAAATCCATGACCAACTAAGTGAAGATCAGTAAGCAGTCAAATTCCAAATTAGTGAGAAGTTCCAAATTATCTAAACATACATCTCTTTCTTCTGATCTTGACCTTAATACCTTATTTCAATAAACAGTTCCAAAATTCTATAGTTTATTCATAGTATGAGCTGTCTTCAAGAGGAGATCAACATTCTCTTATGAAAAACTATATGAATAATTCCAATAAGAAGATTCTATATTTTCATTCCAAATGAAGTTGAATTACCTAAACTTTTATATCTCTATGACATATCCAGCAGGAGTGTTGAGGACTGGTACTACCTCATTGTCTGCTTTTATATAATTTGTATGTGGAGTTTCTTATTATTTTTACTGTATTATATATATAATATATTATATATATATATTATATAATATATATATATAATATATTATATATATTATATAATATATAATATATATATTATAATATAATATATATAATATAATATATATATATATATATATATAATATATTATATATTACATGAAACACAAGCTCAAGAGAAAAAATCTGTGAGTGTCTCTTTTTATTTTGTATTACTCAAAACAGTTTTTAAATTTAAATATATTTTAATAATACTCATCTCATTCCCCAAGTTTTTCCAAATTCTCTTCTCCTTGCTACCCACACAACTTTAAGATCTCTCTCAAAAAACAAGTAAAAAAATAAAAAATACAAACCCCATACCAAAACCAAGCAAACAAACAAACAAAAAAAAACTACACTTAAAATTAAGAAAATTATATCTAAAAAACAAACATTCAAATCCAAATAACAAAGAAAATCAAACACAGAACGAAAACCAAACCAAACCAAACAAACAAACAAAAATGACAACAACAAACCCACTAAACTGTAAACACACACACACAATGTAAAACCTGTGGGTTTTACATTATATGGTAGTCAGCTACTCCTGATCATGAGACCTGTCTTGAATGGTTAATATACTTACTGTAGCTCTATAGATGAAAACTACTTTTTCTCTCTGAAAGCAGATATAAATAAGAGTTCAGTTGTTATCTTTATAGGAGCTGCTTTGCCCCCTCCTCTCTCTCTTGATCTCTTTTCTTCTCGCTCTCCCTCTGTCCCCTCCCTCCTCTCTCCCCATTCCCCTCCCCCTCTCTCTCCAGTGCTGATGGCCTGCCTCTACTTCACCTCTCTCTCTCTCTCTCTCTCTCTCTCTCTCTCTCTCTCTCTCTCTCTCTCTCTCTCTCTCTCTCTCTCTCTCTCTCTCTGCCTTTCTCTGTCTTTACTACCCTCTCAATTCCCCTTCCATGCCCTGAATAAACTTTATTCTATACTGTATTGTCCTGTGGCTGGTCCCGCAGGGGAAGGGAAGCTTCAGTATGGGTCTGCAGAAGCACCCCTTCCCCCACACCTGATTGCATATCCACCAAACATATTTTTTCTCTTTTTATTTTTATACAACACTAGAAAGCTTTCCATTAGAGTACTAAACTGAATGCCATAATATTTATGTGGGTGACTGGGTACAAACACATGAATGTCCTCTGCATACTCTTTCAGATTCACGATTTTTGGTTAAGCATTATAAAACTGTAATGAGCCTGGCAGTGGTGATGCATGCCTTTAATCCCAGCACTTGGGAGGCAGAGGCAGGTGGATTTTTGAGTTCGAGGCCAGCCTGGTCTACAGAATGAGTTCCAGGACAGCCAGGACTACACAGAGAAACCCTGTTTCGAAAAAAACAAAAAACAAAAACAAAAAATAAAAACAAAACAAAAAAACTGTAATGAATTAAAAGTGCAGTATGTGTAATAAAACTTAATAGAACAAAAGCATAGTAGACTTTAAAGTCATAAAATTGTCTATGGCTGATGTATCTCATCAGTAGAGTTCATAGTTTTCACATCAGGAATACATGCCACAGAACATATACTACTTTTTAAATTATTTTTTTTTATTCTTTGAAAATTTCAAACACACAATATAACTGATTATATCTACCCTTCTTATCCTTCTTACAATTTCACTGGTGACCTCTGAAGTTCATTTGTTTCTTTTTGTTTGTTTTGCTGTGATATAAGGCCTCATTAAGCAGCTGTGACTGTCCCAGATGTCACTATGAATACTGGGCACAGTGATGACTCAGAGATCTGCCTACTGATGCCTTACACATGCTGGGATAAAAGGTTTGTATAAAGATTCCTAGGAATGTTCTTTGTAAAATTATTATTCCTTTTAACCATTGAACTCAATCACTGCTGCCAATATACAAATGAATATAGAATCTACCACAGGGCAAAGGACAACATACCCATGATTAACACCCCAAGGAAAATTGATTTTTCCTTCCACATGTACCATCAACTTCCAATAGCTCTTCATCTAAGATAAATCCAAATTAATGATTTTTCACAAAGGCTTCTGTACACTTTTAAATCAGTATTTGCCAACTATTACTCAAAAAGTAAATTTAAAAAAAAATCACTTACGATGTACTTCTATCCATTGGTGTCCCTTATATCATGCATTACTGATGTTCAAAGCATACCAAACAAAATGTGATCATGGAAATACTTGCTTACAAATTATTTATCAAACTAAACTAAAGCAAGTCAGATCAAGAGAAGTTAGTGAATTCTAAATCTTCTATTTGGTGAAACTCTTCCAGGTCTAATAACCACTTCACAGATGGAAACGAATTTTATCTTCTACTATGGTAATACAAAGAATCTCAATATCTAGATCACTGATTGCTTTTTTCACACAGTAACCAGTTTACTGATGCTCAGGACTTATTAACATTTTGCTGTCACAGAGGATTCAGGTTCCGGTCCCAGCACAGACATTGTGGCTTAAAACTACCTCTAATACAAGTTCCAGCTGACTGAACTCTCCCCTCTAACTTCCTTGAATATTATGCACATATGTGGTAATATAACATTTATCAGGTAAAAACCAAACAAACACATAAAAAGTAAATACATATTTAGAAAGTTAAAAATAATACTGATTGAACAATTGACTCTGGGGAGAAATAAACATTTAAATAAAATTATGGGAGAAAAAAATTAATCAATAATTTTATATTTATATAATAATTTATATAATAATCTTATATTTTTCCTACTTGAAGCACATCCTGACTTTGATTTCTATAGGGACTAAAGGTAGTACACCCCAGAAACTATTTGATTCACAGTGCTCCAGAAGATGCTCAATGTATGAGGAGTAACAAACTGACAGAATTTATGGACATTTATTAAAACCCAGGACCAATGTCAGAGAAATGTTAGGAGAAAGAAAATGGCTGTTAGTAAAAACGTTGTACAAACAAGCAAAAGTATAGATTTAAAAGCCTCAAAATAACCTATGAAAACATTTACACTTTTCTTAAATCAATATTATCTTCCTAGACAATAATCAAAAAGAAAAACATTTGATTTGTTTCTTGTTAGTGAATTCTATAAATATCCTGCTATTGTCTTAGCCCCACAAAAACAATGTAGATTATTAGACAGGCCCAATGAGATCTTTTTTGGTGGTGGTGCAGTGATTGTTGTTTTGCTCTTGGCTTAGGAAAGAAAGTACTGTTTAAAAAAAATATGCTGCTCCACCTCTGCCATAATATTTTTTTTCATAGACATAGAGGATACTGCTTTCCTTCATAGGTTTCTGTTAAAGTTAGAAATAATTTGTCAGTATGTAGGAGCTATAAGTTCTTGATACATGAATATCAGTATGTGTCAGGTTTGAGTGATGGTGGCTGTAATCTGATGGCACACTGGAGATTTTGGAAGTCCCTGCACTTCGATCAAACAGAATGAATAATTCTCCCTTATAAGTCATACTAAGGTGATGAATTACATTTTGATAGTAGTTACAAATTAGACAATAAGTGTTTGTTAATGCGGTATTTGATAGCAGGATTCTGGCAGGTAGATGCATTTTTCTTTGCATACAGTATTTTCCATATGAATCTATGAAAGAGTGCCTACATTTTAGTAACCATTTAAAAAAGATTCAATGAATGTTTAAAGTAAAACATATATGCATGTAAACATGATAGGGTAACAAGAATTTCTGGACATGCTATGATAAATGAAACAGTTATGAACACAGAAGTGATGGACAGTTTATAAAACTAAGCATATGAGCGGACCCCAGCCTGTATTGAGAACTCAGTATATTAATAGGGAATTGCATGCAATAACTTCAAAAAATTAGAAGTAAGAAGGCATTTTGCAGCTTATAAAAAATCATTCCTTAAATTCAGGGAATTAAGGTTAATAAAAAATTGCAATAAATTTCACTTTTTGTTTCATCAAATTATAATTTTGATTCAAACTACTTCAAAGAGTATGAAAACTAAAATATAGAGAATAGCTGGTTTACATATCACACAGGAAGATACATGTAATATTATCAATATCAATGACTCAGTTGCTAGAGATTCCATTAGATATCCGTTTGGTCATCAGGAATAGCTGCTTTGAAATAAATTGAATTGCCAGGCTGTGGTGGCGCACACCTTTAATCCCAGCACTTGGGAGTCAGAGGCAGGCAGATTTCTGAGTTCAAGGCCAGCTTGGTCTACAGAGAGAGTTCCAGGACAGCCAGGGCTACACAGAGAAACCCTGTCTCGAAAAACAATAAAAAACAAACAAACAAACAAAAAAAAAAAAAAAAAAAAAAATTGAATTACAAAATTGTTAGCTCCTAAGGTAAAAGTAGAGAATCCAACATTAATATTGTAAGAATTAATGATTTTAACAATTAAATTTGCAATGACACATGCATATTTACAGAGCTATTTGCAGCTATTCAGCAATATATACATGTCCAAATATTTATAGATATCTCTACATATGTCTTTTCACTAGAATGTGGTATAGATTTTGACATTTTTGAGTTACACCTATATCACTATATAATGTTATATATATGTATATATACATATGTATATATGACAATTTTTACTTCAAATTATGCTTATGCATGCTATATATTACAAATTTTGTTTGGCTATTTAATCAAATTCAATATTTTATATAATCATATTTATAAAATCTTATTAGTTCTCTAACTGATATTTACATATGACAGATCCACTCCATTGGAAATAGTCCCCAGGTCCTGTACAATTATAGCATCCTGGATGAGCCAAGTAACTGTGATTTTAAATACTATTACAGTCTTTTTTTATTTTTAAATATAACTATTTGTTTCTTTCACCTAAGAATTTATTCAGATCAATAGTTGTATTACTATGTCCAAAAAGTCCTTTGTTAGTTTTAACATTTATTTGAGATACTCCAACTGTGAACTATGTAAATATTCTAATAATTAAAGTAAATAATCATTTGGGGGCTGTGTATATCCTAAAATTCATCTGTGGAAGATGCTGCCCAAATGCTTGTTTACTGTTGCAATAGTGAACATTGCTCAGATCTGCTCATCTTCCATTTTCTCTTAAACCAGTTCCAACTCACCCATTTCATCCTATATCCATATGTATAATAAAACCATCCAGAACCACTAATGTATTCAAATTCTGATGTGTCCCTGTGGTCTGAAATAATTACAATTCACAGAATTACTGAAAACAAAAAACATACATGCTAGTTTCTAAGGGGGAAAACTTGACTTCTGTAATTTTTGATCATAATAAAAATGCTTAGTTCATAAAAGGTCTGAGTGAGAAGTACAGTATACATAAACATCATATTACTCCTATTATGGTCCAATTTTACCTGTTAACATCTTGAAACAGTGTAGAACTAACCTTAACTAATGGAAAAATACTAATATGTAATTGTCAACTAAATTTCATGGATAATTTAGGTTTCAGTCTGTTTGATGTATATTTGGGTGTTGGTTTGAATATATAGTGTTGTATTTTATTACACTGTCATACAAAGTAACTGTTGACAACAGAGCCTACAGTCTCCAAATTCAGTGATGAGCCCACACATAGGTGACAAGGACCCATGCCTTTGTTGCCATGGCAACAGCCATACTTTCCCAGCATTCATCGGCCCACCCTTACACAGTGGTGCTTGTGATTACATCATGACCCTTTTCTCTTTTCCCATTCTCTCCCAATAAACCTCTCCTGTGGAATTGTGCCAGGCTGGTGTGATTTGTCTGGATACAAGCCAGCATTCTAACACAACAGTAACACCACTATCCTACAATTTCAGTTTGCTTTGCCCATTCATCTCTTTTACCCCCACTACAGTCATCACTAATCCCTTTCGCTTTACAATTCTAAATTTTCAGAATGCCATGCAGCTATCATCACCTGTCATCAATTTTCAGATTGTGGTTTTTCACTTTATCTTATGCAATTAAAGTCACTTAATATTGTTTTGTGACTTTTTAGGTATATTTTAAAATAACTTTTTAAGGAAGAATTAGTCTTTTTTATTTTATTTATTTATTTATTTATTTATTTATTATTTACTTATTTATTTTTACACTCCAGATTTTATTCTCCTCCAGGTCCACCCTCCAACTGTTCCACATCCCATACAACCTCACCCAACCTCTAAACTCTCTGGGGCCTTCAGTCTCTTGAGGGTTAGGTGCATCATCTCTGATTGAACCCAGACAAGAAAGTCCTCTGCTGTACATGTCTTAGTGGACTCATATAAGCTGGTGTTTGCTGCCTGGTTGGTGGCCCAGTGTCTGAGAGATCTCAGGAGTCCAGGTTAGTTGAGACTGCTGGTCTTCCTAGAGGGTCGCCCTCCAACTCAGCTTTCCCAAGCTCTTCCCTAATTCAACCACAGGGTCAGCAGCTTCTGTCCATTGCTTGGGTACAAATATCTGAACCTGACTCTTTCAGCTGCTTGTTGGGTCTTTTGGAGAGCAGTCATGATAGGCCCCTTTTTGTGAGTTCTCCATAGCCTGAGTAATAGTGTCAGGCCTTGGGGACTCCCCTTGAGCTGAATCCCACTTTGGGCAGGTCACTGAACCTTCTTTTCCTCAGGCTTTTCTCCATTTCCATTCCTGCGGTTCTTTCTGACAGGAACAATTATGGGTCAGAGTTTTGACTGTGGGATGGCATCCCCCTCACTTACTTGAGGCCCTGGCTTTCTGCTGGAAGTAGGCTCTACACATTTCCTCTCCCCACTGTAGGGCAATTCATCTGAGGTCCCACTCTTTGAGTCCTGAGAATCTCTCACCTCCCAGGTCTCTGGTACATTCTGGAGCCCCCCCCCCCCCCCCCCCACCGCCTCCTGAGGTTGCCTGTTTTCATTCTTTCTGTTGGCCCTCCTTTTCTGCAACCCAATACCAGATCATGTTCCCATTTTCCCCCATCCCCCTCCCCCAGTTCACTTTCTCTCCCAGGTCCTCTCTCCCTCCCCTCTTGTGATTTCTTTCTTTCTTCTCCCTCCAAAGTGGAACTGAGGTGTCCTCACTTGGGCACTTCAGCTTGTTGACCTTCTTGAGTTCTGTGGATAGTATTTTTTTTTTTTTTTTTTTTTTTTTGGCTAATATCGAGTTATTAGTGAGTACATACCATGCATGTTTTTTGGGTCTGAGTCACCTCATCCAGGATGATATTTTCTAGTTCCATTCATTTGCCTGCAAAACTCAGGATATCCTCATTCTCAGTAGCTGAGTAGTATTCCATTGTGTAAATGAACCACATTTTCTGTATCTATTTTTTTGTCGTGGGACATCTGGGTTGTTTCCAGCTTCTGGCTACCACAAACAAGGCTGCTATGAACATAGTGGAAGACATGCCCCTATAGAATGGTGAGCCAACTTTTGAGTATGTTCTCAAGAGTGGCATTGCTAGATCTACAGATAGACCTATTTCTAATATTCTGAGAAACCTCCAGATTGATTTACAGACTGGTTGTCCTAGTTTGCAATCCTTCCAGCTATGGAGGAGTGTTCCTCTTTCTCCACATTCTCACAAACATATGTTGTCACCTGAGGTTATGATCTTAGCCATTCTGGTTAGTGTAAGGTGGAATCTCAGGGATGTTTTGATTTGCATTTCTCTGATCCCCATGGACTTTGAACATTTGCTTAGGTGCTTCTCAGCCATTCCATATTCCTTTTTTGTGGATTCTCTGTTTAGTTCTATACCCTATTTCTTGATTGGGTTGTTTGGATTTTGGTGGTTAGCTTCTTGAGTTATTTATATTTTCTGGGCATTAGCCCTCTATCTGATGTGGGATTAGTAAAGATTTTTTCCCAATCTATCAGTTGCATATTTGTCTTATTGGCTATGTCCTTTGCTTTACAGAAGCTTTCCAGTTTCATGAGGTTCCATTTATCAATCCGTGATTTTAGAGCATGAGCCATTGGAGTTCTGTTCAGGAACTTTCTCCTGTGCCAATGAGTTTAAGGCTCTTTCCCACTTTCTCTTCTATTAGATTGAGTGTATCTGGTTTTATGTTGAGATCCTTGATCCACTTGGACTAGAGCTTTGTGCAAGGTGACAAATATGGGTCTGTTTTCATTTTTCTACAAATTGACAGCCAGCTAGACCATTTATTGAAGATGCTTTCTTTTTTTATTGTATATATTTGCCTTCTTTGTCAAATATCAAGAGTGTGTAACTATGTGGTTTTATTTCTGGGTCTTCAATTCTATTCCATTGATCACCTTGTCTGTCTCTGTACCAATACCATGCAGTTTTTATTACTTTTGCTCTGTAGCAAAACTTGAGGTCAGGAATGGTGATTGTCCCGGCCATTCTTTTATTGTTAAGGATTGTTTTTCCTAATCTTGGTTTTTGGCCTTTCCTGGTGAATTTGAGAATTGCTCTTTCCATATCTTTGAAGAATTGTGTTGGGATTTTGATGAGGATTGCATTGAATCTGTAGATTGCCTTTGGTATTATATTAATTCTGCCAATCCATAAGTATGAGAGATTTCTCCATTTTCTGAAATCTTTGATTTCTTTTTTGAGCGACTTAAAGTTAATGTCATACAGTTCTTTCACTTGTTTGGTTAAAGTTACCCCAAGATATTTTATATTATTTGTAGCTATTGTGAAAGGTGTTGTTTTCATATTTTTTTCCTCAGTCTGTTTGTCTTTTGTACAAAGGAAAGCTACTGATTTATTTGAGTTAATTTTATATCTGGCCACTTTATTGAAGTTGTTTATCAGCTGTAGAAATTCTCTAGTTGAATTTTTGGGGTTTCTTATGTGTACTATCATACCATCTGCAAATAGTGATACCTTTATTTCCTCTTTGCCATTTTGTATCCCCTTGATACCTTTTTGTTGTCTTATTATCATAACTAGTACTTTAAGTACTATATTGAATAGATACGGGAGAATGGGCATCCATTTCTGCATCTAAGGAGATGATCCTGTGATTTTTTTTTCTTTGAGTTTGCTTATATAGTGGATTACGTTGATGGATTTTTGTATATTGGTTCAAAATCCTTTTGATTGGGAGGGTTGTAATGACTTTTCCTATTTTCTTATGGCATATGGCCCTGTTTAGATGGTTTACCTGGTCTTGATTTAACTTTGGTATTTGGTATCTGTCTAGAAAACTATCGATTTCCTCTAGACTTTCCAGTGTTGTTGAGTATAGGCTTTTGTAGTGGGATGTGATGATTTTTTGAATTTCCTCCATTTTTTTTGTTATGTCTCCCTTTTCATTTCTGATTTTGTTAATTTGGATACAGCCTCTGGGCCCTTTAGTTAGTTTGGCTAGGAGTTTATATATCCTGTTGACTCTTTCAAAGAACCAGCTTTTGGTTTTGTTGATTCTTTGTATTGTTCTCTTTGTTTCTATTTGGTTGTTTTCTGCCCTGAGTTTCTCCCTTTTCTGCCATCTACTCTTGGGTGCATTTGTTTCTTTTTGTTCTAGAGCTCTCAGGTGTGCTATTAAGTTGCTAGTGTAAGATCCCTCTTTTTTTCTTTTTTTTTTTGGCCAGGCCACTTAGGGTTATAAATTTTCTTCTTAGCACTACTTTCATTGTGTCCCATAAGTTTGGGCATGACGTGTAAACATTTTCATTAAATTCCAAGAAGTCTTTTATTTTTTTCTTTATTTCTTCCTTGACCAAATATTATTCTTAATGAATATACCTAACAGTTATTTTTTTATTTGTTTTTTTTTTTAACTCTCCTACTGATAGATGTCTTTATGGCTTACAAATATTGACAGTAATGATTTCAGGTGGATACTACCAAAAGAGGTAGTTCCTGCTTCTTTGATTCCCCATCAGCATTTGTTATTGGATATTAGATATTATTATTGGTGCTAAATTTATTTCATTGTTTTACATTGTAGTTCCCAGTTAATACAATTTTATGTACTCAGCTCCAGAGTATACACTCTAAAGATTCGTGATTAAAGGTTTCATATTATTCTGTCAATGAGGTGCAATGGAATGTTATTGATGCAAGATCTGATAGAAGATGGTAAGTTGACTTACATACTTAAGAAAAATGTTGGGATGTTCTTTGTCCCTTTCTTTCCCCTCCGACCATTATCACATCCTTCTTCCATAATGTTCTACTATAAAAGGTCTAAGAACATGGCTGTAAGGCAATCAACCAAACAGGCTGAAACTATGGTAAATATGAACCAAAAACTCCCTCTTTCTTATAAGGTGCTTAACTCAGATGTTTTATCACAGCAACAAAACTCTTAACAGAAAAATATTTGTATTTAGCATCACTGTTCTTGTTTACTTTGCAATAATAATAGGCAGTATTGCTTCAACCATTATTTAATAGGTAGATTTTTTCATTACTGCATTTAGGTGCACTTCAATCAGTTTGATGGACATAAGTGGCATTACTTTATAGCATGTTTTAATCATTGATTCAGTGAAAATCACTGGTATAGCACTGGCAGTACCTCTAAAGCAGGGTATTAATAACTTTTCCAATAAAATATGACTTACCTAATTTCTGGGCATTAATCTTATCTAATTATTTTCAAGTTAGAGTGGCAAGTTACAGGTTACAATAAAATATAAAATGCTTGTTTCTGTTTCATAAACACAGAGATTTAGGAATTCAATTATCACTTAATTATATGAAAAGGGAAATCTTAACCCAGCATGTGGTTGTTGCTTTCCATAGCTTCAGTCACTTTTCCAAAACAGCTAAGCTCTACACCATAAGCAGAATACAAGTGCGAATGAAGATCATTGTAACCTTTGAGCTTATTAAAAACCTTTTTAATCAGTAATGTTGGAGATGTTTGCCACTTGAATGAGCTATTAAAATTAAAGTGTAAATAAAACAATAAACATAAAATTTAAACATCAAAGAAAATATAATAAATTTATGAATTTTTAAGGACTTTATCATCTGCCACAAATATTAGTTTTCATATAAAGCAAGTGTAAAATATGATCAAATCTCTATCAGTCATTAGTCTTTGAGTAATTTCATGATCTCCATATTGCCTTGTTTAATTCAGTTCTTCACAAACTACACTTGAGTTGTAGAGTGAAAAATTATAAAGGCCATTTTATGAAATATGTGTAGATTTCTTTGCCCTTAGACCTGGGCAGAAAAATGCAAGTTCCAGAAAGTGGAACTGAATGTAAGATTTTCACTACCCCAGGGCACATTCCAGGTGAAGGACAATGCCCCTGAATCAGAGGACACTTGCTGGATTACATTCCTCAAGCCTCAGGCAGCAGGCCCACCTATGGGTGTGTGTGTGGGGGGGGGGGGGTTGCGAAGCAGGAAGACACATTCCTGACCATAAAGAATACAAGCCATCTAGGTGGGGCTGTGACTGGAGGAAGTGAGAAATACTTTGTAATGACGGTATAGGGGACAGTGACTTGGTAAGACTACATTTTTGAGAAAAATGATTGTACTGAGTAATTTCCATGGCTATTAACCTTTCAGGGTGGGTTTCTCTGGAATGTTTCGCTATTCTTATGTTATGTATCCTTGGCAACTCCTCACCCCCTCCCCACTCCCCTGGTTTCTGGTTTTGCTCTTTAAAAGACCCCTTAACCCATCACTCAAGGCCAAACCTTGCTCTTTAGAGAGAGCTTGTGGTTTGACCACCAGCCAACTTCCCTAATAAAGCCTCTGCTGATTGCATCCAGGTATGGTTTCTTGTGATCTTTGGGTGGTCGTGATTTCTTGAGACTTGAGGAAGGGTCTCCCGAGTATGGGGGTCTTCAGAGTTAGCCAAGAAATGTGCCCTTGTGTTTACTCTTTTTCTCTCTTATACATTCCTTCACTATTGTGGTTTCCCCTCCAGCCTTTCTTCTCAGTCCCTCCCCACCTCCTATCTACCCTATATTCATAACTCCCATTTTTCCTTCAGAAAATGGTAGGCCTCCCAAGGATGTCAATCAAACATAACATATCAAGTTACAACAAGTCCAGGCGCATCCCTTCATTTAAAGGCTGGAAGAGGGAACCAAGTAGGAGAAAAAGGGTCCCCAAATCAGTCAAAAGAGTCAGAAACATTCCTCCATTCCCACAGCTAGTGTTCTCACAAGAACACTAAGCTGAACAACTATAACATATATACAGAGGATATAAGTCAGAACTATAAAAGCTCCCTGATTGTTAGTTCATAGGATCTCTGTGAGACCCTATGAGCCCTGGTGAGTTCATTTTGTGAGCCATTGTTTTGTGGTGTCCTCAAGCAACCCCCTCCTCCTGCCAGATTCTCAAAGCTCTGCCTAATGTTTGGCTGTGGGGCTCTGTATCTGCTTCTGTCACTTGCTAGATGAAACCACTCTGCTGTCAATGTTGATAGATTCCTGTCTGCAAGTAAAGCAGCACATAATTAGGAATTATTTCATTGCTATTTTTCGGCCAGATATGCTTGATTTTATCCTACATCTCTGGGCTGCCCAGACGCTGGTTCTGTTGTAGTTAAAATTAATTAGAGTTTCTACTCACCTTGATCATTTTACTCCCAAAGAAAAGACACAACATTTATAATAAGCCTAGAGCTGGGCAGATATCAGTCCTCTAGGCTATTTTGTCTTTTGTTTCCTGTCAGTAACTTGGAGATATCTTGCCATGTTTCACCTGGACTTCTCTACACCAACTGTTTGGCACTCAGGTCCATGCTCTCACAATCCACATAGACCGTGTCTTCTCTTCTTCTCTCTTTTTCTTTTTCCCGATCTCTTCACCAAGCCTGGAAATGGAAGCACCACCTACCTCTTTCTCAGCTCAGCTATAGGCATCTTTGTTCAAAAAACAATTTAAATTAAGGAGCCAATGTCCATAGCATCATTTATGTGTGTGAGTATCTCTTCATCCCTGAAGATCTCCACATCAGGATTAACCAGAGCTTTAGGGGCCAATATTTCGCATTACAATATACTGCAACAGACCAAACCTCAGCTGCTTCCTGGCCCTCCACATACTGTCAGGCTTAGGCTCCCTTTCATAGCATAGGTTTCTAGTTGGACCCAATCATTGGTTGACCACTCCTATAAGTTTTAAATAATTCCAAGATTCCCATATTGCCCCAGCACATCTTGAAGAGAGGGTTTGTAATCAATCCTTCCATTGGAATTCTTGTACTTTTATTGAAGAAGGCCAGTTTCAACTTTATAAACACTTACTCAGAATCTTCAATTCTAGTCACACTCATGGATTCCTGGGAATTTCCATTGCATTAGGTTTTTACCTCACCCTAAAATACCTCTCAACTTACACTTTCAGAAGTCCCTCTTTATGCTCCATTCACACATCTGATCCCAGCTGTTCTCATTCCCATCCACAGCCTTAAATTAGGGTAAGTTGGATTTCAAAGCAAATTATTTCCCTGCAGGAGTGATGATAAGTCACTGGACTTTGCATGTGTTCTCTACTACTTTTGAAAAGAAAGTCAACTTGTCAGCATCTTACTGAGTCCCATTCTGGGTGCTAAAACCTAATGGCACTAAAACTTTTATTAAAATATAGTTTATCTCATTGTGAAATGATGCCTGAATTTGTGGTAATTTTGCAAACCATGATATAGTCAGAATTACTAACAACCTACCATATAATATTACTCTAAGACAAATTTTTTCTTTGCTATTATTTATTTTCTCTTTTTTTGCAATAATGTTTAGAGTATGTCAGTTTCTATCAATGTTATAGTGTCTCCTGCCTTGAAGTGTATAACACTCTCAGAATTATCAAATTCCTTATCACATAAAAAATGCATAGACACTTGGTATTTTTATAGCCTAAGAGTAACAGACTATGCTGTATAGGAAAATAAGCAAGTATTGATCATGTTCATTATATAGTTTATTTATCCTATAAAATAAAGGAAAAGAGAAAGAAAAAAATCAAAAATTTTAAGAAATATCTAACTATAAAAAGTTTGTGTTTCAAGTTCAAGAAGCTATCAGACATCAACAGATTGAGTTCCACATTGTGGTAACCCAACAAACAATGGTTGTCTTTGAACTTTATCTAGACAATTAAAACATTAAGCCTAAAAAGTTATATCACACTGTTCCCTGATGCAAATATAAACTGACAGCTCCGTATTTACACCTCTCCATTTCTAGGTGTGTTAGGTTCTGAGCCATGGATTTTCTATTAATGTCAGTATGGTTTTAATATTTGTATTTATATGTGAAATTAGACATATATCCCTAGTGCTCTGACTCTTCTACTAAGTGCATCCATTTCAGCTTACTAGTTTATCTCACAAGTCCATCTGAGTCATTATAACTGAGGTAGCTAGCTTAAGAATCAACATATATATCTAATGCTACCATAACTATGGTTTTGGACTAACTCACAGGTTTCCTCCAATTTTAAAATTAAACTATTCTCAGCATGTTTATATACCCCAATTTACTTTCATACCCCTGTTTGAACAATATTTTAGGAATTTTAATATATGCCTAACATATTTCTCTACTGATGTGTGTGTGTGTATGTATACATCAGTACACACACACACATGCCATTAAAATGATATTTGGAGTGTTTATTTTATTTGACAATTCAACTTTTAAAGCATTTTCTAATATTGTATCAATTTCCTTCATTCTTATACAACTTACTAGATTTTTTTGGTAGTAGTTTCTTCAACATTACTATTTGAATGACTTCTTAGATTCTCCATCTCTTAATTTTGAAGTATTTTTAATACTAGCTTTTTGTTCTGTATCTACATATTCACAACTTCTGTGATCACATCTATATTCAGTTTTAGAACTCAACTTTAAAACACACAAAATTGTATTTAAAGACTATCAGTTCTCCCCTCTTCTATTTTTAGTATAGTTCAAACTCAATTCAACAAGTAATAAATTCTTCCCTTCATATGAAAGTTGCTGGATGTGTCTTCTTGTGTCGACCATAATTCTTAGCAGCATTCATAAAAATATTCATGTTTAGTTTGATTTATTTCATCAGTGCTACAAAGTCCTACATTCAAAATATTCCCCAAATCAACCACCAGTTAAAAAGTAGTATTTATTCATGTAAACTTGATGGGTACCTCATTTAATTGATCCTAATATCCACATTCTTTATTTACTGCCTAATTAAAAGCATTTGAAAATAGATAATAAATTAACAAAAGAAAAATTGTTTTATTTTTTCTAATCTCTTACTTGTAACAATTATATTATGAAGAAAAATATCTTTGAAAATTAGTGAATTTTAAACATAAAATTTTGCCAACAATGTTGACAAGTCTTTGAAATTTTACTAAATAACAGTGCAGAATTCTTACCCTTTTAGAGAAACAGATGATTTCTAACTTATGTATATATATAAATTTGTTTTTATACAGTTTTATTAATTTTTGAGAATTGTAAGAATTTTATTTTCACCATATTTTATTTTCACCATTCCCTCATTCTTATTAAAAACACTCTCAACTCCATGCCTACTCATCCAATAGAGTATCTTCATTTGGTTTTAAGTCTGTCATGTCTGATTAATGATGGTTGTATACTTTTCAGTGTGTGGCCATCCACAGGTTCATACTCTACTTTTCAGGATGCACACACATGAAGAAAAGTAAATTACCACCTCCCCTCTTTCAGTGCTGAGATTTTGCTTAACATAAGCTTGAATAAGTCTTGTTCTTGTAACAGTCTGTATAAACTATTCATTATTTTAAAAATACATTCTTTAGAGTTTTCTTTTTTATATTCCTTGCATACTCCAGAAGTTTAACATAATATCCCTTAAATTTATGTTTTCCCCACTGTTATTAGATATGCATTATTTTTGTTTCCATTGCTCTTATCTTTCTGTTTCATACACTCAATTTCAAATCTCATCATGTAGTCCTGATAGTTTACCACTAATAAACTCTCATTATTTTCTTTATCACAAAATAACTCATAAATGTTTAATACAAACATTTTGTTATAACTCCTTCTCTTTAACATGAAGCAATGGAGGGTCAAATTCTGATTTCAGAAAGCAGAATGTGGAAAAAAAAAAAAAAAACCTCACCTAAAGAAAAGGGAACAATCAGGCCCAACGCTAGAGAGAAAAATTATTCTAACCTGATTCTACAAAAGACCAATAGCTACTAAATCTCTAGAATTCTCATATCTAAGGACTAAAGAATGATGGGAAGTAGTTTAACAGCTCTGTTAAGTATAGCAATGGATGTGAAATTGAGTCTCATCAAAGGGAATTTTTACGAAAATCATGGGTTTTCAACAAGTTCTAAACCATTAGAATGATCTTCATAGGGATCAGATATTTGCTAAAGGAACATAAATCATTCCATACAATTGTTTTCTCAATGAAATTACTACCTCACCTCTTGGGCTTTCTCATAAACTACCAATGGATATATATATATGAAGAAGAAAGACTTTCAAGCACAAAGCAAGTCTTACTTGCCATAAAAATGTAGAACAGTGTAAACCAAATTCATGCCTGTCTTAGAGTGAAAAATGGTTCAATAACTCTTTACTTGAACTATTCAACAAATGAACACACTATTTTATGTTCTCAGGTTTATTCCTCTGTGTTTGGGATTTAGTGCAAAGCACACCACAGAGAGTCCACTAAAGCATCTTTATAAGCTGGTGTCACACCCAGAGGTGTACAGAAAATGAATTATTAATGGATTCCTATCAGGGATGTGCTATATCTATCACCTACTTCCATTTAATGTCACAGATTTTTTTTTTTAATTTTGTGAGACACTTACAATCTTCACAGAGACAAGAGAAATTAAGACTAACATTAATTAATTTCTAAAAATGAATCTATATTTTAGGAGGACAAGCATGATCATGTAACCATCTAATTCAGTACTTAGTACAAACTTAAGCATTAATGCTGAGAGTTTTCTAAACTATTTTCAAGTGTGAATTCTTTCAGTGTGTTTTACTCCATCACGTTTGTGATGTACACTTCTTGAAAACTGTTTCAATTTTCATAATGTAATCTTTGTATTTGTATTTAGTTCATCAGATTTCTTTTCTTGTAAATCTTCCTTTTCATGTATAAATAATGCTGCTGCCTATTTCTTCTGAACTGAAACATTCCCTCCCAGCAGAAGGAAGTCATCTTGTAAGACTTATGAAGTAAATAAAATGACGAAGCTCAGAAATTGTGATGATTCAGGAGACCTATCAACAATATTTAAAAATCACTAAACAATTAATGAAGAACAAAGAATTTCTGACCAATTGTTCCAATTTGAAGTGAAAATTGACTCCTACTGACTATAGCAGGTACACCAGAATTGTCACTTTCAGAAGTCACTATCATATGAGGAGTGGACTTTTAGTCATCCATACATCTATGACTATTGACTCACCTATGCTTCTATATGTAACAACAACAACAACAAAAGAACTTAATTTATTAAGTGAGATTGAGTGAACTCGTCTCTGTGGTTTGTCATCATTATTCTACCTGAGACAAGTGGATGAACTGATTTTAGCACCTGTCTTCCCAGAAAAAGACAAATATATAACACATGATGGTTGTTTTATTTCTTTAAAAAAAACTTAAAAATTAACTCATACTTTTTAATTGGATATTTTATTTATTTACATTTTAGATGCCATCTCTTTTCTTCATTTCTTCTCCCTAGAACAAACACCCCTATCCCATCCCCCCTCCTCCTTTTTGCTTTTATACCATTTTAATTACATGCATGTATTAAGGTCAGGTCTACATTGAAGAACTAACAATTCAATAAATGCAAATAGCCAAGGAACAAGCAATACAATAAACACAAATAGTCAAAGAACAAGCAAGGCATTAAACCCAATTACATGAACACTGCAGTGATCACTGTGTCTAAGAGCTTATCAGGATGACCAAAATATTTGAGCCTACTTCCCTGTCCTAGCCCAAAGTCATTTACATGTCTGAAGCCTATTTCTTTGTTTTAGCCTAAAATTTAGATTCCTGTCTGAAATTGCTTCTTTGCTCTAGACTAAAATTTAGATTCCTACCTGAAATTACTTCTTTGTTCTAGCCTAATGTCAAATCCCTTCCTGAAGCCTACTTCCTTGTCCATGGCCAATGTCATATTCCTGCCAAGCAGCTCATTTTCTTGTCCTTGGCCCATGTCAGATTCTTGCAGCCCCAAAGACTCTCTGCATCTCCCACTTTTTTTATCTCATTAACAAGACTGAGCCTGTCTTAGGTCATTCTGAAAGAATGCCTTCCTAACTCATCATGGAATATGCATTATCAAAAGCAATATACTTCTGCCTTAGGTTGGTAAGGCTCTGTGCAGACTCTTACTGGTCCTTGGCTAGACAGCCTGTTACTTTAATAACTCTGTCTGGGGGTTTATTTTCAGGTTCAAGACATGAAAAAAATTAAAAAATTAAAAAATGAACTTTATAATTAAATAAATGATTTTCAAAATATCAAACACAATTAACTGACAATCACTTTTTAAAATATTCAATACCCTTAACTGTCAAGGAAATACAAACTAAAACTACACTGAAATTTTGTCTTACCTCATTTAGGTTGGCAAAGATTAATAAAACATATTGCATCTGACATATGTCATTTGATATATGACTTAAAGCAACTTATGACAGAATCACTTGACAACTATGTGGGAAGAGGGAACATTAATATACTGCAGGTGGAAATCCACATTTGTACAGCCATTATGATAATGAGTGTACAGGTTCCTCAAAAAGGTGAAAGTACCTCTATCATGAGATATAGATTAGTCTCTCTTAGACATATACCCAAAGCACTCACCATATCATAACAGAGATACTTGTTCATCTTTGTTTATTGGTGCTCTCTTTTGCACCAATATTAAGAGTAGCTTAAATGGCCACCTGGAAATTTAAAATTATGAAAGTTGGAGTTATTTGGGTGGAGTAGATAAAGTCACACAATGTGAGGTAACCCACACCCAGATACACAGACATCACATGTTTTCTTTTATAAGTGGATACTACCTTTTAAGCTTTAGAAACCTATTTAATTAAGGATATAAGCAGAGGTTAATTAGCTACTAATAGACTAGGAAGGAGAAAGATGTTCTGTGTAATGGGAACTAGAATACAGTGTTACAAAGTGATATAAGGAAATTATAAGAGGAAAATTAAAAATGGAGTTAGATGAGAAGTTCAACTGTAAGAAGAAATATGAGGAGAAATTACTAATAATAAAGACCTTTTGAATTGCATTTGCAAACCTATCTTCTTAGAACTACACTAAAATATATAAATATGTGAACCAACTTTAAATGAAATTACCATATAATGGGGGAAATAATATCCTACCTAGATATTGTAATCTACTAAATAAAACACACAGAATCAACAAAAAAAAATAAGTCTTTTTGAGTTTCGGGCCAAAGAGGTCCTATCAAGTATTTCAGGCTATTGACAATGGTATGTGTTACCATGATTAGCTGGTGAAAATAGCCTATTGATGAAGACACCATAGTTGTATCATTTAAAAATGAAGGAATTGAGCTGGTCTTCAACTGGACACCTTGTCCTCATTGACTAGTGTTCACAGTTCTGATGGGTTCTATACATGGCATCATAAGAGAAAAGTAATCATCAATCTATAAAAATAATATGAGTTATAATAGTGACCTACCTGAATGAGGTAAAAAGCTCCTTCTGATTGTATTTAAGTCCAAAGACATCAGATGGTACCCATGCTGAGCCCAAAACCTGAAACGAGAATGGTAACAGGTCTTTAGGGAAACCCCATTATTACTATTTTGATAAGTGAACATAACATTTAATGACTTCTGGTGACATTTGATCCATCCATTGAGCATCATTTTGCTTATCCAAGAAGCCTTTTCTTGAAGTAGATAGTGATTAATAAAGAAAACTTCAGAAAGAAAGCACAGAAGAAGATTTTGGGTCATTCAGATGGAAATGGAATATTTCTATCACTGCCATACCTGCATGATTCTGAGATCTATGAGAATGAAGATGTAGAAAGTTTTTAAGAGTGAGAGGTGGTAGATGACCCAAGGAAAAGAATTGTTTTTTTCCAAACATAGTTTAGCAGATACACATGTGAGCTAAAGAGACTGTCATAGCATGCGCAAACCTACACAAACTCAAGCCACACAAAATTAAGTATGGAGAAAATGAACACAAACTCTTAGCCTAGAAGCCATTAACATTTTATAGCTGTGGGAAGAGGAAAGATCAGTCATCTCCAGTGGAGTGACATTTATTATATATCATCAACTCTCCACAGAGTGAAGTTCAGGAATATTTGACCAGTATAAACCAGACTCCATGGTTTGTTTTGCTTATCTCTCTTGTCAGTTTTTTTGTTTTTGTTTTTGTTTTGTTATGTTGGTAAGAGATGAAGTATATAAAGTTGAATGCAGGAGTTGAGGGAGGTTCTAAGAAGAGTTAGAAGAGATAATAGAATGTGACAAATATATTGCATAAAATATTCTAAAAGTTTCATATACAGAATTTAGAAAAAGAAGCCTTTTAAATAAATATATTTTGGAAAATGATAGACCAATGGATTCCTAGATATTTATTTTTGGTTTTCAGTATATAGATATAAGTATTCATAATAACAAAGTTTTCTCTAAGTTCTAAATATTCATTTTGGGCCCCTAAACCACATCTGAAGTGGAATGTCCAAATACATCAACTCTTTTTACCAGACAACTTTTTCTCTGATGTTCCCTATCAGAGAGAATATCACCACAATCCTTCAAGTTGTCAAAGCTTAAAATATTTTTGATGTTTGATGAATATAGTTTGTCTCTGTTGGTTTAATATTTTTCTTTTCAAAATGTCCTTTATATATCCACCAATGAAAAATGTTCCAAAGTAATAAGACTCACATCATGAGATGGTCAAATATTTGTGATTGACAGCAGAGGTAATCTCTGCTGATTCTGCTTGAAGTTGTTTACAATCATGGCAGCTGTACATCACATAGATGTGTCCTCAGAAACTTTCAACAGAAGTTGATTAAATTACTAAGATATTTCTAGGGCAAGTTCACTGGATAATTTTGGAGCTGATGGTACCTTGCATTTCTAGTCTCCATTAAAGAAGTTATACTACAAAATATTTTATTGCATTCAAAGAGTTTCATGAACCGTTGCTTGAGGATACGCTAACACAAAGGACCACCATCTGTTATGAAGAGCTCAATGTGTATATATTATTTCTTTCCATAAAATTAGAACATAAATATATTTTAATAGTACAACATTTCTTTCTAATATGTACTTGTTGTTATAGAAAATCTTAATTTTAAAATAAAAACAAAATCATTGTTTTGTGCTTTTTTTGAAAATTGATTCTTTTCTAGTATAATACATCCCAACCACTCTTTTCCATCCCTCTGGTCACCTAGCTTCCTTCAATATTCCTTCTTGCTTAGATCTATTTTCCTTCATTTTCTCTTCAGTAGAGAGTATGCCTACAAGAAATATCAGCCAAATAGGACAAAACAGGATACAATTAGAAATGACAAAGCCCTCACATTGAACCTGGGGAAAGCAAACCCAATAGTAGAGAATCCTCAAGAGCAGGAAAAATAGATATATGTTTGCTCCCAAGAGTCCCACAAAAACATCAAGCTAACAGCCATAACATTCACGGACCACCTGGTGCAGACTCATGCAGGCTTGGTGCTAGATTTTCATTCTTTGTGAGCTGCTTTAAGCTGAGCCCTGCTTAATTGATTTGGTTAGCCATGTCATCTGTCTCCTTTCATTAATAAGTCTTTTCTCTCCCTCATCTGGGGTTTCCTGAGCTATGAGTCTCCCTCTCTCCCTCTCCCTTTCCCTTTCCCTCACTCTATCCCTTTCCTTTGCCTTCTACCTCTCATCTGGTTGTGGTTCTCTGCACCCATTCTGATCTGCTGCCAAGGAAAGCCTATCGGATGACAACAGAACTTCAAAATATAGATGAGTAGAGCATAGCAGAATATCATTATAAACTATTTCATTTAGAATTTTTTTTGTTGTTGTTGTCAATCATGTTCATTCTACCTTAAGTCTCTGAGCTATCCATCCAGGTTAAGTTAAACAAACATTGGCAGTCCCTCAAGTTGTTCCCTATAGTATATCTGGTATATCTTACAGGATGATCAGGTTGTAGGTGGAAGTTTTTGTGGCTGGGCTGGTGTTCAAATTTTACTTTCTGAAGGCTGAAGAATACCTTCTTGGTGCAAAAACACTACAACCTAGAGGTGAAGGTTCAAAACCTGTAAGAGCTCCACCCTTCTCTATTCAATGAGCTATATAGAAGTTGTCCTCAGCAGTAGGTCCCTGCTGTGAGTTTACAGCCTGGATTATTTAAGAATCTACATGAGAACTTCTTGGCCAATAAGTCATCCAAATATAAACTAGACCCACTACTGGAAGTCTTGCTTGGCTATAAATGTTCAGTTCAGACTCTATATCCTGTATTATTAGACATCCTCACTTGAGACACCCTCATAGATTCCAGAAAGTTTTTGCTGCACTGGCATCAGTTCAGTTTTGTAAAAGAGTATAAACCTTGTCTTGGAAGATATTACTTATGCAATAAATATGCAATGAATATCTGAAGGATGGCAATAAATATTTCAAGCATGTATGACATCATTGTGAAATTATAGCCCCAGAGTGAGTCTAAACATATTAAAACAAAATAGTTGCATTTCTGAATTACAATGCAATAGCATTAAAATAACACTTAAAATAATACTTAAAAATTATTAAAATAATAAGGGGGAAAGTTTTCAAAGATATACAAACATATTAAAATTAAGTGATTGAACCTGAGGAACCAACAAATTAGGGAGGAAGTTAAAAAGAGAACTTTGGAAAAAAATGATAGTAAAGACACTGCGTAGAAGAAACCAAACCTGTTCCTCTAAGACAATAATTAGAAGAAGAATGATAGCAATCCATGCTTAAGTTACAATTTAAAACATTATAAAATAAAAATGATCACCACTTATCAGTAACTTGGTCAACAAAAGAAAACAATGTTATCTACAGATAGTGAAACAGATACCAAAAATATGAAAATAATAATTTTAAGGTGCTTAATTACCTATATCAAATATTATTCTTCATAAGAAATCTTAAGTTATCACATCTTACATATATATATGTATATATAATACATATATACATATATACATATATATGTAAATATGCATACTAAAAATATACATATATATAACATATGTATACATATATGTAAATATGCATATATATATATATATATGAATACAAACAGAACAGAACTCTAGCATGACAGGTGAATTAGCTTCATAAAGTATTTTCCTTATAAGCATGAAAACTAGACTTTGTTGTCTATAGTACAATGCTAAACAAAGAATTCTTAACTGAGGAAATTCAAATGGCCAGAAGCACCTAAAGAAATGTTCAACATTCTTAGTCATCAGGGAAATGCAAATCAAAACAACCCTGAGATACCACCTCACACCAGTCAGAATGGCTAAGATAAAAACTCAAGTGATGGTAGATGCTGGCGAGGATGTGGAGAAAGAGAAACACTCCTTCATTGTTGGTAGGATTGCAAACTGGTACAACCACTCAGGAAATCAGTCTTGCAGTTCCTCAGAAAATTGGACATAGCACTACCTGAGGACCCAGCTATACCACTCCTGGGCATATACCCAGAAGTTGTTCTAACATATAACAAGGACATATGCTCCACTATGTTCATAGCAGCCTCATTTATAATAGCCAGAAGCTGGAAAGAACCCAGATGTCCTTCAACAGAGAAATGGATAAAAAAAATGTGGTACATTTATACAATGGAGTATTACTCAGCTATTAATAATAATAAATTTGAGAAATTCTTAGGCAAATTGATAGAACTAGAAAATATCATCCTTAGTGAGGTAACCCAATCACAAAAGTACACACATGGTCTTTACTTACTGATAAGCTGATATTAGCCCAAAAGCTTGAAATAGCCAAGATTCAACTCATAGACCACGTGAAGCTCATGAAGAAGAAAGACCAAGTGTGGATGCCTTGGTCCTACTTGGAAGGAGTGACAGAATACTCAAGGGAGCAAATATGGAGACAAAGTGTGGGACAGAAACTGAAGGAGGGGCTGTCTGGAGACCACTCTACCTTGGTATCCATCCCATGTGCAGTCACCAAAGATAGATGCTGATATGGATGTCAGGAAGTGCATGCTGACAGGAGCCTGATGTAGCTGTCTCCTCTGAGGTCTGCCAGACATATCCAGAGGCAGATGCTTGCAGCTACCCACTGATCTGATCAAGGGTTCCCAATGGAGAAGTTAGAGGACTGAAGGAGCTGAAAGGTTTGGTGGCCCCAAGAGGAGAGCAATAGTGCCAACCAACACGAGTGTCCCAGGGTCTAAACCACCAGCCTGGGAGCACATAGGGAGGGGCCCATGACTCCAGCTGTATACTTATGGTAGGATGGCTGTGTTGAGCGTGGGTGGGAGAGGATATCCTTGTTCCAACGAAGGTTGAACACCGAGAAGGGAGGAATTTGAGGGTGGGGAGGTGGGAGTGGGCGGTAGGTGGGAGCACACCCTCTTGGAGGCAGGAGTAGGGGGATGGGATATGGAGTTACTGGGTGGTGGGGGAATGGGGTAAGGGGATGAAATCTGAAATGTAAATAGAATATCCAATAAACAAAAAAAAAAAAGAAAGAAAAGAAAAAAAAAAAAAAAAAAGAAAGAAAGCCAGGCAGAGTGTCTTACATTTGTATATCCAATACTGAGGGTATAGAAACTAGGTTGTCTTTTGGCCTTTTTGGCTAGTGAGTCCAGCCTACATGTTAGGTTCAAGACAATGGAGAATCATATCTTAGAAAATAAGGTGGAAAGTTTCTCAGGAGCAAAACTAAAATTGTTCTATGGCTTACACATACATGTTCACACACATACATGTTCACACACATACATGTACACATAAGAATTGGAATTGATATGCAAATTATAGCAAAAATAGTAGCAGACCCAGACACATTTTATAAGAATAAAAGTCAGGGACTCATCATTCATTTATTTAGTGAATAAAACCTTTCATTTTCATCATATTACCTTTATTATTTTCCTTAAAAATGTTTCCTACAATATATTTTGATCACAATTTTACTCTCCTTTTATTTTCTCCCCATTGGAATCATTGTAACTAAGTACTGAGCCAACTTTGTTCTATGTAGGTTCAGTAAAGATCTTTTACCAATCTGTAGGCTGACATATTGACCTATAGACAGTGTCCTCTGTCTTACAGAAGCTTTTTGGTCTTATTTCCCATTGGTGCCATATATAAAAATGAGGTCCCATTGATCAATTGTTGATCTTACAGCCTGAGCCACTGGCATTATGTTCAGGATAGTGTTTTCTGTACCACTGCATTCAAGGCTATTTCCCACTTTCTCTTTTATTAGTTTTAGGGTATTAGGTTTTATGTTGACATCCTTGATCCACTTGGACTTGAGTTTAATGCAGGGTAACAAACATGTATTTATTTATATTTTCTACATGCAGATATCTAGTTAGACCAGTGCCACTTGTTAAAGATGCTTCCCCCCACCCCCCAAATTGTATGGTTCTGGCTTCTTTGACAAAAAGCAAGTGTTCCTAGGTGTGTGGGTTTATTTCTGTTTTTGATTCAATTCCATTGATCAACCTGTCTGTTTCTATACCAATGCCATACAGGATTTATCACTATTGCTTTGTAGTGCATATTGAGATCAGAGATGGTGACACTTCCAGAAGTTTGTTTATTGTGCAGGATTATTTTAGTTTTCTAGAGCTTTTTTTTCTATATGAACTTTGAGAATTGCTTTTCCAAGGTTTATAAAATGTGTGTTGGAATTTTGATGGTGATTACACTAAATCTAAATCTAAATCTGTAGACTGCTTTTAGTAAGATGGCCACTTTTACTATGTTAATTCTAGTGCTCCATGAGCATCCGACAGAGGAGTAATATCCAAAATATATAAAGAAAACAAAAAGGTAGAATCCAACAAACTATATAATCCAATTAAAAATGGTAATCAGAGCTAATCAGAGAATTATCAACAAAGGAACATTGAATGGCCAAGAAGCACTTAAAAATGTTTAACATTCCTCATTATCATAGAAATACAAATAAAAACTCTCTGAAGTTCCATATTACACCAATCAGAATGGCTAAGATCAAAAACTTGGGTAACTATTTCCATTTTTCTGAGGATTCACAAGACTGATTTCCAAAAACTTCCTCCCGTCAAAAGGAAATTCAGGGACAAAAAGTGGAGCAGAGTCTGAAGGAAAGGCCATCCAGAGACTGCCATGCCTAGGGATCCATCCCATCTGCAGACACCAAACACAGACACTATTGATGGTGCCAAGAAGAGCTTGCTGATAGGAGCCTGGTATAGCTGTCCCCTGAGAGGTTCTGCCAGATTCTGACCAATACAAATGTAGATGCACACAGCCCAACATCTGACTGAGCCCGGGAACCCCAATGGAGGAGTTAGGGCAAGGACAGAAGGAGCTGAATGGATTTGCAACCCCATAGGAAGAACAACAATATCAACTAACCAGAACCCCCAAAGGTCCCAAGAACTAAACCACCAACCAAAGATTACCCTTGTGAGGGACGCATGGGTATGTAGCAGAGGATTGCCTTATCTGGCATCAATGGGAGGGGAGCCCCCTTGGTCCTGTTGAAGCTTGATGAATCAGCATATGGGAATGTTAGGGTACTTAGGCAGGAGTGGGTGAGTGGTTGGGGTGACCACCCACATTGAGGCAGGAAGAGCAGGGAAGGGATAGTGTTTTGTGGAGGGGAAACTGGGAAGGGGAATGTATTAGTCAGGGTTTCTATCCCTGTACAAACATCATGACCAAGAAGCAAGTTGGGGAGAAAAGGGTTTTGTAGGTAATTGGCTGCTGGGAAATGCTGAGGGTTCCTCCAGGCAAAAGTTAGGCATGGCTGCTGTGGCTCCAGTGGCTCATTAATGGCTTCTCCATGGTTCCTCATGGCATGGTCCAAATGACAAGAAAATCCATGGGATTTTACAGGGTTTAACGTCATGGCAGATGGTGGATGGATCTGGATGCACCCTCCAAAACCTAGGGCAGACCTGAGTTAAATAGGGAAGGAGAGAGGGAGGAGGGGCTAGGGAAGAATGCTTAATTGATTCCACCCTCTGGCCTTCAGGTACCTCATTAGTATGTAAACCTCTCTAGGGCCTGAGGCCTGTTCCTCCTGATTGTTGGCCATAGACCTCTCTGTGGGAGTGTTTGTTGGAAGGCTGAAGCTAAATGAAAAGAATCAGGGCCTGGGAGCAGAGCTGAACTCCTGCTGTCCAATGAGGTTCCAGGGTTCCAAGCTTCTCACAGCCCACTACCCCACAAGGCTTATTCAGCTTAAACCTTCCACATTGCTGTTGATCACCAAAGGAAATCAGGACTGGAACTCAAGCAGGTCAGGAAGCAGGAGCTAATGCAGAGGCCATGGAGGGATGTTACTTACTGGCTTGCTTTCCTTGGCTTGCTCAGTTTATAGAACCCAAGGCTACTTGTCCAGGGATGGCACCTCTCCCTTTAATAACTAATTGAGAAAATGCCTTATAGCTGGATTTTGTGGAGGCATTTCCTCAACTGAGGCTCCATTCTCTGTGATAAATACAGCTTGTGTCAAGTTGACACACAAAACCAGTCAGTATAGGGGATAACTCTTGAAATGTAAAATAAATAAAGTAACCAACAAAAATAAAATAAAAAGAATAAAAAATTTAAAAACAAAATCTCAAGTGACAGCACATGCTGGTGAAGATGTGGAGAAAGAGGAACACTCCTTCATTGCTTGTGGGATTCCAAACTATAACAACCAATCTGGAAATTGGTATGGCAGTTTCTCAGAAAACTGGAAATATTTCTACTTGAATATCCAGCTATAGCACTCTTGAACACATACTCAAGAGATGCTTCACCATACCACAAAGATAATTGCTCCACTATTTTCATAGCAGCCTTATTTGTAATAGCCAAAAACTGGAAATGACCCAGATGTCCTTCAACAAAAGAGTAGATACAGAAAATGTGGTTCATTTACACAATAGTATACTATTCAGCTACTAAAAACAAGGACATTATGAATCTTGCAGACAACTGAATGGAACTAAAAAATATCATCTTGAGTGAGGCAATGTTGGGTTGTAGTGTGTGTGGGTCTGTTGTTGGGCTGAATTGTGGGTCCCATGTCTGCCTCTTCCAAGGGGCAAGGGCTCTGGCTCAGAGAAGCAGAGGGGCTGGAATCAGGCAGACATTGGGCTGTGTGAAGCCATGGGACTCTGCTCCAGGGGTGGGGAAACACAGTCTGAGGTCTCTCATGGGCTGGAGCTCTTGGCTTGAGGGTCTCTGGGCCAAAAGGTGGCCAAGAATCACTTGGTTATCAAGAGGCCCTTGGGATCCTTCTCTCAGGTGCCACTGAGAGGCCACGGAGGGTTGAGATGGGGGTGTACTGGTTAGATCACCACAGCTGAAGGGGGGGAGGGTGAAGGATGAGCTCTGACTGTGTCCCATGGGGATGATACTCTTGGTCTCAATGACTAGCTTGGCTGAGTCTCAGTGAATGGAACATAAAGAGGTCATTGGAGGGAGATTAGATGACCACGTGATAGTTAAAAAAACTTCACCATGGTTCCCCACGGCAGGTCTATGGTCTTAAAATGTTTATTGTCATGGTGGAAAATAGATGACACTATACCCCTGTATTCTCAGGGCAGGCCTGAGGTTAAATATCTTTTGCAAGGAGAAGGGTCTGGGAAGGAATGTTTATTTGGCTATGCCCTCTGGCCTTTAGGTATCTCATTAATATGAAGATCTATCTTGAGGTTCGGTAGCCTCTAGTCATGCCCACTACCCATGGAGGGGTTAGTAGGATCATTGTCCTGTGTGACCAATGACAACAGACCTCTTTGTGAGGGGGCTGTAGCTATGTAAAAGGAGCCAGGTACCCAGGAGCAAGGCCAAACTCCTATTGTCCCTGAGAGTCTCCAGGATTCAAAACCTGCTCAACCAGGTAAACAACTGCCTCTCACAACCCACTTCCCCACAAGGTAACCCACATCCAAAAGGTCATGCATGCTTTGTACTCACTGATAAGTGGAAATTGGCCATAAATTACAGGATACCCATGATATACTCCACAGACACAAAGAAATTAAACAAAAAGGAAATCCCCAAGCAAGAAAGCTTACTTAGCAGAGAGAAATGTATAGTCATAGGAGGCAGAGGGAGGAGGGAAACTGGGTGAGGGGGATAGAGAAGATAATAAGGGGTCAGAATCAGCTATGGGAAGGACAGGAAAGAGGGCTAGAAAGACAGGAGAATGAATGGAGATCTGTAGCTGTTGCTTGTCTCGTCTAAAAGCAATGTGGAATAAGGAGGAAAGAAGGATGGAGCAGAGACTGAAGGATGGCCAACCAGTAACCAGCCAAACTTGAAACCTATTTCATGGGCAAACACTAATATCTGACAGTATCAATGAAACTCCATTGTACTGGCAGACAGAAGCTTAGTATGGCTGTCTTCTGGGAGGCTCTATTCAGTGTCTGACTGAGTCAGATACAGATACCCATGGACAAATATTGGACAATAGTTGAGGACTCTTATAGAGGAGTTGGGGGAAGGATTGAAGGTTCTTATGAGAATGGGATCGCAACAGAAGTACCAGAAAAGTCAACTAGAATGCACCTTTGGCAAGTCTTGGGCACTGGAACACTAACCAATTAGCATCCATGAGTTGGACCATGGCCCCTGGCACATAAGGGTGCCTTGTCTGGCTACAGTAGGAGAGGATGCACCTGGACCTGTGGAGTCGTGGTAGGCTATGGTATGGGATCTCCTGTAGGGGGTGCCATCTCAGGGGAGATAGGGAAAGGGTGAAGTAAAGAGACTGTGGTGGGGACTTTGAGGGAGGGGAGCATTTGGAATTTCAATGAATAAATTAATTAATAAAAAAGAATTCTGAGCCAAGCAGTTTAAGTAAGTAAGATTAATTTTGTTTCACAGTGGTAGAAGTTTGAATCATTTATCTTTACTGTTTTTGGGTTGGTAAATGTAAAAATAGAATATTGACAGAAAGACTACATATGAAGAAAAGTGACTTATCTCAATGTAATACAGAGTTTGGGAGCATGATAATGAATTTGGGCTAGGACAGAGAAGTTGGCTCAGATATTTTGGTCATCCTGATTAACCCCTAGAAACAATGATCATGGGAGTGTTCACAAAATTTTGTTTATTGCCTTGCTTGTTCCTTGAATATTTGCATCTATTGTATTGCTAGTTCCTCAACCTAGAACTGACATTAACACATGCATGTAATTAAAATGGTATAAAGGGGCTGGAGAGATGGCTCAGTGGTTAAGAGCACTGACTGCTCTTCCAGAGGTCCTGAGTTCAAATCCCAGCAACCACAAGCTCACAACTGTCTGTAACTCCAAGATTCCACACCCTCACACTCAGACATACATGCAGGCAAAAACACCAACGCATGTGAAGTAAAAATAAATGAATAAATTAAAAAAATGGTATAAAAGCAAAACAGAGGAGAGGGTGGGTGGGATGGGGGTTTCTAGGGAGAGGAAATGGGGAAAGGAGAAGGCATCTGAAATGTAATAAAATAACATATTTAATGAAAAAAAGAAGGAAAGATTTGGAGCAAACTAGTAAGTGGATTTCTCAAGGATTATAGCCTCATTGACCAACATCCTCTAATTAGAACCTGTAGTGATTGCTGTTTGTAAGCTTGACACAAACCTAGGCGATATCTGGGAAAGATAGATTTTAATTGAAAATATGTCTCTATCAGATTACCTGGGGGAAATTTGCAGAACACTTTCTTGAGTAATGATTCATGTGGGGAAGGTTCAGTCAACTGCAGGTGATCCAGCCTTAGACAGTAGGTTGAACAATCTCCGATTCAGCCATCAAGTAAGCAACTTTGTTCCACTACCTCTGCTGCTTCACTATCAGGATACAGGTTTTTGCCATGAGTTACTGCCTTTGGCATTCCTCAGTGCTGGAGTGTTATTGAGGAGATGTATACTGCAATAAATATTTATTTGTCTGAAGTTGCTTTTAGTCATGATGGTTTAACACAGCATTAGAAAAGCAATTGAGGCAGGACTACTACTTAATTTTAATACCTTAGTATAATGCCATAAAAGACAAAAGCCATCAAGGGATCAAACTACTATTAGGGTCAGATCATTTGTAAGCTAATCAACTCCCTTAGACCTCATCGTCAACCCAGGTGAAATAGTTTTAACAGTAGTTTAGAGGGAGGCTTGCTTTATACATCCTTGATCAACACACATCCTAAATATCTCAAGGAAATGCTATCAAACATAATAAAATATTATAACAATGAGTGTTTCTCCTTCCATAATGGGTTATAAACCATGGATATGACAATATTTCAATATATTTAAATCAATAGATATGCCATAACCCACCAATGAAATGCAGCATATTTCTGAAATTTGTATGGTGATATAAACAAACAACAAACTAATCACCCCAAACCTCAGTTAATTAAAACCATCTAGTGGAAAAAGTACAGCACAGATACTGACCGCTTATTATCAACATAGTTGAGATTAACTCAAGTTACAAAACAAACATTTTTACAAAGAATGATACTAGGAAAAACTGATTATTCATGTACAAAAATAAATAAAGTCTAACTATTTTTCTCATCAATTAGTTAAAAATTAGTTAAACATAGCAAGTTAAATATATGACCTAAGATTATTAAATTATTATAAAAAATAATGGATAGGATACTTAGGACACTGAAAACAAGAAGTTTTTTGGAAAACTTCTAAAAGCAGATAAAGAGACCAAATGAAAAACTGGGAACTTAACTACTCATAGTCAACAAAATGATGTGGCAATTTACAAAATAATAGAAAATATTTTTTGAACTTATATCAGACAATAGGTTAATATTTACATATGCAAGGAAATCATAACTAATAACGGAGTAGAGACAAATATATTAACACTTGTTTATTCTGGGTTTGGGTTTCCCATTTTCTAAAAAAGACATACAAGCAAAAAGATAGTCAAGATACCTTTCAATAACAGTTTTGCAGAAATGACCAATAAGCTACCACTGAAGCAGACCATATGGAAGTTTCTCAAGAATTAAAAACAAACAAACTACCCAAGTAACCATCAAAACTCATTAAAACAGAACAACCATGTGATCCCGCAATCCAATTCATTGGTATGCAAACAACACACAAAAGTCAGTGTTTCAAAAAAACATTTGTTTGTTTTCCCTTCTAAAGAACTGCTTATAATAGCCTAAATATTTTAAACTGAGTACCCATTAAATGATGAAGGATGATACAATAAGGAACAACTATACTGCTTAATATTATTCATCAATAAAAAGAATTCTAGCCGGGCGGTGGTGGCGCACGCCTTTAATCCCAGCACTTGGGAGGCAGAGGCAGGTGGATTTCTGAGTTCGAGGCCAGCCTGGTCTACAGAGTGAGTTCCAGGACAGCCAGGGCTACACAGAGAAACCCTGTCTCGAAAAACCAATAAATAAATAAATAAATAAATAAATAAATAAATAAATAAATAAATAAAAAGAATTCTGGATTTGTGGCAACATGGATACAACAAGAGATTGTTATGTTAACTGAAATGACCCAAACGACCAAATAAAAAATTCTACATGACCTCATATACTATGAAAATAGTCATTTATAGAAACTGGGAATATAATTCTATTTTCATAGATTATGGAGAGCAGATATAATGAAAAGATGAAGAAAATGTCAACTAAAGTAAGCTATGCTTTTATACATGGGAAAACTTTATAGATCTAAAAATTTTGGACAAACATGTTTTCAGTATAAATCAATGGTAAATGTGTGTGTGTGTGTGTGTGTGTGTGTGTGTATACATGGACAAAATTCACTCAATAGTATGTAAAACTTTTGTATTTTATGCATCATTTAAAAACAAAGAAAGTCAAATGAATGTAAACAACATTCTAGTTTTTGAAATGCAATTATATCCTCCAAAACAATAATATGGAATACAGCATGTGAAGGTACCTATAAGGTAAACATAGAGATATATTTCTTTGTTTTTATACATTTAAAATAAATCTGATTTTAAACTAATGTTAATTTATTATTTCCACCTATGTATTTAAAAGAAAATATATTGAAAATAATATATAAAAAGTATGGGTTAAAAACCAGATTATGGAACTAGCTACTGCAATTGAACACTTGAGACTTTTTGGCAGCAATTTAACATTACCCATATTACTGGGATTCCTTATCATTGTCAAGGACAAGGGACTGTGGAAGGAACCCATGGAACTTTAAAATAATATCTTCATGAAATAAAAAAGAGGAAGGTATATCCCTGTATATCACAAAATTTATTTAAATCATGTTCTGTTAATTTTAAATATTTTAAAGAAATTGGAATAACAAGGAACTTTGTTGAGTGTTTATGGCACTCTACAACTAGGCATATTTATGCATAGGTGAAAATGAAGGATCTACTTACTAGCATATGGCATGATCCTGATCAGGTGTTTAACATGGGGAAGAGGACATGTTTGTGTTTTTTCTGCAGGATGCCGAAGAAGCATGGTGACTGCCAGAGTGACTGGTGAGACAAGCTAATGCCAGGACAAAGAATGATGCTGACCTATGAGCTTGCTGAGTGCCCTGACAAGGGTGACTGGGAAGCTGTATTGGACATACGTTCCAGACCCACCACTACTTACCTATATCCCTTATGGGACCAGCTCTTTACCTCAAGTTTGTAGACCTTGTGGAAGAGAGAATCAAAAAGAGAAGTTATAATCTCTCTTGTATTGTTCTTTTTTATGTTTTCATTCTTTTTTCTTTTTTTTAATTTATTTTTATTGGATATTATATTTACTTTACAGATTTTAGCCCTTACCCTCCTTACCCCCACCACCCAGGAACCTCCTATTTCATTCCCCCCTCCTCATGCTTCTATGAGGATATGCCCTACATACTACCCACTCCCACCTCCCTACCCTCGAATCCCCCTGCCCCCACATCCTTCATGGGACCAAGAATCTCCTCTCCCAACTATGCCCGACAAGGCCATCTTTCCCTTCATGTACAGATGGAGTCATGGGTCCCTCCCTATGTGCTCCCAGGCTGGTGGTTTAGACCCTGGGGAGCTCTTGGTATTGTTGCTCTCCTCATGGGGCCACAAACCCTTTCTGCTCCTTAGTCTTCTCTCTAACTTCTCTATTGGGAAACCCTTGATCAGATCAGTGGTTAGCTGTGAGCATCAGCCTCTGAATGTGTCAGCCTCTGGCAGACCTCTAAGGAGACAGCTATATCAGGCTCTTGTCAGCATGCACTTCCTGCCATTTACATCAGTGTGTACCTTTGGTGACTGTACCTGGAATGGATACTCAGGTGGAATGGTCTCCAAATGGACCCTCCTTCAGTTTCTGTCCCACTCTTTGTTTCCATATTTGTTCCCTTGAGTATTTTTGTTACTCCTTCTAAGTAGGATGGAGGCATCCACACTTGGTCTTGTATTGTTCTTAAATGTTACCAGTTATTCATACTTGATCATGGACTGGTCTAGAAATCAATCCAATATTGGAAATAACAGTCTTCACTTGGAAGTCTGGTTCTGGACATTTTCAGAAACATATTTAAAAGTTAGCTGCAGTTCGCTATGATGTTATGTTAGCAAGAGATAAAGTTGAGGCAGGATCTGGATTTCAAGCAGGTGTTAGTACATGTGTTAAGGCTCTTCCAACTGACAAGTTAAAATTACTTTTGTTTCTTCTACAGTATTTAAAGTAAGTTGCATTTATTGGACACTTTCTAATTGTATCTTTAACTATATTAATTGCTAACTGTATTATTAAATTGAAATATTTTTACTCTTAATGTTTAAGTTTTGATTTAGATCATATAAAGGTTTCATTCCATATGCAGTTTGTCTCTTTGCTCAAATGGTAATCTCCTGTACTGTAAGAATCTTGTTACATTCATGAAACAATTTATTTTTGCTTTAATGTCTACTCAACTAGGGTTCTGTACAAAAATCATTTTGTGTGCCAATGCCTCGACGATTTTCACTTTCTTTTGTATCAGATTTGCGGTATTCACTGTTATGCTGAACTTTTTGATTCAATTTGCAGTTTAGTTTTGTGCAAGATTGCAGATGTTGATCTATTTTCATTCTAAATGCACCCATCCTGCTTGACCAGCAGCAATTGTATGTTTCTCATTGTGTATAACTCTTTCTCAATTAATTTATATATCGACTTTCTTAAGTTGAAGCCAGTTCCTCAATTGTCTTTCTCTGATACGTTTGTTTTAGATTTTGTAACTCCAAAATTAGCTTCCAAACTTCAAGTGTGAAGCAGAGTTTGCTTCTGCCAAGTATATCACAGAACTGTTTCTTCTTGCAGTTATTTCTTCATGACAACCTTTGAGAGTGTTCTTGACAAGTTCAAAAACAGGTTTGTAGAAATATTGATCTTATGAGTATTGAAGCCATAAATTTAATTATAAAGAATTGACATCTTTAAAGCATCCTGTTTTTTCTTCTGGAGAAGCTTCTTTTATCTATTTGTAAATACAGAATTTCTTTCCCCAGGAATATCCCACTCTTAGGAATCAAGAATGATTATTTTTATTGATATTCACATATTATATACCATTGTTTCAATTTTGCTGCATTTTATAATGATATGGTTTTCCTAGATTATATCAAATCTATGTGGGAAAGATTAGAAGAGCCAGGATAGAATGGATGATCTAAGAAAACAGTATCTTTTAGAAAGGAAGAAATGATGCACATCTAAACTCTTGGAGATTCTGACAACAGGAACAAAGTCTGCTCAAACTAAAGCCAGCCATTTTTCTCAACATGGAGAAAAGCAAGTAGGCAAAACATTCTACCTGTAGCTTTAAGAAAGCTATTTGCAATTGATTCCTGATGCAATAGGAAAATCAGGTTTCTGGAGGAGAATGTCATAACACTGGGTATATTGATGATAATCTAGGACAAGTCTCAAGTTCAAGGGTGTTTGATAACATAAAACAGAGTGTAGGTGTACACTTTAAACTTTTTTTTGATATTTAAATATTTATGAATACTCATCCGCTTTACTGAAGTCTACTAAATTTTTTATACCCCAAATATTATTTTCAAATAAATCCTGATATTTTCTTTTGCATTAAAAATTATATTTCATTATTAATATGAGTTCCCATAAAGAATTATCTAAATATAAAAACAATTTTGTATGGAAAAGTTGAAGGGTTTTTAGAAACAAAAATACCTCATAAGGATATTAATAACAAATTCTATTTTAAGTGAAAAGAAATATAGAAAGAACAAAAATCATGATTAGCAAAAAAGCAATGTAAACTCCCATTTAGATGGCAAGAGATGTGAGAATTCAGAGAATGGTAAAGGAATTAAGGATGGTAAATAAGTAAAATACATTGTATACACTCTTAAGAATGAATAAAATAAGTCAAATGCTTTTTTTTGTTTGTTTGTTTTTGTTTGTTTGTTTGTTTTTTTTGTTTGTTTTTTTGTTTTTTCGAGACAGGGTTTTTCTGTGTAGCACTGGCTGTCCTGGAACTCACTCTGTAGACCAGTCTGTCCTCGAACTCAGAAATCCACCTGCCTCTGCCTCCCAAGTGCTGGGATTAAAGGCATGCGACACCACTGCCTGGTGTCAAATGCCACCACTGCCCAGTGTCAAATGCGTTTTTATATAAACAAAGCTATTAAGGATTCTGTAATGTACCAAGTAAGATGCTAGGAAATCATAAAGGGTTCAGAAACTAGGAGGCAGAGTACCTGTCTGGAAGGGACAGAGAAACAGACATTTGTGATACTGATCTGTAATGTTTATGTTGTTTTTATTGTTGTGATGGTGGTGATTATAACAGTTGTGATTATTCTTTTGTACAATCAGTTTATATATCACTTCTGTCCCAGATATATTAGCACTTGTTTTAGTTTGACCCATAATAATACAAAAAAGTCTGTGTGTCTGAGCTTCTTTTATAAAAGTTTATGAATCTTTCACAAGTGCTAGCATGAAAATTACTTGACTGCCTTGAATTCCAAGGAACCTAAATGTCTGTGGGAATGGAGGGTTTGTGGTTCCCATTTACATTCCATCAACTCTTGTGCAATTTGTCAATGTCAAAATTGGCACATTGTATTCACAGACAGCTCTGCGCCATTATAGCTCCAAAGATTACATTATGTTACAGTGTATTCAATTCCCTCAAGCAAGAAATAGGATGGCTTCCTATAGGTAAAAATATTTAGTTTCACAGTGAAACTGATCATTTCTGCCTCTCTCCTTGCTTTTAGCTATTTTTCATTTGTGAATGTGATGTTAAGAAATGAGTCACAGTTTCAATCCTGCACATAAAGTGCAATGTGGATAGGAACAGAATTGCTGAAAGGTCCTTGTTAATTAAGATCTGACAATTGATAACATTTTGAAAGGGTTAAACAGATTATTCTAAATATAAACAACAAAAAAGAGTAATAATGACAATGAACTCCTGAGATACAAAAATGGGGAAGTATACAAGAGAAAGAGACACATTGGGAAACATTTGTAAAATATGTGTTCTATAATACAGGAAAAAATGAGATTTTCTTTTTTTAGTCTATAAAACATAATCAAGTCCAGGAAACTATACATTTTAAAGAAATGTGTAATCAGAGCCCATAAGAATCTTTCTTCCTGTTCTCCATCTTGCTATGCTTTCTGGAAAGCTATTTCAGTGCTAAACTAATAGTGTTCCTCCTCCTGCTTTGGGGGCAAGAGGTTTAGGGACTGGATCAACCTCTACCCCTTTTCTGCTCTCCTACATCTCCCCTGCAGTGATTAGAAGGAGCTACCTCCACATGTTCCTGCTGAATAGCTTTTAGTGTCTCTGTTGAGACAAATGCAATTTGTTAGAGAATGAGATGCTCCTGTTTACTCCACAAAATACCGGGGCTGTCATTGTAGTGGTAGCCGTCTCTTCCTTTATCTTCTTACTTTTGATATTAGATTTCAGGCTTTTGTGTATTTATTTGGTTTTCATCACTGTTTTCACAGTTTGTTTAAATGCTGGCTCTTGATAGCTCCTTTCTCCTGTGCTACAATCATAGGCATGTGAGGCCACACTCATCTATTCCTTATCTTGAGGATTAATATTATTAAGATTTTTCCTTTATTACTATTAATTATAAGTTAATATCAATTTCACAATGATGCCATCTAAATAAATAAAAACTTAAGAATTCAATGGTAATTGCAAATGAAAAATATTTTACTGTTATTCCTCAAAAATTTTAGGATCTACATACAAAACTAGAAAAGTTTTTTAAATTACATAGAAGCACAATATTCTCAGCAGGCAAAGGTACTGTAATCAATTCCTGATGACATGAATATTATCCCCCTTGGGCTCTGAATACTGAAAGGAAAGATTCCTGTAAGTTAACTTCTGACCTCTGTGTGTGCTCCAGGGCATGTGTATACAACACAACAAGCATACCCATAACCTTCTACATTCACAAATACATATATATTTCTTTTAAAAAGTCACATTAAATATACATATATACATATTCATACATGTACATGTATACCCATAGAGAGTGAGATACATAGATACTTAGATATATGATAAATCGATGGAAAAAGAAAGAAGCACAATATTTTCACAAAGCTGTATTCAGTTTTTATTTTCAATAAAATATACAAAAATATTTTGGCAGATTTAGTAAAGCACACAAGGAAGTGAACACTTAACTATGCATTGGTTGGTAGAAACAACAAAGGAAGCAATATATTATTGTGATGTCCTGGGCCCCACTATCAGATTTGTTAGATGATACACAGTAAAGTTAAATAAAATGTAAAATAAAATAAAAGCTGAGGATGTAGGGAAGCCAAACTACATTTCCCTAGAAAGCATATCACACTACTACGGTTGGCTGCTAAAATATATAAATGCATGCATTGATTAAAGAACATTGCTTTCAATCTACTCACAAAGACAACTAATTTGTAAAATATTTGAGAACAATGTCATAGAATAACATTTAGAAACAGCTCAAGCAGGAATATTAACACATCCATTTTTATGATCAAGTACAGAAAAATTCTTCCAATTTATGGCTCTTAAAATTGAGAAAACATAATGTAGATACTTATATGATTTTTTCATGTTCATGCAATTTATTATAAAAGTAAAAAATAAATTTTTAAAAACAGAAATCTTTGATATAACAAGTATAGTTTCGTCAACTAATTAAAAAAAAATGAAGAAAATTAGAGTAAACCGATTACAAATTACCAAAAGAAAAGAAACAGTGGGTAGTAAATGGGAACAAAAATGTATCAATACACTTAAATATTAATCATTATTTACTAGAAAACATATGGTTTGTTGAAAGAGAAATGCTTAAGGTTGTGTGATCACAATAAATATAGAATAAAGCTGAATAGTTTCTTTAATGTGTCATTGATCATTTTCCATGCAATGTTTCTGTTATGCTTGTGAGAGCATCACATAAGGCTTCTCAACATTGAGGGTATCCAACTTCAGAGCTCAAGAACAAAGTGGGAATAATTCTCCACGAGGGTTGTATTGTATGTCCTCATGTGGATGATTGAACTTTATATTAACTTTATATCATCATATCAGTGGTCCTCACATTCATTTTTCTTTTGTGTATTTAGGTGCTTCAGTCAACTAAAGCCTACTGAAAGTTTTCAGAAAAGATTAATTAACAAAATATATCTGAGTACTTTAGTTAGTAAACCAAAAGAACTGAGTATTTTAATTGGCAACTTTTCCAAGGTAATGAATGCGTGTGGACAGGCAATGAAACATGCAGGTCTCAAAGCAAGTGTGGCTGTGTTTTAAAAACATCAAAACTTATTTAAAAATTAAATTGCTAACTAGTTTTATGTATTAACACTAATGAAAACAGAAACAGAATTATATCTCAAATAAAAAAGTAACATAATCCTTGCTTTTGGTGTGATGTAGATAGCATTATAAGCTCACAATAACATATCAACCCTGCAGGTACACACAAACACACACACACACACACACACACACACCCCTGGCAAAAGACAATGAATAGAGCAAACAATTGTTATAATTTCAAAAATAATTTTGAAAAACCAACAAGGAAATAAATGAGATCCATTTCAGACTTCTCTATTTTAGATAAAAACATTCATAATACCTTCAACACTAATTGTCAAACAGTGATTATCTCCTCTGTATAGAATGAAATAATAAAGATATTATCCAAGCATTAGTTAGAAACTTTCAAGTTTTCCATTTTAAAGGGTGATTATTTTTTAGCCAAAATTATTAGTAGCATATCTTCATGAGATAAAAGATGCTCTGAGCTATCTTTTAATAATAACTTTGGTTAAATTATGTTGTGTATGTAACTGTGGTATATACATATGTATACATATGTTTGCTAAATACATGCATGCCTAGTGTCCACAGAGATGAGAAGAGTCACAGCTTCCAGTGTAAGCAGATTCAGGAAAGTTTGTCAGTCACCATGTGGATGAGAGAACCTAGACACAGGCCTCTGCAAGAGCACCAAGTGCTCTTGACCTCTAGGTCACCTTGTTAGAGTATTCTGGTTTACCTTAAATCTGAGTGGTAAAAACAGCTAAACCCATTTATGGCACAGGCAAGAGGAGTCATTGTGCTGCAGGAGTGAGTAAATATAGAAATACAAAGGTTCTTATACTTTGCCTAAATCAAATCACTCAGGAAACAGGGCAGCAGAACTATAGGGAAGAGTCTGTGGTAAATACATAAAATTGTAAAACCTTTCTTTCAGTTTTGGCTGAGCTTTGGAATTTCCTTTAAAGTATTGTTCAGTATGGTCAATATTGACAATCTGATTCTTTCAAGATGATTGCTTTGAGATATTTTCAAGAAAAATCTCTTGTCAGTTTAACAGTTAAGCCCTCCCCAGAGCCTTTCACTCCTGAGACAAGGACCATTTTTGCTGTTTTGATTCCTAAGTATATTTAATAATTGCATGGCTCTTGGTCTAGTCATGAAATAGTCATTACATAAATGCTGACTGTTCCAATAAAATTACAATTAATCATTGATTGCTTGTATGAATTGTCCACTTGTCAGAATCTATAATCCTCTGAAATACAGACTTCTGAACATGCCTATGTGGAATTGTGTTGCCAGTATGAGTATAGTAGAGGCCAAGCTCATGACACGTCAGACTCTACAAAGAACTAGACTACAGTTATTCATGTAATTCCACCCCCCCCCTCCAAGAATCTGGCGTCTCTCTTTCCATACCCAGAGAATCTGCATGAAGTTAACATTACATAGAATGGCATAATGGCAGAGGAAATTTTAAGACTAAAAAACATCCAGGTTTTTCTGAGAAAGAACCTGCTATTTTGAAAGACATTAACACCAGAGAAAATTTTCCACTGAATCTTGGGTTAATTTGAAAGGTGTCCTGAGAGCAAAACTGTGTCTCCAGTAACACAGTCCCTGCCATTCACAGTTGTAAATGGACTTTAACAAGCTCTCTTAGTTATTAATAAGACCTGGCCAACCCCCCCCCCAAAACATCAAGTCAGAGACCTATGAAATATTTTATCTGTTTTATCACAATCACTGGACAAATTATCCCCACTCTATTTTGTTCTACATGCTAGACTGTTATTTTTCCCAGCTGTGGTACCCAAGTACATGCTGTTTAAGTCTTGCCAGGATTATTTCTGTTCCATCATTTTGTCCTCACAGTGCACTTCTCCTGGCCATCTCCTCTCATAGAAGTCTCCTTCTTCCTTTTTTTTCCTCTCTTCCTCTTTCTTCTCCCTCTCTCCTTGTGGTCAATACCTGTGACCCCAGCTGTGTAGCTGAATTACTCCTTACCTCTATTCTTTCAACAATTTGCTGTAACCACTTTTATTTAATAAATGAAAGAATGACATAAGCAGTATTTGTCTCCATATACAAACCAGGTTTAATTTTGAAGAGAAGTCCACAAAACACCAGCTCCAGTAACTGCAATAACTGACCCAAATAACTAGACAGAAAATCCATAAACAATGTTATAAGTCCCCCCCCCTTCCCAAGAACAGTCTGAGGATCACCATAAAAATGGGGCAATACCTTATCTCAGAATGGGACACTTACGCATGGCAGCCAGCCCTAACTCATCCTATGGTTAAACATTTACACCGGAGGAATGCAGACCACAGGCTACCTGTGACCTCGTAGCACCCACGAATGAAATTTTAGATTATCCAATCCTTCCAGAGAGTTCCCCTGGGTCTCTATATAAAGGTCTTTGTTCCTTTTTCTGGGGTTGCCAGTTTGGAGAATGGTTGATCCCCTACATGCTGATTGTTTCTGGGGGATAAATGTTCTTTGTCTTTGCATAGTATCTGAGCCTGGGGTCTTCCTTCAGCAATTTTCAGACCCTTACACAAATAGCCTTACATTTGAGAATAAAGTTGACACAAAGACTGTATATGTGGGAATGAGAATTCACTTGTCAGAGGGCAACCAGATCTTGGGGTACAGAAATTAACATTTGAATACATAGCACCAAACAAATCCTGCACACAAGGCTATCTAGAACAAGAGAACCAAGAGAATGAATATATATCATATTTATTATTATTATATGTATTATATATTATAAACTGTACAAAGGATAATCTTTGAATATTTGTGAGGGATTTTCTTGAACAGGTATTTTGAAGTGATAAGGTATGCCCTCAATGTGGATGATAGCCCAGACAAAATTCAAACTGTGATAAAAGTTTGCAAGTGCATCTAAACTGTTGTTAGTGCCACCGCTGTCACTGACATAAATTTACATTCCTATTATATCAAAACTCAGCTTCATTGGGCTTCCAGTGCACACTGGGACCATGAATTTCCCAGGAATCTTCCAGTTCTTCAGATTACCTGAGTCAGTCAAACTTGTGGATTGAGAAGTTACATAGTTCTCAGCCTTGCTAATATGAAACTCTTCTTTGTTTAGCAAGCCTGAATGGTATAAGCTAAACTTTTAACTTGCAGAATCCAGTTCTAAAGGCATTTGCTATGATGTTTTCCAAAGTAAAACAAAGCAAGTAACAAGAACAACAAAAACCTAGTGAGATTTTCTTAAAAATTGTTTAAATTAGGAGTTGTCTTATGACTTTAGCCCTAGATAAGATTAAACTTACTAGCTGCTTTGTAATTTAAATTAACAATTGCCTCTTGATCTCTGAAGTGTAAATGCAATTTTTGGGTGGGTTTCTAAGTTGTTTTTTCTCACAGATAAAAAGAAGGCATTTATATGTCCACTTTGGCCAGTTTTAAGTCCCCCAAAAATGCAACAAAAACCTGTTATTTTTATTAACAGGCTGTTGGCACTAAGTTGGGCAGGTTCTGAGCTATTCTAACTCTGTGTGAAGGCCTATTTCCCATAATTTGTTTCTTTACATGCATCTGAGTCTTGCCCTGGTTTGCTCTGGTCCATGTGTGTTTTAATGTTTTTTTTTTCTTTTCATCACAAAGTCAAGGCAAATCCTCTTACTCCATCCACCTGATCACTCCAGACTTTTTCTCTTCTCTCTCTCATTTCTGTGACCCCCAGATTGGGATCAGAAGTCCTGTCCTATCCTCTTAGGTCCAGCTAACTGGCTGATCAGCTCTTTCTTAACAAGTAAAAGGTCCTAGAAATTTTTACATAACCAGAGAAGCTTAACTAAGCATTGCTATGGTCCAGACTGCACCCAACTGTCTGAGTGTGGAAATCAGCATCTGAATTCACAGTGCACAAAACCATCTCCCAACACTGACGTCTTATTTATTTTACAGGAGATGAATAATATAAAATTTTCTTCCTAATTTTCATTGTCATTATATTTTCTGGAATATATAAATTAGGAATTTCCCATAAGATAATTGTTTGAATCAGAATTTTTAAAGAATTCTAGGAATTAGATCTAAGTTCACAAAGATGTGGACTTTAAATATATTTTGCCTCAATTATGTCATATTATATAGCATAGAGTCAAATGACCAAATCAAAGATTTTTTTTATAAATAATACAAAGGTTAATTATAAGTGACTGCTATGAGAGGTACAAACCAAAAATTCTCCAATTAATTAAAACTCTATATTAAGCTTGTATCTTGAATAATATGAAGCCCACATATCAACATATTATATGCACCTATATCCTTTATATCCTTTGAATAGGCAATGAATACCCAAGTAAGAGTGCAGAAAAATTTAACATAATTTTTATTGAGTCAATTATATTTAAATATACTAATGAAGTTACATGTTTAGATGCAAAACAATATATTTGTGAATTTATTGACGAAAACTCATTTATCATGTTTTCAGAGGAGTATATGATATTGACTGAGAATTTTTCTGGAAACAAAATCTAGAACAATTTAAACATATTCAATGAAAATGTAATGGATGCATCAGTAGCAACTGAAAAACATTAATAAATGACTTATATACAACAGTAACTAAAATTGAGTGTGCTTTAGTATTGCTTACCTGTTTTTCTAATTCTAAAGATACAATAAGTTCTTTTTAAGTTTATTGACCATTTACTTAAAAAGAGTTTGAATTAAAACAGATGGTGGTGGTGCATGTCTTTATTTCCAGCAACCAGGAGACAGAAACAGACAGATGTCTGTGAGTTCAAGATCAGCCTGGTCTATAGAGCAAGTTTTAGGACAGCCAATCTTAAAAAGAAAAACGCTGTTTAGAAAGAAATATCAAAAAATATTGAAAATAAAAAAAACATAACCAATGTTAGAAAACAGTTGTTTTTAATTAATGACCCTAATACCTAGAATTATAGACCCTAACTATTCATAGGCATAGACACTTTCATTTTTGTTTGTTAGCATCATTTTGAATTTTATGGGGTAAATGTGTTTTCAAAATGTAAGAAATCAGTTTATTAAAATTATTTTGATTCTATTTCTATAATACACTTAATAGAAAAAATAATAAACATCATCAACATTTCATTGTTAGTTTCCTTGTCATAATCTTAAATTTAAAGTTCATTATTTTTGCTTTTACACTTATTTAAATATAGCAATAATAAAAGATAAAAATCATAGGTTTTAATCTTGGCATTTAGTATGTATTCTAGTTTCATTTCTGAAATGCCCTAATAAAAATGTACTTAGGAAAGAAAGCAGGTTACTTCATCTTAGAGTTCTAAGACATATCATGAAATTGTGTCGTTGCAGAAATTTCTAAATGCTAGTCGTATCACATTCATGATTAATCACAGAAAGAAAGCAATGCACACATTTATTTGCTTGTTTATTTGCACTCAATTTGATATCCCTGCTTTTGTACAACTCTGACCTGTGGATGGTGTTGCCCACAGTGGACTGGATCCTCCCTCATCAATTACCTTAATTACTTTTTTGGAGATAGACCCACAGACCTTTCCCATTTAAAAAGTCCCCCATTTATACTTTATTCCCAAGTGACTCTAGATTATGTCACCTTGATAAATAAGGATAACATCATAGTATGAATGTCAGCATTCTTATTGTTATTAAAATATTGACAATAAATATATCAAAATCAGCAAAAGCAAAAACCCCTACTGCTTTATTTTGCCACTCTGAAAATGAAGTATCATGGTTTTCATCACTTTATATTGTAATAGTATGTAAGCTATGGAAAAATTCATTTGCTTTTGGAGCTCAGAGCGGATGATGATATAAAAGATGGGAGACGATTAAAAAGAAGTGAAAGCAATAAAATGATGCTTCCATTTGACACTTTTTTGTTTTAAGGTTGTCTATTAATCTTCTGAAATCATGATTTGGCCCCAGTTTCCCACATCTTTTACAATAAAATGTTTCATATTCCTATTTACTATTTGAACATAGTTAAGCATCATTTCTAATAAAATTTAGTATATTACTGCATGAAAAATCATCTGTAAATTGATCGTGCCTATTCAACAAATTATTTAACATCTTATGGCTTTGTAGATCAAGTTTAACTAGAGATTAAATGTGCCAATCGGCTTTGAACTGGGCTGCCATTCTCTAGATTTACCTGCTTACAGTGCTGGGTGAAGCTTTGTTTCTGGATTCATTCCCTATAATTTTAGCAGGATTTAGTTCATAGTCAACTATTGTGCTTAGATCCCCCCTTACTAGGGGTGGTAAAATACTGGACCCTTTGAGTTATAACATAGAACTGGCCACAGGGCAAGCAACTAAGGGTAAGTGTTTACACAGAGTGACTATCACAAAGTGGAAATTTGTAAAACCTAGAAGAAGTAGCCAACTATAACATAATGTCGACATTGTGTTTTATGACTTTAACTATTTCTCAATTCTTTATCATACTCCAAATATTAGATACTGAGAAACTTTAGTTTTCTAGTTCTACGTCAAAATTTTCATAAGATTAATAATGTTAACACTTGTATTCTGGTGTTATCTTTAAGTTAACAGAGGGATATGTAATATTGATTGAGAATGTTTCTGGAAATGAAATCTGGAACAGTTTAAACATAGGCAATGTAAACCTAATAGTTGCTTCAGTTGTAATTGAAAAATACACATTAATAACTGACTCTCATATATGACATAATTAACAATGAGTGTGTCTTAATATTTTCATACTTAAAAAGATATAATAAGATCTTTGAAATAAATTGTTTCTTTACTTTAAAAGAGTTTTAATTTAAGCCAGATAGTGGTGGTGTATGTCTTTAATTCCCAGTACTCAGGAGACTGAGAAATAAAGATCTGTGAGTTCAAGGCCAACCTGATGTATAGAGCAAGTTGAAGGACAGCCAAGGCTACAAAGAGAAACACTGTCTAGAAAAAAAAAAAAGAAAAAGACTTTGACATTGAAAAAAGCATAATTTGACCAACTTTAGAAAACTTGTTTATTAATTAATGATAGTAATTCCTAGAATTATGGATCCTAACCTTATATATAGGCTTAGAAATTTTCATTCATATTAGCATCATTTTGAAGAAGGGGCAGGAAGATTGTAGGAAGTGGTGGATGAGTGAGACAAAGCAGTGTCTTCATGACATGACAATGTTTTTGGCCCATGAACTCATGCAATCTGTGATTGCATAAACAGGTCATCACACAATAAATTCAGGCAATATTTTTCTATGCACTGGGGAGAAGATTATGCATTTGCACCTCTAGATGAGGAATGATGGACAATTGATGGCTATTTAGGGATAGATAGATAGACCTGGTTTTCTTCTGGGATATATGAAGCTTTATAGTCTTCCCATGTTAGGGAAGATGCTACATTCATATGTGGATATAACACTAAGGGGATGCAGCAGGTTTCAAAAACAAGCACATAAAATTACATGGGGAAAATGGTAGCAAAAGGATAGGATGGAGTTGGATTAGTGTGTTGGATGGTTTTATGTCATCTTGACACAAGCTAAAGTCATCTAAGATGTAAAAACTTCTATTAAGAAAATGCCTCAGAATGGAGGCAAGCCTGTAGGTCATTTTCCTAATCAGGGTTTCCTGGTCTAGGGCTCAGCCTAATGAGAGTAGTGACATCCCTGGACCCATGGTCCAGAAACCAGATTAAGCAAGCCATGAGCAAGCCAGTAAGAAAGACCCTTCTTTGGCACAGATTGAGTTCCTGCAATGAAATGCTTTACTGGTGAAATGAGATACGAAAGTAGAAGCCAAATAAATTCCTATCACCACCTCCAAATTGCTTTGGACATAACATAGTGCTTCATCACAGTAATAATAACCTTCCTTAACTGAGACAGTGGGAAAAGGTAAGAGAATGGTTTTATGAAAACACAATAATGGATAGATTAAATTCTCAAAAGAAAAACTTTCAATTCAACCCAGAAATAAGTTCAAACAAACTTACTAAAACTCTGAAATTTAAAAATTATCTTGACAGAATTGAAAAAAGTCTTCATGTATTTTTTTTATTAAAATAATGTCTGTAATTGTGAAACTTATTCCAATTTTACATTTGCCTGTTATTTTGAATGATATAGTTTAATATTAATGTTCTAATACCTTTGTCTTACCAAACAGTTTAGAAGCACATGTAATGACCTGAAAAGCAAATGAAGAGTCTAAGCATAAATGAAATGTTAAATTACAAAGTATTAAATAAGGTACAAATACTCCTTAGTTTTATATATGTATATACATATATATTTTTGTGTGTGTGCTTGTGTGTGCATATATATATATATATATATATATATATATATATATATATAAACTTTTGCTGTCCTCAAAATACTCAAATATGGAAGCAAATGATAGTATGCTAACATTCTTAGGAATATACAATGTCTAGCCAGAATGAGTATCATTTTAGGTTTAATTTGTCTTACATCAAAATATATTTTCATTCCTGTGAAGATAAATTCCACTAACAAGCAGTATACAACTCCAATTCTGCTTTCTATCACTACCCAAATAAAAAAACATTGAAATTTGCATTCCATTTACCTATTTCTGAAGTGATAAGTGCTTTATTTACAGGTAGCACACAACCCTTTCTGGACTTGATGGTTAAATGATGTTACATCACAACAATGACTCTCATAAGGCTTTCAAATATTTACATTTAAACCATTACTTTGTCAATTTCAAAAAAGCTGTATTTATCCCCCTATATATTTATATTGCACTTATTAAATATTCATCAGATATCAGTTATGAGTCAGGAGTTGTTCTAAATGTACATATATAAAAATCTTTTAGAAATAAATGATCATTTCACTTGCACTCTTCAAAAGCTGTTTACCCCGTTATTTACAATTTTCCTTTAAAAGTTTACTTGTCGAAACTAAGCTTGAGAAAGATGATATAAAAGATATATCTACTTAATCTGTCTAAGATCTACTTAATCTGTCTAAGATCAAGTTCTTTTTTATTGCAACAATGGCTGTATAATGTACACATTCATGTGTAGCACCAAGTCATTTCAATGGTGATGTCATTAGAAAACACTCCAGATTATATTCTTGTTAATGACTACTTAAGGGTATAGTGACATACATTCATTTCTGTCTTACACATAATAATTTTCAGAGATATACTGTATCTAGCTATGTGACTCAATTACAGTGTATTAAACACACAAACATACACACACATACACACACTCACACATACACACACTCACACATACACACACACACACACATACACACACACACCCTCGTCCACAGACATTCATATGCACCATATTCTGTTAGAAAGAATTGTGTTTTATATTTAAGTATACAGGGCCAAAACCCTGCTTCTAACATTTACTACACAGTTTTATCAAAGCAATTTAGAAAAAGTTATTCATTCATATTTTTAAAAACTAAAAAAAAATGTTTTATCTAATTGTATTATTTAAGGAATGGAAAATACAGTCAATCACATACAGTGTTTATAAACAGACAAAATTCTGAGAATTATATGCAATTTGACCAACTAAAATAAAGTAAAAATATTAAATTAAATAGAATAATGTAGTGTAATAAACACATTATGTAATATGTAGAAAAATCATGCAAAAAATTTATATCACAGAAACAAAGAACATAAAATTGCTGGGTTTTATCTAGAAAAAGAAGAAATATATTTTATGTATTGAAAGATGTGGGCTTAAAAAGTTAAATATTACATATTTGTTCAGAATACATGACTAGTGTAGATTTAAAACAGTTATTGCACATGTAGAATTTTTAATAGCAAGAAAAGAGAAGAATTTGTATTCCTCAAATTATTTTCAAATATTCTCCGATTAAGATGGCTCTAACAAAATTTGATGAATTAGACATAGATCATATAGAAAAATCTATGTCTAATTCAAGCATTTACCTGATTATAAATAAATTTGAGATGTTCTCTTCTATATCTGTTTTTGAGATAATTGATCTAAGTATAAGACTTGTCACCTTCCTTAAATTCATAGTTTTGAATTTTCCTGTCTTCTGTCTTTCTCTGATTGTCTCTTTTGGATATTTTCCTTCTTGTCTGTTCTGAATCTGAAGAATTTCACTGTCACTGTGTCAACACCTCTATATTTTAAGATTTATATACTTTTATAAATGCTTATTTTTTGTGTTGTTTTGACTGCATGTCTGTATGTGCAGCTTGTGTATGTAGTATGTGTGTGAGCTGGAACAAGATGATGGGTTCCTGGAAACTGGAATTATGAATGGTTGTTTGCCTCTATAATGGTGATGAGATTTGAACTTGCATTTTCTGAAACAGTAGCCAGTACTCTCTGAATTGAGTCATCTTTCCACCTCAAGATTTATTTTTATTTTATGTATATAATTGTTTATCTGTATGTATGTGTGCAGGCCCCTACCTGTGCTGTGCCAACTTAAACTGAAGAAACTGGAATTATAGAAGGGTATGGTCTCGTGTGGCTTCTGTGAACTACCTATGTTGTCTGAAAACACAAGTCCCCTTAATTACTGATATAGCTCTCCAGGTTCTCAAATGCTCTTTTAGAATTATAGTTATGTTTCTAAGTTGCAGGACCTTTACATAAGCCTTAAAGAACTTTGTCCAATTTCAAAAAAAAAAAATAGAATTTTAAGAGAAAAAAAAAAGCTTAACCAATTGGCTACAACTTTCTCAGAACACAACAGAATAAATTTATTTTTGTTTTGAAGTTTCTAAAAATATAGCTTACTGTATGTGAATAAAAACAGAAAGGTTTTATACCTCCAAGTAATGTAAATAAAACAGAATATATAAGGACAAAGTCTTACAAAAATTGGTTTTAAATTATATCATGAAATTGGATCTCTGAAAGGAATGCAATTTAAATTAAATAAGTTTCAGCTTAATAAAGTTTGTTCTCCTAAAATTATTTTCTGTCCACCCTTAGAGCTTCACAATATTCTATATAGGAATATTGGCTTACATGTTTTCTCTCCTTCCACAACATAGAAAGAAGCCTTTACTGCCAAGACTCTGTTTTTCTAATAGCTGTATTCTTGCATTTCAACACTCTCTTGCTGAAAAAGGCTTTATTGGACTTTGAAAACAGTAAAATATGGTCCGGGTAATAATATGGCTCAGATGATAAGAGTACTTTGCTGTTCTTGCAAAAGACACAGATGAGATCCCTGGCACCTATGTTTTGCTTCTCTAACTCCAGTTCCAAGGGATATAATGTACTCTTCCAACTTTCATTAGCAGCAAATATGCATGTCGTGCATGTAATCCATACAAGCTAAATACTAGCACAGAAAATAAAAATGAATTTAATAAATTTAATAAAACTGTAGAAAAACAAAGATGTGCAGTAGAAGATGAAATATGTAAGGGGAGGTTCTGATACTAAGGTCTAGTTCCATATAGTTGGTTCTTGATTTGTCAATAAGGAAGGCCTGAGTTAATTTCTGGAAGGAAGGTACAGATGGAACTTTCAGGTCCTGGGAGGAAAAGGCAGATGCAGGGAAAAAGAGGAGGATTTTTTTTGCCATACTTTCAAATGAGTAGCATACAGCAGTCATGTAAGATCTCTGGGTAGCCAGGGCCTGCGTCCCCCACTAAGGGAGTGGGAGCAAGTGTGTTTGGTGGGGGCTAAATGGGACAAGCCATTAAGCTTAGGGTGAAAAGACAGATGTAGATTATAAATTGATAAAAGCATGCCTTCCCAGGTAGAAGATATCTGCGCCCTTGCCAGGAAAGGCAAGCAATAAAATGACTAGCTGAGTGTGTGTCCTTTATCTGCAGATTCAAGGGTCTAGGGTGGAGTTAGTTACATGACCTCTTCTGGAGCAAGAGTCTTGGGAGTGGGCTGGTGGAGCAGTCAACTCCTGGAGCAAAGACAGGTATATATAGAGAGGCCAGGTTGGGGTTGGCAGCAGCCGATCCCAGAGCCAAGCGTGAGCAAAGGTGGTTAGGAAAAGGAACCCAGGTTGGGGCTGATTGTGATCCATCCCAGAGCTAAGCTGGGTGGGACAAAAGGGAGTCGGGAGGGGCCAGAGTGCAGTAGCTCGTGGGCAAGGCTGTAGCATAATTTTAAAGCTGCACACAACAGAAATAGAACACTGATAATTTATAATATTATAAATATGGTATTATAGTTACGGTTTCATTGCTGTTCATAGATACCATAACCAAGATAACTCTTTTAAAGTCATTTAGTTGAGGCTAGGTTACAGCTTCAGAAGTTTAGTCCATTTTCATCATGGCAGGAAACATTACAGTGTGCAGAGAGTTCTACACTTTGATCTGAAACCAGCCAGGCGGAGACTATCACACTGGGCATAATGTGAGCTTATATATGTTACCTCAAAGTCTGCCTTCTCAGTGACACACTTCCTCCAACGAGGCCACACCTACTGTAACAAGGACATACCTTTATAATAGTGTCATTCCTTATGGGCTAAGCATTACACATGAATCTATGCAGGCCAAACCTATCCAAACATCCACAGTTAAAATGTATCAACTCTTTCAAATAAATAATTAAATAAATAAATATGCCTCTACATGATTATGATATATTTTCCTGTTTACCTGTTTATCTAAGATCCTGCTTCTCTATCTGCACCTGTAAGAAAAATATTCACAAATGGCAAAGGATGATCTTTGAACGTGTGCTTTCTTCCCATGCATTTTTTTTAAAAATAATGTCAAGGAATTACTTATTATTTATCTGCTAAATATTTATCAATTGTGCATGATCCTCTAGTTCTCTATTTGAAGAAATCTTACAACCCAGGATATCAGTAAGACCAGAAAGATGAGAGAAGTTACTAAAATTTAACATTGCATAAATCCCATGGAAGGAAATGAGCAAAAAAAAAAAAAAAAAAAATGCTAGGAGAGATCCATTTGTAGAGGTTGTTAAAGATACAGGGTTGGATTGCAAATAGAAATGGTATTGTGTATTGTGCTACTTGACTCTATATTACTTCAATAGGGTTGTGAATTAAGTCCTTTTTTTTTTTTTGAGAAAAGAGATAAGATAGGGCCAGTGATATGATTTAACAAGTTAAGCATCTGCCATAAAACTTGGTTACCCAAGTTCCATTCCCAATACCTACATGTAGAAGGAAAGGATTGATTCTTGCAAGTTACACTTTGACCTTCATATGTATCGCATGATACACATTCATCACAAATGCATACACAAATAAATAAATAAATAAATAAATAAATAAATGAATGAATGAATGAATAAATAAATAAATAGCTAATAGTAATGAAGACTATAAAAAGGAAGAAAATGTTTGCTGTCTCATACTTTTAGAGGGTTAACTCTACAGTAGAGTTCTCGAAGTCATGGTCATGACCACTTTGGGGGGCAAATGATTTTTTCATAGGACTCACCTAAGGCTACTCTGCAAATCAGATATTTACATTACTTATTAGTAGAAATAGCAGCAATTACAGTTATGATGTAGTGATGAAAATCATTTTATGTTTAGGGGTCACCAAAACACGAAGAACTATATTAAATGGTCACAGAATTAATAAGGTTGAGAACCAGTGCCCTGTGGCTTTCAGTATTATACTGAAATACCTTGTCATGTTGGGAATCATGAACAAAAAAGCCCTGTTATGTCATTGTCAAGTGTGGAAGAGTGCGTGGAAAAAATAATATGACCCCACCATCCCACTGGAGATATTTCCCCTGATAATCTATGATATCTAAATGGACCCTAACAATATTGCTTCTGTCTCACAGTAATGTCAAATGGGAGATCAGGAATTTAGTACATGGGTCTTTGGTACATATTGTAACTGTAAGCTCTAGCAAGAACAATGAATGAGATTAAGAGTTTGGCAAGTGACCATGTTTGGAGGAGATCACAGAATTGACTCATGTTATAGCAATAAAACATGTGCTAGGGTGTATTTTGACCAATGAAAGGAATTATTGACATTCTTTTAAATGATTCATCCAGAAACTCACATATTATAATAATAATAAGGTACAGAACAATCACTTGGGGGGAGGTGAATGTTACTATGAAGTGAAGGGAAAGTGTAGTAAATTTCCAGGGAATAGGAGCTAAGTCAGGGTGTGGCATAATATAATCTTATGTTTAAAGTAAAAATATACATTTCTACTTTATAGTATTTATTTATTTTAAAGTAGAAGGAATAGAATATGAGGGTACATTGGATGTGGAGGCTGAATATAAAGGAAGACAATGGAGTAATTAAAATATTTTAGGCAGTTTTTTAAAAAATAAAGTCACATAAATATAAAATTAAGAAAATAGTGAAGGAACAGACATAGGAATGCATATCAGTCAGAGAGGTCTAAGTTTAGAGCTCCAAAATTTCATGAAATAAAAATAGTAAATAAAATAATAATAGTTTCTGTATACTGTACAAGACCAAAAGTAAACTGACTTCCCAAGATTTGTTTCCATAATGATAACTACTCTAATCAGGTGGACAGGATTATTCATCAGAGAAGAGAAAATGTACAAATGTGGTAGTGGTGAATAAGAGAGGCTGCCAGCTGGAAACCACCACCAGTTAGAAGAGGAGAGATCCTCTCTCTCCCCGCTCTAGGTATGCTTCAAACTCGGACATCTGCTCATTGTTTTTAAGTCACAGTTCATGTCCTTTACCAGTTTCAATTGCTCTCGAAGTTTGTTGACACGCACAAAAAAGAAAAATAAGACTGAAAGGGAATAAGATAGAGTTTATTTCACACACATTTTGATTGGCCATGGCGGGAAAGCAGAGAAGTAGGTTACCCCAAATTTCATGTTCTAACGTGGAAGTAGTTTCACAAATATATTTATAGAACAGAGTAAGTGGTAAATCAAGGCTAGTACAAAATACATTAGGGATACATCAGATTGTAGGGTGTTAGAGTAATGTGTAAAGATTTTCTATAGATCTCTGGTGATATACATTGAGCACTGTTATTGTCCTTATTTTCATGCATATTGTTTGCAGATTTCCTATTACTTGTAAACTAAAATCTGAATACATCTTTTCTCTCTGTGATTTTACCTTTTTAGTTACATTCTTAGTTTTTACAATAGTAGAAGCTAGTTATCTATTAAGTTAATACATTATAAAAGTTTTTATCTATTCTTACAAGATGTACAATACAGAGATAGGCAAAAAAATGACTGTTCTGGAAAGCCAGAATCTAGACCAAGACAATAGTCTCTAGACCTGCAACATTCCAATCCCTTTACAGTACTGGTTAGCCTGTCAGTATCTGCAGACATAGATTTCTTTCAGTTTTTCTTTACAATCAAATGCAGCTTCTATTTGCATGTTTTCATTCACAAGTTCCTGTGCTAGTCCATCCAAGTTGTCTTATACTTAAATATACCTACACCTTGATATAGTTCTTAAATTCCCTGTTGACTCATCCAAATATTTACTTCAACAAACTCTTTACAGTTGTATCTTATGTGATTAACTGTGGTTGGAAATGTTTATGTTTTTGCTTTCAGTGTTAATAGTTTATTTATCTATGTATCTGTCTATTTATCTGTTTATTTATAATTGGCTAGGTGTTTTCTTTGTGTGTATGTCTGCATAGCACATACTGTCTGGTGTCACTGGAGGCCAGAAAGGGTATGGAATCCATTGTAACTGGAGTTACTGATGATTATCAGATAGATATCTTGTGATTTCTGAGAATAATTGGTAGGTCCTTTGGAAGAGCAAAGTTCAGTGTTTTTAACCACTGAACAAGTTATCCAGCACCATAGCATAGTCTTTTCTTAAACAATTTATGGGACATGTCTGACATTTTATGTTTATAGTATAATCTGTAGGTAACACTATTTGTTCTATTACTCATTTTCTTCCTATTGCCCCAAAGAAAACACTTCAATCTGACTGTAGTTTCATTAGTGATAATTTACAACTTGACACAGACTCGAGTCATATAAGAGGCAAATCCCCATTTAGGAATTGCCTAGTTCAGATTGCCCTATAGCTATGGTTTTGGGAATGTGTCTTGATAATTAATTGATGCAAGAAAATTCAGCCCATTATGAGTAGTACCATTCTTAGGCAGTCCATTCTAGGATAATAAGAAAACTATCTAAGCATGAGCCTATAAATCAGCCAGAAAACAAGAGCAAGAGTGAATGTGCTAGTAAGGTGGATGTAACATAGTTCCTGCCCTGACTTCCTCACTGATGAACTGTACCTTGTAAGATGAAAGAAGTACTTTCTGCTTCAAAATTTTTTTTGTTCAGAGTGTTTTATCAGAGCAACAAAACCAAACTAGAAAAGTAACTTATATGATTCTGTGTAGCGCGCTACCTCGCCGATAAGGAGAACGCCACACTCAGGATTCTTCTGACAGCATTTATTGAACAGCTCTTCAAGATGGAGAAAAGGGGAAGGACGGCGAGCCCAGAAAGCCCGCTGCTTAAATAGAGCTTTGGGAGACGTGCAGATCCCTTATTGGCTCAAATCTTTCATCCAATTGTCATACTCGGTTTTCGCGCCATGCGCAGGTGCATTCTCAAGACAAGCTTCCGTGAAGAACCAGGAAGCAGAAGCCTGCGCCATCTTTTAATGGTGAATGCGGCTCCTCACAATTCTGCCAGCTTGCCATCAGTATTTGAGTTTTGTTATCTCTCTAGAAAGTAATATAATTCAGACTGGCTTTGGTTTAACTTTTAACTAATCCTGAGTGTGATCATTTTTCTCAGAAGCCTATATTGAACTAAGGTGAAGAATGGTAGATACAGAGCAACTTCTAATTGTGAAAAGAATAATTCACACTCTGGTGACAAGCCACTCCAGAATATCAGAGATTCATTCCTCAACACAGTATCCCTCTGATCAGAGACATTTTTCAAAAGCTTCCTTAATTTTTTTTATTTGATACAGGGATTCTTGTTAGCCATGTTTAATCTCATGGGTATAGAGGTGCAGAAAACACAGTAACTAAGGCTACCAATTCTAAAGAATCATTTACCAAGTAAGTCATTTTTAAGCTGATTATTTTTATGATTCTGAAAAGAACACATTTGGGGACTAGTCATCTTAGTCTATGACTGTTGCATTTTTTAAAATTTTTCTTTGCAAAAATTAAAACTATCTTTGTTTCATTTAAACATTTTAATTTTATTTTTGTTCATTTTTAATCAGTTAGAATTATTTATTTTATTGTATATAAGAATAGTGTGAAATTATGCTAAATATTACATTTTTGGATTTTTATAAGAAACATTTTGACTTTATAGAAATTTAAGTAACTTAATGAAAATTATTTGTTTTAACTAATTAACTTTTCATGTAAATAGAACATGAGTATCAGTAGTGTATCAAAAGAAATGACCGGACTAACTATTCAGTACAACCCAGTATAATATTGACACCTTAGCTTTCTATTGACACATAATAATTTATCAAGAATTGTAAGACAATGATCAAGTAATTGTCATTTTAAAAGCTAACACTTTCTAGCTCTTTCTTAATTCTAGCTTGTTTATATAACTATTTTTAAAAAGGGGGTTGTGTGGGCTGACCATCTAAGTGGCAGCGGCTCTTCCTACCTTTGCTGCCATTTTCCCCAGCCAGAGTCCAAGCAATGCCACAGCTAGAAACAGACAGAAGCCACATCACAGCTAAAAAAAATGGCCAGCCAGAAACACTGGCCCTGGCACTCACGAGATGCCAGGGTGGGAGATGGCTCTGCCAATCTTCCAGGCTGTCTTCACAAGGTTGGGCTGAGCCCAGACCATTGCACCATCCACGTGGTACCTGGTATAAAATGAGACTCTAAAGCTTAGATTATCTAAAGGCTTTATAAATTTGGTAATTCTCAAACTAACAAGATGTCTATATAATTGGAGGTGTTTCTCAATTAACTAACCTAGATATAAATTGTTACCCAGGACTACCCTCAGTCCAAGCGTGGTTCTCCATCCTCCTACATCTGTCTCTTGCTTGCTCCTCTTCTCCTTACCTCTTCCTCTCTTTACTTCTCCTTTTTCTCTCCTTTCTCCTCCCACCTTAGCTTCTCCCAACTTATGGGAATTTCCCACTACACTAGCTAAGTACTTCAACTCATTTATTCTGTCCCAAACTTCTCTCCAAGCTGACTGATTCAATCTGGCTTCTCTCAGCTTCTTACTGGATTGTTCTGCTTAACCTCAAACTATCTCTGGCAATCTACTCTAATTTTTGTGAGTCTTTCTTATTCTCTGGTTCATTCTGTCTTATTTGTGTTTACCTTGTTCTGTCTATCTCTGTAAACTGTCCCTGTAAAACCTGCCTCTGAACTCTATGACGAAAACTGCCATGAATTCTAGTCTACTGCATAACTTCTCAATTTATTGACTAAACTGAACTGACTGACTATACCTCAGAGATCTCCATGCCTCTGTCTCATGAGTTTGGGGATTAAAAGCATGTACCACTATGCCTGGACCTAAACTTTGTTTACCTAAAACTTGCTCTGTACTAGACTGGCTTTGAACACAAAGATCTGCTTGTCTCTGATTCCTGGGATTAAAGTCATGTCTGTATTCCAGACAGAGTAGCCATATTTTTGCATTAAAATTTCTCTACAAAGAATTTAGCAACATAAAATACTGATGGAGTGGCAATTTTGTAGGTGAGAAGTTCAACATCTTGTGGGTACATCTTCTCCTCTTTGCCTCTATCAACAGGGAATTATCAAGCTATCATTCCAGTTGATCTCTTATTTGAATCCTGAGATAATTCTCAATAAAAACACTTCCTTGTTGGCAAAATTGAGTCCTTGAAGTGAGAAAACTGTGTGGTCATCATTTCCTACCTGACACTCAGCCAGGCATTCTTAGCTTTCAAGCTGCCTGCATTCTTTGCAACCTATTACTTCAAGTCAGCAAAGGCATTTCAAATCACTCTTGTGCTTTGAATTTCCATGTTCTTTTACATTGGAAACTCCACAGCTAAATTGAAAGGTCAAGCATATCCAAGCCTGGTCAATCAATTTAAAAAATGAATTATATTTTCAAGTCACTTTGCCAATCTTGGGAAGCTGTCTTAGTATGTACAGATTACTACAGCCAGGTGGAAAAGGCAGACTGGATTGCAAACAAGATGAATTTCCTTCTTTCTTTCTAACCCAGATAAATTCATGATTGAGGCGGCAGATTTAACGGATATGATATTTGGGTAACTATTTCTTCCTTGTACACCATTGTTTCTCTTGAATGTGTTAGCTTCCAAAGTTGTTTAGCGATTTCAATAAATGAATGTATAGGCAGTGAAAACATCTATTGTATAGTAGTAACATCATTACAGGAGTAGTATCTTGTTATCTATAGGTTATGTTTTATATGTGTGTGTGTGTGTGTGTGTATGTGTGTGTGTGTGTGTGTACATGTGTGCTTGTGTGTGCATGTATATGTCAGCATCATTTAGGGTTATCATAAAAATCTTGTCAAGCTATTGGACTTAAAACTGTCATATGATTCAGGCATGGTTGTTCACATATTTAGTCTCAGCACTGAGGGTTGAGTTCAGTCTGGGGGACAAGACTTTGTCTCAATCAGTAACAAAATAAGAGAACTACATCCTAAGTTTTAGTACCATTTAATTATCATTTTACACATAATCACAATAAAAGATATAAGAAGTGACTATTTAGACTTGGGTAAAAAAGTTTTGATGCTGAGATTGAAAATGCATGCAAATGCTCTGAAAACTTCTGAAGGGCTATAAGACATTAAGAAAAAAATATGCATAAAACAAGACAATTCTAAATTTAAAAAAAAAACCCTGTTAACTACAAAATTGCATATTTGGGTGAAAAATCAACTCAAATCAAAGTAAGGAGGCACTGGATTGATTATCAAAATGAACAAAAATGATTGGGGCTCATTGGCTTATTAATTAATCAAAGTCCATTGTGTCTTAAAAGACTAAAGTTGAATTGTGTCCCAGTGTGAATTTTAAGAGATCTCTGCCATTACAAGATTAGAAGGCAGAGCCTTCATTTTAAGGAAACTTCCCGGAATAGATTGGATCAAGAGGGTACCTCTAATAATAATTTTAGGGCTAATGAAAATTCTCACCTCCCTTGCTGTCACCATTACAAATAGGTACTTGACAATAACAGGATTGACCTAGGATATAGGAAAAGGAAATTAAAGATATGAATGTCATAGATTTGTGGTTTTAAGAGGTCAATTGAACTTTGATAAATTCTTAGTGTGGCGGTGAGATGTTTTTCTGGGAAATGTCTTAGGTCAAAATTGAACATTGTAGCTACTATAAATATTCTCAAATTACTTATCTCTTTATTATTGTGTGCTCGTTTCTTACCCTCAAAATAGGAAATAGTATGTCATCATGTTTGATGCCTTCCTGAATGGCCGGAAGCTTCAGCCCTGTGCATAGAAACCACAAGAGGCAAACATCCTGTTAACCACTCAATCTGATTATTAACCTCTAAAAATAAACACAAGTGGGAAAGTTGATTTCCTCTTAAGAAAGGAGAAAGAAATCAATAATGTCATAGATTCTATTTGAGAACCAAAATGCTTCAGCTACTGAATAAAATGTGTAAAGCACTTATTGGAATGGATTACAAAATGAACAAGCTTGCAATTTGATGGACTTTGGCATTTTTAAGATAATAAATGCCAGCAAGAAACTGAAACAAAAATAACATGGAAAAATGTTTGCAGAGTAGCTTCGCTCTACATACATAGCTCCAAACTCTGTTCCATGATCCTATATCTTCTATGTGTCTTTAATAAAAATAGTGCATATACATATATGACTCAGATATAAATATACACATTTTCTCTAACAGTGTGTATGTGAATGCTATAAGTTCCTTCTTCTCATGTTCCTCTTTGAATGAATGGAATACCTTTGATCTTTTGTGTCATTTAATAAAAAATATAATCTCTATCATTACCAAAATAATGAGCGAGACGATACAGGTGAAACATGTATAAAGGTCAAACAGTGCTCCTTATACTGGGGAAAATAGCAGCTGTTTAATTGTATTTAAGGTACACTCAACAGGAAAGAATTCGTGTCTGGGAATAATGATCTACCTGTGACTGAGGAGGTCACAGATATTTTGCTGTACTAAGTAAATGTGCACATTTAAATTTAGACAGAACACAATACATATTCATTAAGATATTCTGGAATTTTATATGCCTTCCACTACTAGTAAGTAAATAATCACAAAAATAATATATGCTTTTTCACATAAGCTAGTAATTTGTACTTCCAAACTTTTGTAGCCAATTTTACTTAGAATTCATTAAATATTTACAGATGACAGGATATTTTATATAAATTAAAATTTTCTATTGTTGTCTTTCACCTATTTTTACAGAGAAGATGTAGACACATATTTTTGTATCCATTCCTCTGTTGAAGGACATCTGGGTTCTATTCAGCTTCTGGCTATTATAAATAAGGCTGCTATGAACATAGTGGAGCATGTGTCCTTGTTATACGTTGGAGCATCTTCTGGGTATATGCCCAGGAGTGGTATAGCTGGGTCCTAAGGTAATGCCATTTCTAATTTTCTGAGGAACAGCCAGACTGATTTCCAGAGTAGTTGTACCAGCTTGCAATCCCACCAACAATGGAGGAGTGTTCCTCTTTCTACACATCCTCACCAGCATCTACTATCACCTGAGTTTTTGATCTTAGACATTCTGACTAGTGTGAGGTAGAATCTCAGGGTTGTTTTGATTTGCATTTTCCTGGTGACTAAGGATATTGAGCATTTCTTAAGGTGCTTCTCGGGCATTCAAGTTTCCTCAGTTGAGAATTCTTTGTTTAGCTGTGTACCCCCTTTTAACAGGGTTATTTGACTGTCTGGAGCCTAATATCTTGAGTTTTTTGTACATATTGGATATTAGCCCTCTATGTGATGTAGAATTGGTAATAATCATTTCCCAATCTGTTGGTTGCCATTTTGTCCTATTGACAGTGTCCTTTGCCTTACAGAGGCTTTGCAATTTTATGAGGTCCCATTTGTCAATTCTTGATCTTAGAGCATAAGCCATTGGTGTTCTGTTCAGGAACGTTTCCTCTGTGCCTAGGTATTCTAGAGTCGTCCCCACCTTCTCTTTTATTAGTTTCAGTGTATCTGGTTTTATGTGAAGGTCCTTTATCTACTTGGACTTGAGCTTTGTATAAGGGGATAAGAATGGATTGATTTGCATTCTTCTACATGCTGACCTCCAGATGAACTAGAATCATTTGTTGGTTATTAAACATCTAATTTTGAATGTTTAGTTTTTTCTTTATTGTTCTTATAGCTTATGTCAGCTTGTTGTCATTTTGTTTACCTGACTGTTCCAATTCATATGAAATATTGGAAGGAGAGAATTGATTTTATTGCTTCTGGCTAAGCTTATTACCCAATCTGTGGCAATCATTTAAAAACCTAATTATGTACTCAGAAACCTAGGGATATAGAGAATTTGGAACCAAAGTATATAGGGGTTGAGATTAGAGGGAAGCAAATATATCTGGAGTATAAAATTACCTTATATTCATCTAAAATGGTATCTCTTGAAGTAAATTTCAGTGAAAATACAAGTTTTTTTGTAGATTTTTAGGAAATGATGGGTGACTGACTGTCTATGGAAAATTTGATGCAATCTCAGTAATACTTAATATTATTTAGCACATATCATATATTAATATTTTGAAACAATAGCTGAAGTAATGCAAAATATGAAGAAATGCACAAGGGTTAAAAGATATTCAGAAATTCATTGGTATTTAAATGTTTTTTTAAGTATGATTTAAAAATATTTTATAGGATAGAGACCAAAATTAACCAGAACACTTAGTATGATTGGATTCTAACAATGCTAATACAATTAACATTCTAACTATTGACACTAAAGTCAATTCATTATTTCATTTCTTTTATACTTGGTGGACTTAGAGATTTTTAATCTCTAAAACTGAGATAATATTTCCTTGGGCGAGCTCTCTTTGATAGTATTAATCTAGTAAGAAATGCTTATAATAAATATAAAGTCTATTTACAATCTACATGTAAACATTCTCTTCTTTATTCAGCTACAAGATAATATTATTATTTTATTTCTCCTCAAAATCTTAAATGATTTATTAGGCTAATATTCAGTTGTCATAGTAAACATTAAATAAAATGGTGTAAAATAAAATGATTGACAAGAAAGTTAGGCTGAAACCAACAGATTGGGGAAAGATCTTTACCAATCCTACATCCCATAGAGGGCTAATATCCAATATATACAAAGAACTCAAGAAATTAGGCTCCAGACAATCAAATAACCCTATTAAAAAAAGGGGTACAGAGCTAAACAAAGAATTCTCAACTGATAAAATTTGAATGGCTGAGAAGCACCTAAAGAAATGTTCAACATCCTTAGTCATCAGGAAACTGCAAATCAAAACAACCCTGAGATTCTACCTCACACTAGTCTGAATGGCTAAGATCAAAAACTCAGGTGATAGTAGATGCTGGTTAAGATGTGTAGAAAGAGGAACACTCCTCCATTGTTGGTGGGATTGCAAGCTGGTACAACTACTCTGGAAATCAGTCTGGCTGTTCCTCAGAAAATTAGAAATGGCATTACCTTAGGACCCAGCTATACCACTCCTGAGCATATACCCAGAAGATGCTCCAACGTATAACAAGGACACATGCTCCACTATGTTCATAGCAGCCTTATTTATAATAGCCAGAAGCTAGAAAGAACCCAGATATCTTTCACTGATAATTGGATATTAGCCCAGAAGCTTGAAATACCTAGGATTCAAGTCACAGACAACATGAATCACATGAAGAAGAAAGACCAAGTGTGAGTGCTTCAGTCCTTCTTAGAATAAGTAACAAAATACTAGAGGGAACAATATGGAGACAAAGTGTGGGAGAGCAACTGAAGGAGGGGCTGTCTGGAGACCATCCCACCTGGGTATCCATCCCATGTAAAGTCACCAAAGGAAGATGCTGATGTTGATGTCAGGAAGTGTATGCTGACAGGAGCCTGATATAGCTGTCTCCTTAGAGGTCTGCCAGAGTCTGACATATTCAGAGGCAAATACTCACAGCTAACCATTGGACTGATCAAGGGGTTCCCAATGGAGGAGTTAGAAAGAAGATTGAAGGAGCTGAAAGGGTTTGTTGCCCTGTGGAGGAGAGCAACAATACTAACCAACCAGAGCTCCCCAGGGTCTAAACCACAAGCCTGGGAGCACATAGGGAGGGACCCATGACTCCATCTGTATATGAAGGGGAGGATGGCCTTGTCAGGCATAGGTGGGAAAGGAGATTCTTGGTCCCATGAAGGATGAACACCAAATGGGGGGGGGGGGAATTCAAGGGTGGGGAGGTGTTAGTGGGGGAGGTAGGTGGGGGTACATCCTTTCACATGGCAATGACATGAGTTGAATTATATACTTTCTTGGTCCCAAATATGTGTGTTGTAACCTTAACTTTCAGTGACAACAAATATAACTATATTTGGAAATAGAGTCATGAGTCATTTTGATATAATTAGTTACGATTAAGTGTTATTGAATTGAGGATGGCCCTTACTCACAGAAATAAAGATGAGCAGATACACAAAGATAGGACATGAGGCCAACAAAGACACAGATGCAGCTGCACAAAAAGGCATTCGAAAAACAGCAGATCATCAACTGAGCTTGGACTAGATAAAGGATTCCCTAATGAGTTACAAAGGGTGAGTGATTCTTTTTACATTTCTGTGTCTAGCAACGAAACTATGAGAATTAATTTTTACTGTTTAAAGGCTTCCAATTTGAAGACAATTTTTACTGCAGTTACAAGAAACAGGTTGAGGACTTTGGAGAAAAAAATACCCACACTTAAATCCTGGCCTTAATATAACAAATGCCAGAGCCATGCCCTGCCTTTTGATCCTCACTTATTGCACAATGCTTTTCATTTGCAAAGTAATATAAAGAGGAGGGAGATTTTTTTTCTAGAAAAATAATATCATTTCTCTATCTCTGGTCTCATAATTTATAGACCCAACCAATAACGAATTTTTAAAAAGTTTTTAAGTGCTTTCCTGTAATGGTCTCTATCTATTGCAAAGATAAGTTTCTTTTATAATAGGTGAGCACTGAAAATATTTGTGGATATAAGGTATTTAGTGTGTAGTGTGGGATTATGCTAATTTTTAAAACAGTACTTGTTTGTAGACTCCATTAAAAGGTCTGTGACTTTACTAGCTCTTGGGTAGGTGGTTAGGTTTCTAATGCAAAGTATGATTTTTCTCTTGTTGAGATGATCTTAAGTCCAATTTGAGAGCTATTGTTTTGTGTCAAGATATATGTGTCATTATTGCACCAATAGGGTTACTGTGTCATACTTGCTGTAGTTCTTTATTGTGGATCATAATCAATTTTCATTATTCTTGTGGTACATAGGCATTATAGTTGAGTATGACTCTTGTTTGATTTCCTCCTTCTGAAATTTGCATGGTGCCTTTTGGTAGCAAAAAAGTAATCTTTAAGAGGAAACATTTAGGTCAGTTCCAGGTCAGAGACCTCTGGCCTGGTGAATGAAATGAATGCTGATGTATCATCCAGAGTCTTCTCAAGGTCTAGTATTCTAAGTGCAAAATCACCTTTGCCAGGATGACATTCCTGATTCCAAAAGTTACATTCTCTCTGATTTGAAACATAAAATTTAGCTTTAATTTTTCTTCAGCTTTCAAATTGCAAAACTGATTCATTCTGACTTTATAATTAAAAAATACTTTTAGGGCAGGAGTCAAGGAGACATTGCAGAAAAAATCATAGGAGAGTGTTCTGTGAATTGTAGGCACAAAATACATGTGAAGTATAGGGCTTTCTTTAAGCTCAATACTGTCAAAAACATAGGTTGATAAGAAGGCAGACAAAATTATTTCACAGTGGGTCTATATGACTTCATTGGGCTCTGACAGTAGACCTCCATAGTTTCATGTTGTAGTGCAAATATTCTATATGGGTCTACATGTGTTAGAATCTCACAGCATTTTAGTTTCTCTGATACCATGCCATCTTCCAACAATCAGAAGTTCCTAAAGCCTACCTGTAAATAAGGCAACTACAGTACACTTTTTCTGATCCTTGCCTAAAACTTTACTCTGTTCCTATTGTGATCCACTACACATCTCAGTGATAACACCAGTCTCACCTCAGCTAGATGGAAATAGCAAAAATCATGCTGACACTCTTCCAGATGCTAAGTCTGACATTCTGCTGGCTGTGCGGCTCAAGCTAAAGAGTGAGGACTAAAAGAGAGGGCAGAAAAAAGGGACTTACTATACAGACACAATAAGTTATGGCTTCAAAAGAGGGAGAGGAGAAGAGAAGTGTTAGGAAAACATTGGTGGCTGTCAGAATCACCTTGCCTGAGGCATTCTGAAAGCAGGAGGATTTTTGATCAAAGACATCCAGGATAAAGGTAACCTGTAAAGGAGAGGCATAGACTTTACTAGTGTCGGAGAAAACTCTGTCCCTGAACACTAAAGTCTGTGTGAATGCCACATGGAAAAGATTAAAGAAGAAAGATAATCTTATAGTATACAACACTACTCTGCAATTACTACCACCACAGGGAATATGTCCTCAGGCCAAGGTTACTGAAAATTCTTTGCATACAACCTAAATGAAATAACTGAAGCTACACACATTTAATTTACTGTTCAAAGAATACAGTGTGGGTTTCAATTTTAAGATTGAATTTAAGATTTTAAGATTTTGAGATTGAAGAACTTTTAGATGTTAATTTTAGTAAAAAATAATTCAACATAGATAATACTTGACCAAAGGAAAGTGAAATAAAAAGTATTAACCTCATAGAAAGTTTAAAGTAAGGATTAGACCAAAGGTCAAACCAAAAAAGCACACATTTTTAGTTTAGAAGACTATATTTACAGTGCTACATGTATCTGTAATATAATATTGTTCCTTTTAATTCAATTTTAAAAATCCCTTAGTTCAATTAAACTGCTAAATTTTTGGTTCAATTCCTATCCAAAAACTTTCAGGAAATTCTCTCATTACTCTGTCTTTTATTATTGACTATAGTTTTATACATTTTGGTTACTCCATGACCCCAGTGTGGTTTTTTTTCATAATTTTAGTTAATATGCTAGTCATAAACAGAGTCTAATATTTATCCTTTTGAAATTATGTTTCTTATAATCATATAATATACAAATAATGCAATACATATAGGATATACACAAAAACAGTGGCATATCCTTAAGCATAGTCACAGAATTAATAGATTTTCATGCTATCATCTAGAATAAGAAAAAAAAACAGCATTTAGAATTGATTCATAATCAGGGAAAAAAAGAGATTAATCAAGGTGTATTCTTTTACATATAGATATCTATTTTTCCTGGCACTATTTGTCGGAGATTCTATCTTGTGTTGAATGTGTACTTTTGTTATCTTCGTCAAAACTCAGTTGGCTATAGGTATATAGTAATATTCCTGTAGGTGTTTTGTTGTTTAAAATTTCTGAGACCCTGGAGAACTAACGGAAAAATGAAATAAAACTGAAGAGAAGTTGAAGATGGAAAGCCTTGATCTCAGAAATGAGTGGATCTCCAGAAAGAGAAAGAGAATATTTCAGTGTTAAAAAAAAAAAAGTAAATGATGCTTGGTTATAGTATTCAGAGGAAATGAAATATTTATCACTTCATTATCTTTGAAATAGTTTTTACACTAAAATTTTATGGAATTCCAGCTATAGAGTTTGGCTTTAGAATTAAATAAGACTCAGAAAGAAACCTATACAAAAGAAGATCAATATTTATAGCAAATACTTATTTTGTTAGCAATTCTCAAGTCTTTTATCAGATTCAGGCTCAGTGTCTCCACAAATAAAATCAAAGCAGAAAATCACTAAAAAAGCTTATGTGGAATGTTTAACCAAATATTGAACCCTTTAATAGAATTTAATGTGAATTAAAATATATGAAATATTCATCAAACTGTTTATTGTTATATTTAAAAAGCTTAGATATTAAACAATAAAAAACATAATGTACAAGCTTCCTGTATATCATAAAATATGGTTCCCTTAAAAGAACACTTAAATCAATAAATAATAAGGTTTAATTGTCATATAAAATAAAAATGAACTTTATATGATTTTTCCAAAAATTTTAAACAGATTTCATTCCTTCATAACCTGTTCATGACAGAATTTTAATATATTACTAAAACAGTGCTAGTAAACTTCAGGAGCCAAAGGAAGATGTCAAAGTTAACATACATTATGACCAGGTATGATATGTAAAAAAACAACACCTGATATTTATTGCCTTTATGAAATATGAGATGTTATTTGCTAGAAAACAGTCTTTATACATAGAATGTGGATGATTTCATTTAACATAATTTATACAACTTCTAATTAAATGTGACCTTTTTCATTTCACAGAAATGACAGACACTACTGACGGAAACTCTTAGTAGAGCTATTATTATTCCATTGGCCGGTGGTATTAATCTAAATATTACATACTGTTTTTTAACAAAACTTGAGTGTTCATTGAATTGTGCACACCCCCATTATGTCAGTCTCTTCATTGTGCAATGCTCTGACTTTTCTAGACTTCAGTAAATTAATAGATTCAATGCTGGTTGTACTCCCCTGGGCATTGATTTTCACATCCATGCAGCAGCTGCAACTTCAATTATAAAAAGCAAAGTGTTCTGTAAGGCTTTTTTCTGCTCCAAGGAACAATATTTTGATGTGTGTAATATATTTATCTGGTAGAGAAAGAAAGAATGATTCAAAGACTTCTCAGATTTTTATTAGCATATTGGCTTGTAAGTGAGGAAGAACGATGTCAATATTACACACACCCACAGACATATATACACATACACACACTCACACTCACACAGTCAATATACATATATTGTGTGATATTTTCAGTTTCATGTGATTTCTGATTTAACCAAATATTCTTTTCTTTGTAAAAGATTTTTTTTCCTGTGTGTTCAACTTTATATAACTTACATGGATAAACCAAACTGACAGTGGAAATATTAATAGGAAATGCATATAAACTCTGATAAGTATGTAAGGTCATATGCATTATGCCAAATAACAAGATTAAAAATATTAAGATAGTTGCTTGAATATCCTCTCCAGAAGAAAGGGAAGTCAGAACACATACAAGTTTATGTAGACAATAAATGATCAAAGAGAAGATGAATAAGATAGAACAGACACCGGCTTGGGACAAGACATAATTGTGAAATTTGACTTTCAATATCCTGTGATATGTTTATCCTTCTATGGCTGATGACATTTTTATAACAAGAGGGGAATAGAAAGAAAGTGTTTTGTCTTTGGGCAGGTGGGTTTCTTAGGTAAGTAGAAGCAACTTCAGAACAAAGACTTTCCCTGTATTTGCTCTTCTCAAATGTTCCTTAGTTTGAACCCCAGGAAGCATACTTTGGATTATCAAAGTTTAGTGTACCAACCTTTTTTATCTTGTAAATCAACATAAAAATTATTGAATAAAAATGTTAATTCATCCTACATTTATTAGGCATGGTTTTTTTTTATTGAGATATGTATGGCAAGACTGATGAAGTTGAGATATTTTGACAGGATGAGGTACAAGCTTCTAATTATCAGCAATAATTCAATAGAGAGCCTGATTTTCCACAACTCTCAACATTGTAACTTTGGTCATTCTTGAAAAGAAAGAAGGATGCTTTTCATTCCAATACACCAAACACAGCACAGAGTTCTAGGGTAGAAAAGAAATAGATAACTCCTGACAAATGAGAAATGTATTTGGTTATGGTCAGAAAGAATTAAACATCTTTTTGAAATTGTTGAAATTTAAGGGATTTACTATTGGTATGGAAATGTAACTAAGACCAGGACTTGAAAACATTGATTGAATTTAAGCATAGATATTCAGAATTATCTGTTATCAATATACTTAATTGGATTTAATAAACTGAAACACAGGAAAAAAACTGAAGTATCACAAAAAAAAAAAGAACAAATAAATGAACATGTAAGAAACAAAGTATGGTGACACATGGTGTCAGAGTTTCATTATTTTAATGTTGGTGCTTTGTCTTATTTGTCTTATTTTAAAGGTAAAAGCTGTTATTAATACATGAGACATGCTACATTTTGTGGTTTTGTTTTAATGTGTGTACCTATGTGCCTGTGTGTGTGTGTGTGTGTGTGTGTGTGTGTGTGTATTGACAAATGAATCTTAAGTCTTGTACATACTGTTTAGGCATATGAAATGTTTTATACATTCAGATTATAAAAAATATTATGTTTATTTCATATGCATTTTCAAGTTTACCTTAGTTAACATATGTTAATATGTTTATCACTGTATTTTACAAATAAAGGAACAGAAAAGTATTAGGCATAAATTAAACTACTATTGTTAATGCCTTCACCAATACTAAAAAAGATAATGTCTGTACATTTTCTCTAAGTAATCCTTAAACAGGAAAAAAGAAGATGAAATAAGAAAGAAAAAAACGAGAAAGAAATGAAGGAAGAAGAATAAGAAAAATGAAGGGAAGAGAGAAAGAGGAAGAAGAAGGAGGAGGAGGAGGAGAGGAGGAGGAGGAGGAAGAAGAGGAGGAAAGAAAGAAAGAAAGAAAGAAAGAAAGAAAGAAAGAAAGAAAGAAAGAAAAGAAAACAGGAAAAAAATTGAAAAGATACACTGTTTGGAAAATATCCAAGCAGAGTTTCTGCTCCCTGTCTTGGTGAAGAGTGTGTAACTGTAATTTTCTTAATTATGTGAGATGCCACAAGTAAAAAGGCAGCAGTTCTGGTTCTGTCCCAGTGGGAATCTCAGCATCTGTAAGAGTTTGCAAGATTCTTGTATTAGTAAGCTTCTCAACAGGGGGGAGCTAGGCTTGTTATTCTATTTTGGATCTGAAAGAATATTTCACATTTACCACTGGCATTCTGAAAGTGCTTTACCAATCACCTCAGCATTGTTATGTAATTTTAAGATGCCTAAAGAAATGATGACAAGATACATTTGAGGAAAAATAGTTTTGAAGGGGAATTCAAAGTGAAAAGAATTCAAAATCCTTTTTTATTCTTCATAATACAATGTTTTTTAAAGATAACTGCAAGAAAATTTGTGATTAGGTTCATACTTGATATTTCTGAGTATCATTTGGAAGCTGTATGCATTTTAAGTAATAAAATTCAATAGGAAATATAGAGAAAAAGGTACAGCATATTAATTCTTCTAAAATGGTCAGTCTATTATTATGCAGACTGCAAGACTACAAGCAGCTTTAAGGATTTTATGGAGCCTATTTTCAACTAAAAATTTAAAACAAAGTAAAACTATTGATCAGAACAAGAGGTTGAATCTTTCAGGTAGGTGACTCCAAAGCACCAATTTTGAGAATGTGCCTGGTGGATACCAATAGTTCCAGAATAGAGTTATGGTTCCTCTTTATTTTGTTTCTTTCCAAAGGTGTTCCTTTGACTGAATCTGAAGAGAGGCACATGAGTAGGTCATGGTTGAAATGATGTACTAACCAGCTCATAATCTTTCCAGAGTACACATACATAAACATTGGTTTGCCATGTTAATATTTTGTAAGGGGAATTTTTTGTGTGTGAGGGTGCAGTTTTAGGTAATCATGTAGAAGGTGGAATGTTTACCCATTCTGCAGTTAGATGGAAAGTCATATTGAGGAGGTACTGAAAACATGGAGAATACAAACATATGCTCAATCATTTTGTTACAAAACTAGCAAATATATTTCTGGCAAGTTATGCCAACAATTTTTTTCCTCTTACATAAGAGTTTCTCCAGTAGACTCAAGCTTTTCTTTAGTGTCTCTATAAAACAAGAACCTTTATCAGTCCTGGATGTAGAGTGATGCCCACTGAGACTTTAGCCATCACTTTTGATCAAGGATGGGTGAAGGACAGAGTTATAGCTGCCTACTGGGTTACTTAGGGAATGAAATGAAGTCTCCTGAGATGATTCCAGGAGATGTCAAATTAAGTGAGACTAATCAAAACTGGCCATGTATATAAGCTTAGCCTTGGACAGAAGAGCTAATAACACTGAAACGCAACTGAGAAAATGAGCTTGGAAAGTTTAGAATCACATTTATACCATGAAGGATGTGATAGGAAGAAAGGAAAATGATAGGGTAAAAATGATCAAAGCTCTAGTAGACATAATATATTGGGGCAAATACAAAAATTCTAATGGAGTGAGTGAGATTTTCCTCTGAGATAGGAAGTAAGCAGACATCTAAATCACAAATGCTGGTCAAGTTATCAGTGAAAAGAACTTTTGAAAACATCCAGAGCCTGTTTTCAATTTAAACTTTTTATATTTTATTTTTCTAAATGAATATTTTACCTTTAGGTATGTCTGTGTCATGCTTGTGGAGGCCGGAAAAAGCCATCAGATCCCCTGGGACCAGAGTTTCAACTGTTGTGATCCAAAATGTGAGTATTGAGAAGTAAACTTGGGTCCTTTGGAAAAAACGTTAATACTCCTAGCCATATTTTCAATTCCATGTTTTGGATTTACATTAATGTGAAAGAAATAGAAGTTATTAAAGGAAGATCTCAACTAAGCATGGGGGAATATATTATTTTTTTGATTAGTAGAATTGTGTGAAATTTCTTAAAGCTAATCTTTGATAATGTAAGTAAAAGTATTTCGAGTTTTATTCAAGTGCACAGACATTAGAATTAAAAGTCATGTCTCCCCTTCCACCACTAGAAGGCTTTCTCCATTCATGTGGAAAAAGCATGTGTTCATTTTGCAGTCCTTTCAAACAGTTTACTAAGAAGAGCATGGTGTTGAGTCACTGCAAATTGATGTGATTTCTGTGCAGACTTTGAGAATGCAGCTGATATTTAATGATAGTTATTTGCTGTGGGAGCCGTTTATTCTGTGCATTGTAGAGAGTCAAACACCATCCCCATGCTTTAAGCAACACCACTGAACTGAAAACACTATAGGTTTTAATCTTCCTTTTATGACGAACAAAACAATTGTCAGAGGAGCAGAAAATGTTGGTGGAAGAGGACCACAGTTGGCTGGCATACCTTTATCTGTATTTCTATTATTTATATAAACACATTCATATATGTATTTAATATGACTAAGCCAGTAATAGAGAGAATTACTTATGTACTGAACATTCATGGAAGGCCTAAGGTTCCAAACTGATTGACTGAATTAGATTACTAACTTAACAACATCTGCATAAATTTCCCATACACATTTAAATTAGAGAAGACTAATATGCCTGTAACTTCTCACTCAATCACACTCTACATCATTTAGGCCATTTGATAGTCTATAGTCAGATCTCACTGTCTTACCATTCCTATCTTGACTTCTTGCTAAAATATGATCTATTAGAAATCGTTTTCCTTGCCAGGTGTGGTGGGACACACCTTTAATCCAAGCACTTGGGAGGCAAAGAAGCAGTATGTCCTACAGAGAGAGTACCAGGACACACAGGACACAGGGACACCCCTGCTTTCTGTCCCCCTCCCCCAAAAAACATTTTTGTACTTCGCATGCTTATTTTGCCCATGTGTGTAATAGAAGATAAAGTGTCGAAGTCAAATGGGAAGGATTAAAATTCGATTGTACCACTAGATGACACTCTGGAGAGGTAATTACCTTCCCAGAGCCTTAGCTACCACATTTATCAATTGGGCTTACTACACACATACTTTCATCAAGAACCATTCTGTCAATTAAACTGTATATGTACATAAACATTTAATATACATTTAAATATACAATTTAATACATATATGTATAAAAATTTACAAAAAATTACACTATCCCCTGTCATATCTAAGGATGGTGATTAAAAAATAATAATTCATGTGCTTTTTAAAAAGTTCATACAGATGCATGCAAAAGTAATACATTTTACATTAGTCAGCTAAACCATTAAATGGCACAAGATACTACTAAATATTAATATTACCTACAATTCACACATTAAGTTAGAAATTTGTGTCCCTATGTACTATTTATACCGGTATTTCCAGCAAACAAAATTGGCAGCTAAAAAATACTTGGCGTTGAAAAAAATTTAAGTACAGAGCTGAAATTTGTATAATCAGAATTTCAGTTTCAGAATTCTTCTCTATAACTTTCTGTCTCTATGCAAAAACAATCACTGAACATATTAGAAGGTTAAGAAATGTCTCTGGATGTGTGCATGGTTGGTTCACCATACAGAGTTATTTAAATTAATGGAGTCTGAAATCCCCACCAAAAATCAATCCTGAAAAATTCAACCTGTTTATGTTTGTTTTTCTCTTCTTCCTCCCAGTGATGAGAAAGAAGCATTTTATCCAGTGAGGTAGCTTACCTCACACACTTGACAAAATATTTCTTCTTAGCCCATCTGCCCATCTGCTTTACCACTTACAACAAATGCAAACGTAATATTGTGGCATAAACAGTCATCTTAGAAAAGAGCTATTTGAATCCTCAAATGTTCTTCTCTTATGATGGGTTCCAAGTAAATTGCATTTCTCTAAAGATCTACACATTATAAATAATATGTCATAATTGTTTTCATCACCAAGAATCACTTGCTATTTGCTAGCTGATAGGATACTATTTAACTTTTCCCAGTTGGAAATATCAGTCAGCATTTGCTCTCACATTATGAGGAGCTACATAATGACATTCCATTAAAGACAGCTAATTTTGAGGTCAGCTACCAAGTGCATCATTATCTTCCTTTTAAAAAAAAATGCTAACTACATTGTTGTTTTCAAGAATCAATGGTGGAACTGGCTTTTTAGTTGTTAAAAAAAAAGTGTCTATAATTATTCCACTTATCTCAGAAAATAAGCTATTTCCTGTAGTTGTGTTCAGCACCTGTACTCAAAGCATTATGTTCTTTCTGGGCATTAAATAAATAATAATCAGAGAGCTAAAGAGATTTAGCTTCATCAGAGCAGGCAGATGGTTTCTAAAGGGACTCACACAGCATCTCTTTGATTTTGCCTCTGAAGCAGTGACATTCTTCTCTTTAGGAGATAATAACTGCATATAATGTGTAAAGGTGTTCTTTCTTAATGTTTTCCCACATCAAGTCAAAACTCAACTATGTCATAAGACTTATTTTGTTTTGCTTTTAATTTACTCTTATCATATGCATTCATTCATATGCCAGTTGTCACTGCTTTGCTTTGAATCACATGATTTGGCTTCTAGCATGATATCTGCTTCTGTGTTCTGCCAGAACCACAGGCTTTCACTGATTTCATCATTACATAGTGTCCTCAGCATACCGCCCTCTTAAGTTCCTGCCTTTATTCTTTTAGATCAAGTATATTTTCTTTTTTTAATTGTATATTTTACTTATTTACATTAAAAATGTTATCCTCTTTCCCAGTTTCCCCTCTGGAAACTCTATCACATATCCCCTACCCCTGCTTCTATGAGGGTGCTCCCCTACCCACCTACCCACACCGGCCTCCTCACCCTGGCATTCCCCTACACTGGGGCATTAAAACTTGACAGGACCAAGGTCCTGTTGTCCCATTGATGCTACCTATGTGGCTGGAGCTATGGGTCTGTCCGTGTGTACTCTTTGGTTCCTGGTTTAGTCCCTGGGAGCTCTCGGAGGTCTGGTTGGTTGATATTATTGTTCTTCCTATGGGCTTGCAAATCTCTTCAGCTCCTTCAGTCCTTTCTCTAACTCAAGTCTATTTTCTATTAATGAACAACTCGACACCCTGAGGATTCAAATCTATTCCATAAGCTAGAGTCCTATTTTGAATTCCAGACATCTATATTGTTCCCTGCTATTCATGCGTATGTAAACAAGACCTAACTACAACTGATTTTTTTCTTTATACCTCACTCATACAATTTTTCTAATATTCACACATGGTAAACCTGTACTCCTCTCTCAATATCCAAACTTCTAGGAATACTTTTTGACACTTTATTTCTTTTGCACTTATATCTAATCATTATTTTATGCAATGACTCCACCATCAAACTCCGTTTGCCACTCTTCGCACATTTTCTCTGTACACCATAGTACCTCATGTAGATTCATCATTTTTAATAATTTGGTTATTAGACTACCCCTGTAACTACTCTCCTTTGTATATCACTTCCCCCTGCCATTTCCGCTTAGTAAAGTAGCTAATGCAGTCATGTTTAAAGAGAGCATTGAAATTTGGTTCGTGTCCTCACCACTTTACATTAAGTATATTATCTCATAGCTGGGGCAATTTATCAAGCCAACTAACTACAGGAGGAATACTGGCTAACCATGCAGTGGAACACTGTAATTTTTTTCAAAACTCCCGAGTTGAACTCTCTGTGGAAGTTACTGTTAACTAATTTACTGTTTGTAGTTATCAATCTACAATAGCCATGCTATCAGCAACACCTTAACCAATTATTCTTAACAAAGAAACAAAAAAGAGCCTGCAGTCCCCCAGTATAGTGAAACTTAGCATCTATTATATGATATGCTTTCAAATTTTTATTTATATGTGATTTATTCTCAGGTATTATGTTTGATCATATATATATATATATATATATATATATATATATATATATATATATATATTAAATGAAATAATTTGATATCACATTATCAGGTTCTTACTTCTACAATAGCTTGTTACCATGTAATCTTCTATATTTTGCTGATTCAGACTTTTATTCTTCAATACTCTCACACATCATCTGTATCCCTGAAGTCACAAGTTTCCTTCAACAATTCAAACTTTAATAAGAACATTACTGTTAGCAATATAAATATTTACATTGCTTATGATAATATAACATGTAATAGTGCATTTATCTAGATGAATGTGAACTATTATTCACTGCATAGGAGGGATTTGAAGGCCAGTTTCTTTTGTCAACATCTAGAGTTTTCTACAGTATATACCACAGTTGATTCTCAAGTGATAGTTCTCAAATTGTAGACTTATATTTAGAAAATTATTATCAAGTTTTTTAACACTTGAATACTGCACAAATTAACTTAATAAAATGACAATAAAGCAATTGGTTAATATTCATCAGGCTCTGGGTTTAATCACAAGGGCTGAAAAATATGTAAATGAAAAATAATCATGGTTGTTGACTTAACACTCAAAATAATGAAGAAATTAGAAAGAACCCATGTTTATGTGGATCCAGAGTCAAGAACAAAAAGGCAGTTCAGAAGTAGCTGATTCCTCAGCAGTGATCAATAAGTGTTTACTTGCTCTTTGCAGATGGGTGTTTAGTTTTTTCCACCAGAGTAAGAACAAATCGAAGCTTGGCCTTGAGATGCCCATTTCTATAGCAAACTGAAGACAGATGGCATCACTGTAATTCTTTTACAGATTTTCAGATCACAGAATCTGATTGCTGCTTCAGTTAAGGACTCACTCCTCATCAAACAAAACATATCCCTAGAGTTCAATAGATGGGGAAAAGACAGGCAATGTAACATGTCCCTTGCCCATACACCTACAGAGAAACAAAGAGGTTAGGGAAAGATAAGGCAAAAAACCCACAGATGAGACATAAAATCAAATGTGAGCCTAATGTTTTTATAACAATGATTATTATTCATTTTAAAACCAATGTAACAAAACAACAAAAATAAATTTGTTTTATGATTTTGGTATATATATATATATATATAAAATATTTTGCTACATGAGTTAAAGTTTGAAAAGTTCTAAAAGTTTACATTTAGAGTACTAGGCAGTATATGAAATTTTATCCTAATAAACAATGTCAAATTTGATGCAGTCATCTTAGTGTAAAAATAACAGAAATATATGGTTGTTTTTCTCCTTATAGTAAGTATCATTCCTGATATTTTCTCATGCATGAAGCACATACTATTTGATTTTTTATAATTTTAATAATTTTAAATAAATAAAAAACATATTTCCATTGTTTTGCACATTATACATATCATTCCCATATTCTCTTACTCATAAAGCCATTGTAATTTGATACTAATATTTGATAAGTAAAATGATGGATACAGTCTTTGTCTTTAAAATTTTCTATCATGTGCTCAAAGAATAGTGTCCATTGAAAATAACTATGACATAAATTTAGTCATACTGTGAATACAAAAAAACATTTAGAGATAGGTATTAGTCATAAAATTCTAACAATCTTGACCATAAAGCAAATTTTATTACCACCTAGCCATCATTGAGATGTAAGACAAAGAGCTAGAAACTTCAGAAACTATCTCAAGAGCACTTTGTATTTATCAGTGATTTCTTTCTTTCTTTTTTTTTTTAAAATATATTTCCATTGGTTATTTTATTTATTTATATTTCAAATGTTTGTCTCCTTCCCAGTTTCCCCTTTCTTGTTCCCCATGCTTCTATGAGGGTGCTCCCTCACCCACCCAACCACTCTGCCTCAGAACCCTAGCATTCCCCTATGCTGGGACATCAAACTTCCACACCACCAATCCACTGCTATATATGCAGCTGAAACCATGGGTCCCTTCTTGTGTACTCTGTTTGGTGGCTTAGTTCCTGGGAGCTTGTTTGAGGGCGTGGTTGTTAGCTTTTGTTGTTCTTTCTATGGGATTGCCAACCCCTTCAGCTCCTATAGTCCTTTCCTTAATTCTTCCATTGGGGTCCCCATGCTAAGTCTGATGGTTGGCTGCATGCTTCCACATCTGTATTGGTCAGCCTCTTGCAGAGCCTCTCATAGGATTAGGTTCCTGTCAGCAAGTGCTTCTTGGCATCAGCAGTAGTGTCTGGGTTGATGTCAGCAGATGTATAAAACTAACTCAAACAAATCAGTAGCTTTCCTGTACTCAAAAAATAAACAGGCTGAGAATTAGGAAAACAACACCCTTCACATTAGTTACAAATAATATAAAATATCTTGATGTGACTCTAAATAGTGATTTCTATCTACCTTCTCAATGTTAGTATAACACTGGTCAGTGATGACCAGAATTGGTGGTGTGGAGGTTTGATGTCCCAGCATAGGGGAATGCTAGAGTTCTGAGGCAGAGTGGTTGGGTGGGTGAGGGAGCACCCTCATAGAAGTATGGGGAAAAGGAAAGGGAAAATGGGGAAGGAAGATACCATTTGAAATGTAAATAAATAAGGACTCACAGTGACTACTCCAGAGTACTAGGTCCACAGAAATCAGGTTTTAATTATTTTATTTTACATATATAACTTCCATTTTGGTTTGAATAGAGATCAAAGAACAAATTCAATAACCCTTGTACTTTCCAGAGTGCCTATGGCAATGCTATGTTAACATTATGTCCCCTATCATAAGGCATAAGACTAAGTAAAATATTCTGAAGTACATCTCAACTGATAAATTGTGGGGAAACTTTGCCAATTAAGGTCAAAGTCTACCATGACTGGATAGCTTCTCTGAGCTCAGAGGAAAATGGAGAACTCCCTCATCAGCTGGGCTTCCCCTTTTTTGATATTTTCTAGTGAGCATGAACACCTACATCCTCTATCTGGGGTAGGTCAAGTAGTCTTTGGCAGAGCTATGAGTTCAATTTCCTCTTTTCCCCTTCCTCTCTCCAATCTCCTGTGTCCACCCACCCAAAAGAACTGCCCAGCAGGTACCTGTGATTTGTGAAATGCCTCTCCATGTACATGCTGTATTCACAGGAAATTTAAACTCTAACCAATGTATTTCGTTTACACTGAAAACTTCTTCTCACTTTCCAAGGTACATAGATAGTTCTAGTTCACACCAATAAGTGCGTACAAGCCTACACTGAATAAACTTATGTACACACACTAAGACAATCTAAGGGGACTGTTCCATTGAAAACTGTCAGAGAAGGCCTTCTATAAGAGCTGCATCTCTAACATCCTCAGAGAATGTCTTGTCTCTCTTTCTCCCTTCCACTCACTCTCAACCTGAACAGGATCCTGTCCTGAGGAACCCCATCCATTCTGGACTCTGCTTCATCCTTCCAGCCTGATATGCAGCAGCATCCAGACACCCTGAGAGGAAGGAAGTAGAGGATGTGGAAACAGAAAGGCATTCCACAGTAAATTATTTTCCAGATAAAACACATCATTACAGGGGATGGTGGCGAGGAAGGGGAAAAGAGGAAATTGAACTCATAGCTCTGCCTTTTGTAAAAACTAATTACTAGACCTCTTATTGGTAAATCTGACTTGCACCACACAATTTAAATAAACAAAAATTAAACATATACTTGGAAAAAGGTGTGCTACTTGAATATTTATTTCCTGATCCTAGATTGTCTAGATTTAGTTTTGATACCCATCATCAGCTTGAGGGACTTCATTGTAATTTACTCTCAGATAATGCCTAGACCAGTGCTGGCATGAAGTGAATGCCACTTGAATGGAATCAGCTATTTTTTCCTATTGTTTTACAATTAAAAAATTATAGGCATAACATACATCCTCTTTATACAGTAAACATACGGTTTTGTGGTTCTCCATTAACAGGGTTAAAAGTCACTTCTTTCTCTGCTTTCTCTCACCTCAAAAAGAAAATGATACAATAGTGATGGAATGCTCATTTACCTGTCAATTCTTCTGATATTTTCTGAGAGCATTTAGGTCCAATGTAGTTGTACCTTTAAGAAACTGATGTCTATAATAAGATTTGTAATAGTAACCCAAGATACCTATAATAGGGGAAAAAAGACTCGCTTGAAGTCTATTTGGAGTTTCTTGCTTTCTCTCACACTCTTTGATGTATTTCAAGAAACGTAACAGTTATCAGTGCATTGTGTCTTGAACTATATTCCTCCCCCATCTGCCTTGTCAAAAGAAAGGGGTGGGAGAAAGGCAAGTGTGGTGTGGATATATTTAGTTCTTATTTCTCTTTTTTTTATACACCTTTTCACAGCTCCATGATGTAGTCACTCATCCATCTCACACGTACTAGGACTTTGAAAATTGTTCTCACTCCAGCAAAACCACTAACCAAACATGCTTCACAGCCTGTAAGCTGTGTTGAGCATGTAAGGGAACCTTATTCACTCATTAATTTTCCAGCAGGAAATGCTGTGTAGGTGAGGCACTACTTTGTAAAATCAGAAACTAAGGCATTCACTGTTGGCATGTGTGCAAGAGACAGATCCCAGAGAGATGCATCGATAAAAATGTTGTACTATAATTTTTATTCTGACAAGCTAAAATAATGTTTTTATTCCAGTCAAATAATGTACCTGGAGAATTACAAGGGGAATCTTACACCTGAGGTCATATAACTTCTCCAGACAGAAAATCAAAAGCCCCTGTAATATCTTAGATTGCTTACATAGCTGACAGTTGTTGCCTTAACACACAGTCACTTCTATCTCTTAATATTCAGTTCTCTTTCATTGACTGATCACTGCTTGCGACATATGTGGATAACTTCACATTCCCTAAGTACCTTAGCTATGTTAACTTCAAAATCTCTATTTTCCGTCTAGTCTTTCTTACCCATATCACGAATCCCTTCCCAACACTTCCTTTTCTTTCATTCCTTCCATGAAAGAAGGTGATAAGCATTTCTAGGTGTGCATTATTCTTGACAAACTAATTAAATATATCTTTAGCAAACAGAAATGAGTATAAAAAGAAAAAATACACTTTCAAAGCGATAGCAATAGGAAGAAATTACGAAGAGACAAATCTGCATTGCCAGTCTATCAATAATTGGAATTACACCATTGAGTACTTTTAATGAGATATCATTAGTTAAGCCTAAACACAGAATAAATTCATTCGTTCATGTCATATAAAAATTCTGGTCTCTAGTATTGCTGGTCTCAGGACTCGAGTGACATTATTAAAGCTTCTTTTCTTTCAGTATCACAAACTATCATCTATCAGTAGACAAGATGAAGTATGAAGTCCTCCCACTTGCCTTTAGTAGCCTTACAACAAAATCAGAAGGTTTAGAAAGATCTTTACCTTCATAGTAAGTGTAGAACATATATACCCACGGACTAAATAATGTACTAGAGAGATGGAGTAATATGATTTGTTAAGTAAGTACCTAGAATCCATGGTTGTTTTATCCACCAGAGTGATCTGTTTCCCAGAGAAAGTACATTTCATAACCAAAGCTAAATTAACAGTATTCCGTGGAGTTCATATCCTCAGGTACATATTTTAGACCCTTCTCCAGAAAGCAGCAGACTTCTGGTGTAGACATAGTGGTTTTTTTTTTTTTTGTTTTTTGTTTTTTGTTTTTGTTTTTATGCTGTGAAAAGATTATACTTTATCCAAATGCTGATTTCTCTGCCCCCATATCTTGTAGTTATCTGGACATGGCCTTGTAATGCTTATTTGAAATATCTCCAGTTTCAACTTTGTGTAAACGTTGTTGCCATTTATTTTCTGACTCATTAATAAAAGTTGTTCACCCAAAGACTGGGAGGAAGAGACAATAGGGCTGGGCTTCTGACAGCCAGATTAAGGAGAGAAATAGAGGAGGGAGAGGGGTTAAACCACAAGAAGTGGGTCTGGAGAGACAACATAGAAAAACACCTGAAGCCTAGAAAGACAGACCAATACTAAAATGAAAGTATCTCAGGGAGTTTGGCTGAGAGGTAGGCACTTAGCTTAGAGAATTAGAATAGATCAATGGCTGCTCAGTTACTGGGTTGTAAGCTAATTAACTAAGTATTATAATCCTAGTCACAATTATTTAGAAGCTAGCCAGGGATAGAGAAAAACTTCCATCTTTAAAAATACTTTTACTTTCCAGGATTCGTAGAAGGTATAGTAAGGGTAGTCACTGAACTAATGAAGGCTCTTCAGCAAGAGGTATGCAAGGTAATCCCTTGCCAATGGGAAACTCCCTCTCAAATAATGCTGTTGTCGTAGTTATGGTTTTGTTGCTGTGAAGAGGCACCATGACTAAGGCAACTCATATAAAGGCAAATTACATTTAATTAGGGCTGGCTTACAGTTTCAGGCGTTAAGTCCACTTTCATCATGGTGGAAAGCATGGCATCACGTTGGCAGACTTGGTTTTGGAGCAAACAAGAGTTCTATATCTTGATCTGAAGGCAGCCAGGAAGAGACTACTGTGTCTCACACTTGGCAGAGCTGGAGCGTATATCTTACCTTAGAGCCACATCCCCACAGTAACATCCTTCCTTTAATAAGGGCACAATTTCTCCAGTAAGGTCACACCTCCTATTAGTGTGACTCCTCCTCGTGGGCTAAGCATTCACACACATGAGTCTATGGGAGTTATACCTATTCAAAGCACCACAATGGTACGTTTGCTTATAACCAGGTGTTTCCTGTCATCAATCCATAGAACAACTAGAAGAAGAAAAAAAAAACTAAACTAGGTAGTGGAGATCTAATGCATGCAACAGAAGGAAGCTCTGGCCTAGACTTAGTCAGAAGTTAGAATCTCACAGTATTGGCAAAGAATCAATGCTAGGAAAGAACCACCAGCATTCATGGACCTCTACCCCCAAAAGACAGTAGAAATGATTCTAGGAAATAGTAGCTTAACATCTTAAGTATTCATTGTGCATCCAGGAATTATAGATTGACACTTGAAGAGAGAGACTGAAATTATGTCTTATACATAGAGAGATATGCAGTTTGAAGTGGGAGACAGGGGAAAGCTTTTACTGCTTTTATATGCTAAAGGAAAAACATCCCCAATTTAAAAGAACAGGAAGATTTAGAAGTACTGGAAGGAAGGTTTTGGGTTTTTTTTTGTTTGCTTTTGACAAACATATTGGAATCTTGAAGGATCTTAGGAGAATCTTGGAATCCACATTGTCCCTTTCAAAAGGTATCTATAAATTTTTTTCAGAATTGGACATTATCCCAAGTAAATAGCATAAGAGGAATTAAATATGTAGGACCTAAAGGTCAAATAGGAAGATTAAAGCCTTATATGGCAGATATAGTCATAAATTTATGTAGAAGAAATGTAAGACAACAATGGTTAGCTCTGAATAATATTCCCTCAATCTTAGAAAATGGATATCTATTTTAGCTGAAACTGTATATTTACATCTTATGCAATATAGATTGATTGTTTCTATGTTGAAATGGGTGAGAAGCCAGATTTGCTAGCATAGAGCTGGGCATGGAGTGTGAATGCCTAGGTATCTACTTTATGTGTGGAATATAATGATCTAATTGTACCTTGACAAATAGAATAACGGAATTTGGTTAGCTGAAAGACACTAGATTATAGAAAAATTTGCTGAATTAGATAAACGTGTGTACTTTAAAGTTGTCTGAACATCAGGATGGAAAGCACAACTCAAGGTGGGAAAAGATGCAGAAATACAGCAATGCCGATGACCCAGATAGCTGACCCCCTGCATTGGGATAACTTAACAAACTGGCTGAAAAGGGACAGATCATTTATCAAACTAGTGGATTGGAAAACCTTGATGCTAAAATGGACAGTTGCTGAAGGTCAAAATATCAGGACTGAAGTTATAAAGGATCATCATATCAATGGATCTTCATAAGGACATTCAGAGAGTTACAACTCTGGAATTGATAATGGTTTCTGTTGTAATAGTTAAACTGTGTATGATTTTTAGCTGTAAAAGAAAGGGGAAAGATGTAGATGGATTTTAATCCAGCAACATAGCTGCTTTGGCAAGGGGTTATATACAAAGATATGATCTAGCTGCAATGGAGACACACCACACACCTTTTATTCTGCTGGCTGGAATACAAACATACACACTTTTACACACCTTTAAATCCAAACAATAATTGAGGGTCAGACAAAGTGACATTCAGAGAACCATTTGACAGAATGAGTCAGAGATAGGATACTCCCAACTCCCATAAGAACAAATAGGAAAGAGAGTCTCCTTAAAAAGCAGTGACAGAGAGAGAATATAAGATATTTCAGTTGTGTTCACTTCACTTCAGAGAATTTATTTTGGAGAAGTTCATCTGAGTACAACTGTGCTCAAAGCAGTAGAGTTCATGGAATTCAGAGGCTGTCTTTCAAGCAGAGCAATTCAGTCAAAAGCCAAGAGAAGCCATTCTTTATCAGTCAGATTGAAGAGTTTCAACCAGATGAGTTGAGTTGAACCACCCAGAATTCAGAAAAAAACTAGAAGGAGTAAGTTTATTCAGCACTGAGTCTTGGAGTCTGAAGGATTCCAGGCCTAGGTTAGCAGACTGACTCTGAAAGATGAAGCTCTCAAGGTCCAGGTCTACAGAAGGTTAGGCTGTATGGAGGCTAGAAGCTTCCAGGCCAAGGGATAATAGAAGTGATCTGAGCTCAGCCTTAGTCATGCATTTATAAAGCTTGGACACAGCTCTTATCTCATCCCTTTGTCTGAGGAAATAAAAATAACATTCACATTTACAACACAAATAAACCATAGCCAAAATAAGCCGCAGACATATATTAATTTTAAATGTTAGTAGGCAAAGACTCAGATATGTATAACTAAACACACTGACAGCTGATTATAGTGAGATGAAAACAAAACAGGCCAAAATAAACAATAAAACAAAACCAAACAACAACAACAAAAACAAAAGCAAAAAACAACAACAACAACAACAACAACAACAAAACCAGAAGAAAACAAATAAACCTCAAAAGGAGCTGAGGTGATTGCTATAGAAAGCAAACATTTACCATTTTTCTAAATCTAATTATATTTCTATTTTTTATTTGACCAGTATTTTATATGTTCAACCCTACAGGTTAGTCAATAAAGGGTACATTAAGAATAAAGAGAAAATCTACCTGTGGCTAACAGAGTTAAGTAAGAAAAATACTTAAGAAAACGGCATATACAATTTATCCATTATTATAGTTTAACTTTGATGTTGTTATATTTATTTCCATTAGAAATCTAACTTAATACATTTTTCAAGTTTCCCCAGTCTGATAATATTTTCAAGTTTCAAGTCTCATAATACTTTTAACAATGTTGCAATGATCACAACAGGAAGGTCTTATCATTTTCTTTATTTATTCTAAAAAGCTGTGGCATCTTAATCCTAGTACACAGGAGGCAGAGGCAATCAGGTCCTGTGAATACAAAACGAGACTGGTCTAATGATCGAGTTCTAGGACAGCGTGGAGTACATCAAGACATCCTGTCTCAAAAACAGAAAACAAAACAAAATGAACAAAGCTTTGAGATTGACCCAGTTGGGGACTGAGGAATGAAGAACAGACATTCACTGAAAAAAGGCCAGACAGCCATACAGGAAGGTTAGCAGTAGGTTGGTTGTGCCTGCTGTCATGGAGGACACCTACTGTTTATTATCTACAGCATAAGGCTGGTTAACTAGTCTTGGAGGAAGGTCTAAAGAATCAGTTATCAGTCATCCTGGAAGAGAAAGCTTCTGTGCCAGGTTATGTACACACTGTCAACATTTGCCCGCATACATTCTGTGAGCCTCACCTCAGGAAAGTTTGACAGTTCCTATGGGTGGGAAAATTTGGGTTCTTGACATGCCATGGTGATATTAACTAATACACATTCACCCATGACAATCACTGCTCTCCATACCTACTACTCCCATAACAACTGGGGCTATTGCATACTAAAATCTAAGAATGTAAAATCTATAGGGTCATTTTTCCAGTATTCAGAGTGAATACTAATGCAAAGCATTTTTCTCATGACCTGTCCTGACTGCCTTGCTGTGGGTATTTATCTTTAGGGTCTGTGAAGACTGCTATAGCACTTCCACTCTTCCAGCAAACAACTTCACATGGGTGTCTATCTTTCTAGGCCTCTTTCATAGTGCACTAATCCTCTATTAGTTCCCACATTTACATACCCTGAGAATTTTTATTGCCTATGTCATTTTATTGTAGCTATGCAGTGTCTGGTCTTACAGGAATGCTACTGCTTCCTAGGATTTTTGCACATGTAGCAAAATTTTTATTCTGAGGACTATCATTTGATACACTGAAGCATAAATCATGGTTAAGTTTGCTATGATCTACATAATGCTGGGGTCACTGTTTCTCCAGGATGTTTCTCTTTCACACTATTGAAAAAAATTTTGTTTTTATTTTTTATCAAGTTCTCAATCCGTTTCCCATGATCTCCCTCTACCCACAAATCATTTTTTTCCCAAAGCTTTTTCAACTCTTAAGGCTGAAATAGTTATACTCCTAATTCTCAAAGTTTTATCTTGCTCTTTAACACAGGTTGTCTTTCCAATTAAGCTCTTCTGTGTGGATTGTCAATACTGAATAACACTGTAAAAATGTCTCATGTTGAGAATGTGACAGATACTATGAAAATTATATTGTTTCATCTGAATATAAGTTACATGTGTATCATGATTTACTGTGCATAATAACAGCTTTTAGAAAACATATAATGGAACTTGTAAACTAGTTAGGCCTATATGTGAATGTTAATGTCACTTTTATTTCCTCAGATAAAGTGGTTAGATGAGACCCCTACCCAAGCTTTATTAATGTATACCTTGGGTTGAGCCTATAGCTATTCCTTTGCTGTCCCAACAATCCCTAGGCCTTCTGACCTCCATACAATATAACCTTCTGCAAGCCTGGACCTTGAAGACTTCAGCGTGCACCCTCTATCTGCCAACCTAGACCTAGAATAGTTAAGTCTCTGAGACTCACTGCTGAATAAACTCATTCTTTCTAGTTCTTTCTGATCTTTAAACGGCTGGTTCAATTTAGCTATTCTGGCTCAAATTCTCCTCCACCCTGATTGATTCAAATTGGCTCCTATTGGCTTCTGATTGAATTGCTCTTCTTGGAAGGACTGCCAGTGAACTCCATGAACTGTAAAACTGAACAGATCTAAACTGCTGCGAACTAAACTCTCCGAAGTGAACTCAATTGAACTAAACTGAATTGAAGCAACTGAACTGAATTCACTTGACTCATCTCTCCCTTACTGCTCTTTAGGTAAATTTTCTTTCCTGTTTGGTCTCTTAAGAGTTGGGTGTATCCTAACTCTGACTCATTCTGCCAAATCTTTAACTCTTCACTTTATCTGGTCCTCAATTAGATACTTAATTTTGGGGGGACTAAAGGTGTATATTAAAGGTTTGCAGCATTTTAGCCAGAGGGATTGAGGTGGGTAGCGTGTCTACATTCCAGCTGTATAAAATTTTTGGATGTGATCTCTTGCCAGAGCAGCCATGCTGCTGAATAAAATTTCTCTAAAATTTCACATTGTGGATTGTAAATTATGTTTACATTAATGAAATAAAGATAATTATTTTGTGCAAATTAAGTAATTATTGACCAAATAACATATTTTAAAAACCTGTATTTCTGGTTCCTCAGGAATCAGGTTATTTTTCCTTTCTCTATTTTATTCTTTAAAGGAATATAGGCATTGGTACAAATTATAAATTGTATGTTTTCCCTAAAATTTTATAAATTTAGCCCAAGTCTGACATGAGACAATGCATAACACCTTATCTAAAAGGTACATACTTAGAATTTAGGTGAACATGTGTGTCATGTATCAATTTATGTCTATATGGAGTTTTAATTTCTTATAATTGTAGAACCTTTTGAGAAAGAAGAACTAATAATAGACAGCTCAGAATTTGAAGACTAATTGCACAATTTGTTTTAGATCAGGCAATAAAGACTGAAAAATCCCTCAGAGTTGTCAAGATCTGTGTAGTGAGCAGTACTCTTACCTATTTATAATGTGTGTGTGCATTGTAATATTGTATTTTATCATCTTTTATTATATTAAATATATTCAAAAAGATGAAAATGAAACTAAAACCTCTAAGAAAGCAGTCACTTGATGGAATATCATCATTTCACATTAACAATGGTATTCAAATAATAAAAACCCACCCATCTGAGGCTACTATTAATTTTTGCCAAGAGGCCTTGATATATTTATATTTTATCATGGCATTTACTTGGTAAATATGTTTCAATAATTTTAATCAAAGCATTTTCATCCTTATTGACAATAGGAGAGGACTAAGTTAGAGATCACCCAGTAGTATGAACAAATAACCACCTAGATCTGCATGTAGTAGTAGTCCTAGAAATAGCTAGCACAGGTGAGGATGTGGAGAAAGGGGACTACGCCTTCATTTCTAGTGGGATTGCAAGCTGGTACAACCATCCTGAAAATCAGTCTGGTGGTTCCTTCAGAAAATTGGACGTAGTACTTGCTGAGGACCCAGCTATACCACTCCTGGGAATATACCTAAAATATGCTATATCATATAACAAGGACACATGCTCCACTATGTTCATTCCAGCCTTATTTATAATAGCCACAATCTGTTAACAACCTAGATGTTCCTCAATAGAGTAATGGATATAGAAAATGTGGTACATTTACACAATGGAGTACTAATCAGCTATTAAAACAATGATTTCATGAGATTATTAGGCAAATGGGTAGAACTAGAAAATATTATCCTGAGTGAAGTAATCCAATCCCTAAAGAACACAGGGGTATGTATTCATTGATAAGTGGATATTAGGAAAAGTGCTCTGAATATCCACCATACAACTCACAGACCATATGAAGCTCAAGAAGTAGGAAGACCAAAGTGTGGATGCTTCAGTCCTACTTAGAAGATACAACAAAATAGCGGAAGGTAGAGGGAGGAAGGGATCTAGGAGAAAGATGGAGAGGAGGGATAGTGCTGGGCAGAAGCAGGTGTAGGAGAAGATAGGGGAGAAGTACAGAGGGTCAGGAAATTGAATGGAGGAATATAGCAGGGGACAGATGGGGAACTGTGGGTACCCACTAAAAAATCCTAGATGCCAGGAAATCAAGAAGCTCCAAGGACCCAACAGGGATGACATTAGCTGAAATACCCAACAAAGTGGAGAGAGAACCTGTAGAGACCATATCCAGACATTAGACATGGCCCCTGGTTGAGGGATGAGGCTGCCTACCCATCTCAAAAATATTAACACAGAATTGTTCCTATGTAAAGGAAATGCAGGAACAAAGAGTGGAGCGGAGACTAAAAGAAAGACCATCCAGAGACTGCCCCACCTAGAGATCCATGCCATATGCAGACACCAAGCCACACAATATGCTGATGCCAAGAAGTGCTTGCTGACAGGAGCCTGATATGCCTATACCCTGAGAGGCTTTGCCAGATCCTGACCAATACAGATGCAGACCCACATAGCCAACCATCATCAGACTGAGTATGAAGATCCCGGTGGAGGAGTTAGAGGAAGGACTGAAAAAGCTGAAGGCATTTGTAACTCCATAGAAAGAGCAACAATATCAAACATCCAGAGTCTCCAGAGCTTTCAGGGACTAAACTACCAAAAAGTACACATGGAGGGACCATAGCTCCAGCCGCATATGTGTCAGATGATGACCTTGGGCAACAATAAGAGAAGAAGCCCTTGGACCTGTGAAGACTTGATGTCCCAAAGTATGGGAATGATACCACATGGGTGGTGAAGCTTCCTCATTGAAGCAAGGAGGTGGAGGTAGGATAGGGGGTTTGATGAGGGGAAACCAGGAAGTGGGCTAACATTTGAAATGTAAATGAATAAAATAACCAATAAAAAAGTAAATTTAAAAAGCTAGCACAGATAATAATTCATTTAGCAGGTTTGTCTGCAGTTTCATTTGTTTTCTTCTGCCCTGTATAACGTAGGCAAAGGTGCTAGCCATCCAGACATATGCATAAACGATGGAGTAATTTCCTTAACAATTTTGATCATTATTTTTTCATTTTATTTTTTAATTTTTTACATTTAATTTTTTTACATTTCAGATGTCATCTCTTTTCCCCATCCCCCCCCAAAATCCCCTATCCCATTCCCCTTCCTCCTTATCAATTTTATACCATTTTGATTACATTGAAGTATTCAGGTCAGTTCTAGGTTTAGGAACTAGCAATACAATAGATGCAAATAGTCAAATGATCAACTTTCTGATTCCTAGATATTGATCAAAAATCAAGGGGGATATTTCTGTAAAAGTATTTGTTATATATGATTAACATCTCAATTTTTACATATTTGATGAAGCATACTACTTCTTATTGCATAGATTGACTGTGTTTCCATAGAATAGCTGGCATAGACCAACATCTCGAAAAGGGATAACAGATTTCTAATCCTGGGCTTTTATTTGCTAATCAATATTATTGCGTAATTTTATCTAAAATACATATATTTTTAAAATCATATATATGTATATATACTTTAAATAAATATATTTTGTACTTTAGTATGTATATTAAATTTTTATAGTAGGAAGCTTTCATGTGGTATTTTGTAAAGCCTTTGGTACTTGTTATCACTCCCATATTTTTTCCTGTAACCTACTCACCCATCTCTCACTCTATGTAAATGCTTTCTGTCTTATATTCCTATTTCCATCTTCCTATTAATTGCAACTTGTCCTGTTCCCATTAAATTTGTGCCCCACCCCTGCTATTATCTCTTACTACTTTCCAGAATTAAAAGCTTAGTGTTTCTTCAGTATTTGTACTTTTAAAATCTACTTCTTAAAGATTTGTGTATGTACAAGTCAAACACTTTCACCATTCAAATTTCACACTATATTTTAACAAAAAAGGGAATACACTATCATACAAATCAAATTTTAAAGAAGAAATTGTACAGAAAAATATGTCTTCTGAGCTGAATCCAACAATTTCTTAAGAGCAACTGGTTTCTGAAGTTACTCTTAAAGTGAGAATCATTGCTATTTGTCAGCAATTTCACAGAGCAAGATATACGATACCAAATAAAGTGTGAAAAATGTTTTTAAAACTCTCATATTCCAGATTTAGTAGTTTCTGAAAATATACCAAGGGAGAGTTTATATTAAATTCAAATATATTTTATAGCACATTTGAAATATAAGGCTTTATAAAACTTAAACACAACATTTATATATTCACATTATATTGATTACACATGCTTTTCATAAGCAACTGCATGAAATTTATTTTATTTTATTTTATTTAATTATTTTATTTTAATTTATTTTATTTACTTTTTAGAATTAAATATGAATTAAATTGAAAATAAATCATAGTTGATTCTTTTTTATGTTTTGTCAGTATGTTGTCCTTTGATCGAACTAATATAGCTTTATCTTTTCATAGAAATATTTCAGAAGACAAAGATATATATATTTATAAATATTTATATATTTTATAAAATTATCTCTATAAAATTTATATTTTATTGTATAATTATGTAAATATATAAGTATATAGTTTTATATAAATATATGCATATAAGTATGTGTATATAATCATATGTATGTGCTTACATATAGATTAATATATAATATATTATATCTAGTATATAAAAATGGACTCAAATATATATACTCCAAACCCAGTATGGGAAGAGACAGTAGAGAAGTCCAGAGGGTCAGGAGAATGAATAGTAATAAATAGCAATAGGGGGTGGTGAACCTTGGGAGCCATTAGAAAGTCCCAGACACCAGGGATGCAAGAGCCTCCCATGACCCAATGGGGATGACATTAGCCAAGATACCAAACAAAAGAGAGATAGAACCTGAAGAGACTGGCTCCAGTAGATAGACATGACCCTATGTAGAGGGAAGGGGGCCACCCACCCATCTAAAGAATTTTAACCCAGAATTGTCCCTGTCTAAAAAAATTGCAGAAACAAAAATGGAGCAGAGGCTTAAGGAAAGGCCATCCAGAGACTGCCCCTCTGTGTGAGTCATTCCATCCACAGACAACAAACCCCAACACTATTGCTGGTGCCAAGATGTGCTTTCAGACAGGATCCTGGAATAGCTGTCCTCTGAGAGGGTCTACCAGCACCTTTCTAAGACAGATGAAAATACTCACAACAAACCATTGGAAGGAGCCCCAGCATCCCAATGGAAGAGTTACGGGAAGGGCTGAAGGAACTAAAGGGGATTGAAACCCCATAGGAAGAACAACAGTATCAATTAACCAGACGTATCAGAGCTCCTAGAAACTAAAAGAACAACCAAAGAATATACATAGGCTAGTCCATGTTTCAACTACATATGTAGCAGATTACCTCATCTGGCATCAGTGGAATGGAGGCTCTTGGTCCTGTGGAGGCTTGATGTCCCAGAGAAAGAAATGCTCTAGGGGTGAAGAGGAAGTGGGTGGTTGAGTCGGTAGGGGAGCACCTACTTGTGTACTTTATGTTTTTTATATTATAAAATATTATCATTTATTCTTTGTTAATTGTTCCTTAAAAGGTTGATTTTCTTTGGAATTTCATTTTACTAATATATATATATATATATATATATATATATATATATATATATTAGTATTTGTGTATATAAATTGCTTCCCTCAGGTGCTTTGGTGTGGAACCATTTATCAAATCGTAATGAGCACCTGTCACTCTGCATAGCCTTATCCCCAAAATGATTATTCATCCCATAGCAACTATTCACTATGAATAATTCTTCAGCAAGTGCTAGAGCCTGGAGATCATCTAGGCCATCTTAGCTTGCTTGATCTTGAGTAGCTTTTCTGCAGGTATCCATAACTGCTTTGAATTCATGAGTGCAATAACCAAAAGACAGCATTTCACAACACTCATCTTCCTCCTCTTTCTATTATGTATTTTTCTGCTTCTGCTTCGGTAGTGTTCACTGAGCCTAAATATTGATAGAATTAATGTAGATGTCTATTTCAGGTCTAGGTAGTTATTCCCATATTGTCAGTAATTTGACCAATTGTGCTCTCTCTGCTGACTACTGACTACAGCCAAAAGAATCTTTTCTGACTAACGTTAAAAGCAGGACTGGTTTAAGGGTATAATCATATATACTTAGAAGTCTTCGACAGTATAGCCATTTAACATATTAACAATTACAGGTTTTGTCCTGGGTTCTGTAAAATTCCTAAGTACTGAGTTTTGACTAGAATTACAGTACTAACTATAAAATTCCCTCAGATCCAATCAGAAAGTGTGGTGAAATCTCACAGTAGCACCACTCTTGTTCTAGTTGATAACCTTGAGATGCAAGCAGCATTACAGCTTCCAAGGTGCAAAAGTGAATAAGAAAATTGGCTACATTTCTGCCAAGAAGCTATCATCACCTTATGTACTCAGCCACCTTGCTCAGAGAAGTTAAATAACAAGGAATGCCCAAGTGAGAATGTTTGAATCTCACATAGAAGAGGGAGTAAAATAGTCATGAGTGGCAGAAGGAGGAGGGGGAGTGGGTGTGAGAGGGCAGGACAAGGAAATAGGCAGGAAATAGATGGGGCAGGATAAGGCATGGGGACTCAGGAGAGAGGGGCAGAGGGACAAGAGAATAAATGGAAATTTGCAGCTGCTGGGGGTGGGAGATGGAGGAACCTCTAGGAATTCCCAAAGCCCTGAGATTGGAAAGGATCTCAGGAGTCAATGCAGGTAACCTTAGCCAAAATTCCCAACAGTGTAGATATGAAACCTGAAGAAACCACCTCCAGTAGCTAGACAGGACTCCTAGTGGAGGCAGAGGTACACCAACCAACATCAAAACTTTTGACCAAAAATTGGTCCTATCTAAAAAAATTTCATGGACAAAGATAGTGCAGAGACTGAAGAAATGGCCGGTCAGTGACCAGCCTATTTTGAAACCCATCCCATTGGAAGGTACCAATCCTGCATACTAGCAATGATGTTACATTGTGCTTGCAAACAGGGGTCAAACAGAGCAGAGCTCTGCGAGGTTCTACCAGCAGTAGACAGAGACAAATGCAGATACCCATGAACAAACATTAGACGGAGGGCGGGGACCCCAATGGAAGAATTAGGGGAAGGATTGAGTGTCATCAAGGAGATGACAATGGTACAGGAGACCAACAGTATCAACTTGTCAACTAACCTGGACACCTGCCAGCTTCCAGAGACTGAACCACAAACCAAAGAGCATACCCGGCTTGGGTTGGTCCATGAGCTGCCACCCACCCACCCTCCTCCCAGCACATATGTAGCAGAAGACTACTTTGTCTGGTTATTAGTCGGAGAGAATGAGACTATTCCTGCAGAGACTTGTTGTTGTGGAGGAATAATTCAGGAAGTGGGGTCTGCCATTTCAGAAGCAAAGGGGAGGAGAGAAAGGAGAGGAACTCTGCAAGGGGCAACTGAGAGGAGGGCAGTATTCGGGATGTAAATACATACATACATACATACATACATACATACATATATATATATATCATTGAGCACTGTGACAGCTAGGTAACAGGGAAAAATATCCAGTAATTTTGAAATTTATTTTTCTTTTTATTTATGTAATAGTAAATAGAACCATCCAGCTCTATGAAGGTTAGCCACTACTGAATACCAATTTGATTTCTCCACAAGAAACCACTTTATTGTAATGTCTTCAGCAGTAAAGTCTCTCTCTCTCTCTCTCTCTCTCTCTCTATATATATATATATATATATATATATATATATATATATATATATATATGTGTGTGTGTGTGTGTGTGTGTGTGTGTGTGTGTGTGTGTGTAATGTACATGAGTAACACTATAGCTGTCCTCAGACACACCAGAAGTGGTCAACAGACCTTATTACAGATGGTTATGAGCTGCCACGTGGTTGCTGGGAATTGAACTCAGGACCTTTGGAAGAACAGTCAGTGCTCTTAACCTATGCACGATCTCTCTATCCCAACAGTAAAGATTAAAAGATTCTTATGGGAAAAAATGCAATGGCAATTCTCTGTAATTTTTTTTGGAGATATTTGTAGCTCCTGTAAGCAATAACTCTTTTTGAAGTATCCTATATCTGGACTGTCACTCTTATTTAGTAACCCATAACATCAGGGAAGAGTATTGCTAACACATGTAAAATATTTCTATATGAAAATCTTTAATGTGTTCTTTGAAATTTTTTGAATAAATAACTTAGTTATTCTATTCAATTATTATTAAATCATTATTAAATATTAAATAAATGAGTTAATACATCTTTAAGATGTACTTTTTTAACTTTTCTTGATTCTTTGTGAATTTCACAACATGTACCCCAATGTTACATGCCCCTTCTTACCTACCCTCAGTACTTGCAACCTCTACCCAGTAAAAAATATTTTAAAATAAAAACAAAACCATCTCATTGTGGAAGCTATGTGTGCCACAATGTGTCATTTTTACTTGCAAATGTACATTGCAATGAGTTACTGTCTGGTTGGAGGCCTATGGGTTCTGCCACACTGGCAATACTGGATTCTGACTGGGACTCTGCTAGGATAATCTGTTGTTGTCCTGTGTCATGGAGCTTTGATTCTGAAGAACTGGCCCCTTCTTGCTTTCCAGCAGTTTATAGATGGTATGGATCTTGAGGTGGACACATGAAAGCTTTGGATCTGGGCCTAGGTGTTAGTTGAGTTGATCAGCCCACCAGTTCTTCTAAACCCACACCACCAGGACAAGCTATCCATCACTGCCTCATGTAGCTGACCTATTGAGGGAGTTGGCAAGGATAAGGGCCTGTCCTTCAACTCTCTTCCCCTCACGACAGCTCACTCAGGTCTTTGCCACCAGTGCCACCAGCACTACTGTGCCCAGGCATCGTGCAGAATCTGCTCTTTGGAGTGTTGCACCTGGAACAGCTGTTCTGCTTTTATGACCTCTGGACATCTCTTCCACCTCCTGAAGGTGGCAAGGAGCAAGGGTAGGAGTGATGGCATCTCTCTCACACAAACATCACTTCACAGCAAAGTCATAGGAAAGCCAGATCTTCTGTCCTCATATACTCTGGACTAGCTCACCTGTATCTTTCACATCACGGTCAGCTCAATTGTGCTGCCTAAGTGATGTACATGGCCAGCTCTCCCTCCCGATGCAGGTGGTGCAGGACAGGGAGGGGGCATCTCTCTTTACCCATACAACCTCAAGGCAGGTGAGGAATGGGGTCAGCTCTCCAGAACTCAGACCATCAGGGCTAGCTCTTCCAAACTCAAGATACCAGAGAGCCAGCTCACTCATGCTACCTAGGCAAGGGACAGGTACATCTCTCCCAAGTTTGCTGACCATTGAGTGTTGGGGCTAGCTCTTCTATCCCAGGCAGAAGACTGGGCTAGTTCAAAATAGTGCTTTCACAATATCATGGCCTCTTGTGCCAGCCTATTTCAGGGACATTTGCATGGCTTTTGGTAACTAAGGCCAAGTGGTTGCCACATTGACACAAACTCAAGATGTAATAGTACCAAGGACACAAATGTGCCAAACCAGCAGCATCATGGCCCCTGATGTCACCATAGCCTCAGGTGACAGTGCTGGCCACTCAAATCAGCATCTCTTCCTGCAGGAACCCACCTCTTGGATATCCAAATGGCCTCACGTGGCAGCCCAGATCACTGATATCTTCGTGGTTTTTGGTGATAACATGGATATGAAGACCCCAGCTGCAGCAGGACAATGGACCTTGATATGGCCTTTGGCAGCAGCTCAGATCAGGACATTATCATGGCCTCAAATCATTACGCAGGATCCTCATATCTGTCGGTTCTTCCTCGCTGTACAGTATCCAGTATGATCTTTTTTCACAATATACAAATATATGGCTTCCATTTTTGTCCAATCTCTCCACCACTTACTCCAGTTTTCCCATTTCTCCATCACATATTCACTTATCATAGCTGCATCTGTGGCAAGCAGTTGGGAGTCTTTCTTTGAGTTGCTAGGGCCAGCCTTGCTTTGGTGGGCACTTGGGTATCCTTCTTCCAGCCTCCATTGGCAGGACTAACCTTGGTCTTATGATGACTCATTGTTTTCTTTTTATAGCAACATGCTAAGGTGCAAACAAACTATTGGTCCACAAGGAACTTCATATTCATGTACTTTATTTCAAAATCAAATTGATACTTCTGTAAGGTTCTGAATGGTGTTTGTTCCTTACACTATTTGACACTATTGTGTCACCATGAGAAAAAAGTCCTCTCTCTCTCTCTTTCTCTCTCACACTATCCCAATACCCCCCTCTCTCTCTTTCTGTCTCTAGTTCTCTTCCTTCAAAGAACAACACTCTCTTGTGAAAACTTGTCAAAGTACATTTTCCTGCTTGGGGTAATTTTCAGGATGGATTTGAAGAAATACACTATGTTTGTTCCATGGTAATCCAAGGCATTGTGTTAAAGTATGAAAAATTCGTACCTTTCAGACCTCCGTTTTAATAGAAAAATACCAGAAATATATAAAACATTCGAATTTCCATTTGGAATTCTAATATCTGTCAGTGTTTATATATACTATTTCAATTTTGTTGAAGAGGACCCAACAAAATTCCATGTCTATCCAGCATCAATATATGTGAGAACATAAAGACATGAGGCTTTTTGTAGTTGTACTTAAATTAAATTGACTTTATAGTTGTCCAATGTATAGACTAATTCAACATTTTGGAGTTCATTATCTATGGGATATTTGAGTGGAAATTACACAGAGAATACCCAAAGAAATGAATAAGTAAATTTATGAAATTTGTTTATTATATAACTACACCATTCCCATGAATTTGAATTTTTCAGTTTGTGAATTAATGAGAAAAATACAGATAAATGGTAAAAATTATTAGAAAAATAAGCTATGGCAAACTATTTTTCCTAAGTTCTTTTCAAAATAAGTATGTGGAACTTCCTCTGCAATGTGGCTTTTTAATCTTCATCATTTGAGATGAATTCCTAACCTCTGTTTTACTAAATCTTCTGAGGTTACTGACACTCATGCTGTTCCCTTGATTATGCTATATCTTTCTATTAATCATTTCTGAGAAACCCAAAGGGGAACTATATGATGAAACTCAGCAAGTGAGATTGTTGAGTTCCTTTAGCAAGGCTAACAGAAGAGACAGAATGAAAGCTAACATAACATATCACTAAGTCTCAAGATGACATTTCTCCAGGCCTACAGTCTTCATATTTTCCCCTAATACATTAAAGTTGGCCTTAATAGCAATACAGATTTTAGAGCAAGCTCAACAGCTGGACAGCTCATGTCTTTGGGTAATGACTAGAATGAGGATCACATATCAGAGTCAGAAGTCCAATGCAAACTGTGTATAAAGCAACCTGGGGCTTAATGTTGCATCTTCCATTGTTCTAGTGCCCTGTGACTGTGCACTGTGTGCTCTATGCTGAAGGTAAAAAGAATGACAAGTGGGAGATTTACTTTGGGAAGATCAGAAGGCTGGCTCAGGGCATGAGAGATTCTGTGAATACAGCATATAAAATATAAAGCTTATAAAGGAACAGTAGAAAGAAATATCAACTGACATTATAGTCCACTATTTACTCAGTGTTCTTTAAAAGATGAGGAAGGAGCACCATGAATTCAAGGCCACTTATATCTAATTAAAGATATGCCTTCTCTGAGACAGAAAGTTAGTTATATATAATGCAAAGAATTGATGTTTTATAAGTCTACAATAGTAGATATGAGACTTGATATTATAAGTGATTGAGAATATCTCTATGTAAATAATAGATATAAAAATAATAGATGATACACAGGTCTATAAGATATATATACATATGCATATATATTAGAGATAAATAGATGATATGTATATATATATATATGATAGATAGATGATAGTATAAATGATAGATGGATAGATAGATGATAGATAGATAGATAGATAGATAGATAGATAGATAGACAGACAAAAATATCGATAGGTTCAGAATATTAGTTTATTGGGATTCTAACAGTTCAAACCAGAAATTTGCTTCTTTGTGCTTTTTCTAGGCATGGAATATAACACATATATAACTGGGATTTATATTACAATTTCAGTAATACTAGGTAGGGTGAAATACTTCTGCATACAGAATATAGTGAATTGTTTTCCTTTTCATGGACAAATAGACACCTTTCACTCTAGTTTTGAGTGTTAAATAATTTGGCTGAAAGCTGAACTGAAAATTATAATTAAATCTAACCTGTAACTTATCTAAAGTTATTCTCATTTTCAATAAGAGTTTGTTTCAATTTTATATTGATGTGTGTGTGTGTGTGTGTGTGTGTGTGTGTGTGTCTATGAGTGAGTATGTATTTTCAGGAATGCGTGCATGTCTAGGAACAGAAGAGGGCATTGTAACACCCAGATATGTATTTATAGACATTGGCAGGAAGTCAGTTTCTTATGTACATACTGCTCTCATCAGATTTTGTTATTGTACAACAAGCATTCAATTGCTGGGCTATCTCTTCAACCTCAAGCATATATTCTTGTAATAAGTGGTTGACTTTTATTGGTGTGATGGAAATCATAGCCAAAAGCAGCCTGCAAAGGATAGGGGTTTATCTCACTAACACTTCCAAATAACAGTTCATCATCAAAAGCAGTAAAAGCAGAACTTCAAGCAGGGTAGAAACTCCAGCAGGGCAGGAGGGTGGAGGCAGGAGCTAATTCAGAGGCAATGCAGGAGTGATTGCTATTATTCGACAATTCTTCATGACTTCCTTAGCCTGTTTTCTTATAGAATCTAGGACCTCCAACCTAGCAGAGACACTACCTAAAGTGAAGTGAAGTTCTGGCCTCTAGTGCCTCATTCAATAATACAGTCATAGTAAGAAGATGACCTTCTATCTGACTATCTTCTATCTGACATTATGGAGGATTTTCTCAATTGAAAATCCTTACTCTCAGACGACTCTAGTTTGAGTCAAGTTGACATTAAACTAACCAGCACAGTAGTGGATCAAGAGCTAAGCTTTCAGTCAATTATGAGTTGCAATTGGCTCAGATGTGACTGAAAAGCAAGCTCTAAGATATAACCAAAGAAACAATGTCTGTGTACGAAATCTTACTGCAATACTTTCTGCAAATATTCCCCAGTAGCAACTCTCTGTACTTTTAGTGGTTTTGGGTGCAATATATTCTTGAATTGTTTATCTTCAAAAATATATTAAATTCAAGTCATCTAAATTTTTTAAAAGAGTAAAAGCTGATATACTGAAAGTAACAATTGACATACCTCACTAGATGTTCCCATTTGTTAATCACTATAAAATAAAGTAGCTGGCTAACTTTTTTTTAATGAAAAGGTAATTGGTTTTGTTCTATCCTAATAGTGGTGATTCAGTTGTACACAAAGTATTGGTATATCTCCTTTGGCATTACTTGTCAAGCAGAATGATCAAACTACTAATGAATCAAATCCTCCAGGGTCTCAGGAAAAATAGACACAGCTACCAGACCTGTTCCAACATAAACCATTTCACACCAGAAAATTACAGCAGTCAAAGTCCCCAAAAGACACAGACTGAAAGGATATGTGAAATACAGAGCAGAAAAAAAAAACAAAGAAAGTAGAACTGACATCCACATTACAGAGTATCCATGCAAATTATAGTATTTTTGACAGGCTTCTTCTAGATGATATCTGTTTTCTCTGCTTGGGTTCTAAAGCATTTGATGCATAAAACATAAGAGATGATAGGAAATTCTACTGGTAACAGATTCAGGACAGGCTGGAAGATATGCTTTTGTATATTAAACCAAGCAGAGTGGCAAATGTTGAACTGCAGAGCTAAACAAACATACTGCAGCATCTTCATATGTGTTATAGTTTAGCTGAAAACATCCACTATAAGTTCTTGAGTTCTCTATCTATTATCTATCTATCTATCTATCTATCTATCTATCTATCTATCTAATGTCCCTCACTCTGTATGTATATCATATATATATATATGTATATGTATACATACATATATATATATATATATATATATTTGTGTGTGCATAAAACCATATATGTATGATATTAATATTCTCTGTTTTTTAACACACATCAAGTTTTGGCATATCATTGATACTATTATACTATTAGTGGTATTAGTTTCTTCAGAGTTCCAAGTTTTTTCCTTTTATTTTGTTTAAGGTCAGTTTGTTTTCTGTTGATGGTTTAAATAAAGAGTATTAGTCTGTATGAGACCAATGTATCAAGATTTCTACTTTTACTCATACAATCCTCAATGTTTATTTTTATAAGTCAAGAAGAACAATGGTATGAACGATAGGACTAGAAAAGTTAAAGTACTTCTAAATCAGCTGGAGGGGAAATTCTCGACTTAATTGCTGGCAGACATTTTAGAATTCAAATACTTATGTACTCTCCATGGGGTTACAATTGAATAAACTTATCATAAATTGAAATTTGTGATAAATACAAAGTTTGTTTTAGTAAATTTAATCTATTGAAAATTTGTAATGCCTAGCAATGGAAGTTGCAGCAAGCAATTGATTCATTTGAGTTGCTGACACCTGTGGATCTCTTAAAGCCGTAGCTGCTCATTGACACCGTCCAACATTTCAAAAGGTTATCTTATCTTCTGTTGCCCTTCTAGTAGTGGAAAAATTCAAATTGCAGTTATTGAATATATAATATTTTTATTTCACTATAATGTTAAGATAGGACAATAATTATAAATCTATGACTATATGTAAAGAATATTAAACAGCATGTGTTTTCACTTGAGACTCTTCAAGAATTCCAGGGCCACAGGCAAAGTCCTACTGAGCTTTCCATTGCTTATATCTGACACTATTTTAAAATACAAGCTGCTTAACTAATGCAAATGCCTTCCAAATAACTTCTTATAGCTTCATATTTAATATTACTTATTGATGCCATACAAAAATATTGACTCTATGCATGCATAAACATGAAAGAGGTAACTCTGAACCTTCCTCATGAGTTTAGATGCTTTGAATCATTTTACTTGCGGCTGCTTCTGTTCTGATTACAAAGGAAACACATTGATGTACACCACAATGGTGTGAACAGAGTGCTACAAAAAAATCAATGGTCAAAGCCATATCTAACAAGACAACTTGTGCCACTTTCTTATATAGTATATGTATAGTTTCCCTACTGTGTACATGGGGGAAGGCAAGAAAAATGAATCCAAAATATTCTAAAGATCACTGGTGTTTGTTGGTTACAGTTAGTAACAGTTCAAAATACTCAAGATACTGTTACACGATTTAAATTATTTAAGTAAAAACACACAATGAGATGTATGCTTAGATATTTCAAAACCTATTTTAATTAAGGTTTTTTAACACATCAAATTCCCATCTAGCCCACCACCTACCAGTGATAGAGGAAAAGAAATATTAATAGGAAACAGATTTTTGAAATAGAAATAGAAATAGATTTTTGGGGTGATTCCAATCTTTGCTGTCAGCAGTACAGTTCACCTGCAAAAACACACGAAACAGTAGTGGCAGTCCAAACCAAACAGTAATAGGCAATAGCAGCTTGATCTAGATGAAATTGTGAGGCTCCACCAATCAGCATGAATCCACCAAATACCATCAGAAGTTCTTCGGTGGGTTTCTCTCTACAAAGTCACTATAATTGAAGATCAGTGAGGAAAACAAAGCAAACCAATGTAAGAGCATCATCAGAGAAGACAAGAATCAGCAAAGCCCAAAGATGAGCAAAGAGATGCAAGGTGAATTAATGGACATGTGCCGTCCACTGGATGTTGGATTATACTTACATTCTTTTCAAGCATCACCACATGCTCTCTAAAGAGTCTGGATCAGAAAAACTTGACATGCCCTTTCACCAGGCAGCTTCCAGAAAAACACCAGGTCTGCTAAAGGAAAACATCCTCTAATAAGACTGCTTCCAGGAAAATATTACATGATACAACTGAGGTTCCATCAAAACTAGAAAGTCTCACATTAGTGAGATAAAACACAGGAACCCATCATGGGCAGGGAACTATGAAATGATTTTTTTTGGATATGAAGTGGTTAGTACATTTATAATCTCACAGAAACTGAGGTTAGCTAAATAGAACCTGCAAAACCCCAGACCAATTCCAACATAGTGATGTGTTTTTAGACCCATCCTTTACTAAGGACCTATTTTTAGTTTAGAGATCTTGAGGGTTGAATAACCATTCCTTTTAAAGGTTTGCCTACCAGTGTGTTCCATATGATGCAGTGAATGGTTCTACTCCCATCCATGTATTGGAAGCACTAATTGGACTAAATGGGTTCAGACACAAACACACAGGCACACAGACACACAGAGACAGATACACACAGGCATGAACTTTAGGTGTGCTGGGGAAATACATTGTTGTGGTTTTATTATTTACTTTCCTACTGCTGTGACAAAACCCAATGACTCAAGCAACATAGAAAAATAAAGTATTAATTTGATCTCATAATTTCATGGGATTAGAGGTCATAAAGGCCAAGCAAAGGCATGGCTTCAGGCATTTCTGAGAGCTCACATCTTGACTGGCAAGTATGAGTCAGAGAGTAAAGGGGACAGGGAAAGGGAGCTCATCACTCCATAGAACCTACCTTTATGGTTCTTAAGCTTGGTAGTGTTGAACTGAAATGCCTTCTTTTCTTTGAAGGACTGTTAATCTGTTGGGTGTGGTGGTTGCAGAGACCACAGTAACTTCTAACACACAATGGCACAGAATAGATTTTGCCACTACAAAAAGGAATAATCAGGGCATATTGAGAAAACTCTGGACCAATGGAAGTTTGAAATAAAATAGGAAAAAAAAATCAAAATCCTGAAACCCATGTCAATATTACAGGACTAAGATGACTTCATCTTTCCAGTATTGATGACAACAACTTTTTTCTCTTCTTCGGGTTGTTTCCAGTTCTTGTGTGAAGCTCTCATTGACATGACTCTGAAATCTCTAAAATCTTGGAGTCTTCAATGCAGCTAGATGTTCGTTTTTATCCATTAACTTATTGGGCCTTTATGAAGGCAACACCACAATACACTTTGCCTGTCCTCAGTTAGTCTCCATAATCATAGAAGCAAATCCCAGAGACCATTTTTTCAAGTACCCTTCAATACTCTACAGCTAGAACACAGATCACACCGCCAAATTCAGCTGCCAGGTTGAGACGGAACATGTTCACTTTTAACGTTTAAAGCACCTTTTCTTTGCTGTTGCTATTTAGGAGCAGAAAATTCTTGAGACATTTCCTTTTCATAAGGTATAATCGTAGCCGGGTGGAGTATTTCCCTGAGGGCAACCCTCACTTCATTCCATTTCCAATATAACTTCTTTTTTATCCTTTTATCTCTTTCAACACAAGCCTGGAATCCCACATTACATTTCTAGTACTCCCTTTGAAACTGTACATTTTATACACCTTTTTGCTCTCTTTGCGCTTTGTCATTGAATACCTCTATAAGAGTGATGAATAACCACGTGAATGAGCTAATAGTAGGTTGTCTCAAAATCCCCTCTGCCAAAGTATTAGTCCATTTCTTTGCAATTCCACCTTAGACCTTTCACAGGGCATGAGCATAAGAACTTCAAGTGTTTTTGCCAAAGTAACACAAGCATGATTTCTAGCCCAGTGGTTAAGACTTCTGCCATAGGAAACTTCTTGATATAGGCCTTCATGATCTACATGGTCCTCTGCACAGCTTTCTTCTTTGCTCCTACTAAAATGGCCGGTAAAACACTAACCAGACTGTTCAACCACCTTTCTAGTTTAAATTCTCAAGTTCGTATACATTTCTTCATAAACAACATGATCAGTTCTGTCAAAGCCCTATCTCACTCGACATTTACTCATGCATTAGTTACATTTCTGTCTATGATAAAACACTGTCACCAAGACAAATCCTATGAGAAATCGTTTAATGGATCTAGTGTTTTCAGAGTGTTAGAGTCCATATTGTTAGAGAAATGCCATGAAGGTAGGAACCGATGAATAATTTTAAGTTTTAGATTTCTTTTCTACTAGATGTATAATATTTCATTATATTTATGAGTAAAGTTGCTTTTATTTGTAGTACTTAATTATTAAATTTAAATATACTTGGATCATACTCGTCCTTCCACATCATCTTTCCCTACCTACCCAAATTTAAGTACTTTCTCAAAAATCAAACAAGATAAAACTAGACTGCCAAAGGAAACAAACAAACGAACTCACTAACTCATAATTAAAGAAAAGCATAAAAACAAAACCACCTGTGGAGTCCATTATGTTTTCAAAATACTGAACATGAGGCCTCCCTGGAAAAATTGATATACTTAGTGTCACTCTTTCAGGGAAAACTGATTTTCCTTCTCCTAAGTGTTCATGGTGGTTGTTCCATTGTTAACATTAACTCTCAGGACTAGAGTTTCATTCATTCATAAATGAATAAATTCTTTTTGTTTTTTTTTTTTTTTTGTTTTGATTTGTTTTGTTTTGAAACATTGTTTTTTGGTGTACCCTTGACTGTTCAGGAACTAGTTTTGTATACCAGGCTAGTCTCCAACTCACAGAGATTCACCCGCATCTGTCTCAGGAGTGCTGTGATTAAAGAAGTCTACAACCTTATTTATAATAGCCAGAAGCTGGAAAAACTCAGATATCCTTCAACAGAGTAATGGATACAGAAAATGTGGTACATTTACACAATGCAGTACTACTCAACTATTAAAAACAATGACTTCATGAAATTCATAGGCAAATGGATAGAACTAGAAAATATCATCCTGAGTGATGTAACACAGTCACAAAGGAACACACATGGTATGCTTTAACTGATTAGTGGATATTAGCCAAAAAGCTCCAAATACCCAAGATATGATTCACAGACCACATGAAGTTCAAGAAGAAGGAAGACCAAAGTTTGAATGCTTTAATGCTTCTTCGAAGGAGAAACAAAATACTCACAGGAAGAAATATTGAGACAAAGTGTGGAGCAGAGACTGAAGAAAAGGCCATCCAGAGACTGCCCCATCTGGGGATCTATCCCATATGCAGACAACAAACACAGACCCTATTATGGATGCCAAGAAGTACTTGCTGACAGGAGCCTGATATAGCTGTCTAATGAGAGGCTCTGTCAGAGTTTGACAAATACAGAGGCAGATGCTCACAGCCAACCATTTGACTGAGCATGGGGTCCATAAAGGAGGATTTAGAGAAAGGTTTGAAGGAGCTGAAGGGGTTTGTAACCCCATAGGAAGAGCAACAATGTCAACCAAGCAGACACCCCAGAGCTCGCAGGAACTAAACCACCAACAAAAATGTATACATGGAGTGACCCATGGCTCCAGCTGCATATGTAGCAGAGGAAGGCCTTATGTGGTATCAATGCGAGGAAAGACCCTTGGTTCTGTGAAGGCTCAATGCTCCAGTGTAGGGAAATGTTAGGGTGAGTAGGTGGGTGTGGGTGGGTAGGTGGGTGTGGGTGGGGGAACACCCTCATAGAAACAGGGGGAGGGCAGATGGGATGGGGGATTCTGGAGGAGAAATTGGGAAAGAGGATTTCAAATGTTTTGAAATGCAAATAAATGAAATATCCATTTTATTTTTAAAATATAGTCTACAACCACCACCTGACCATTTAACCTTTTTTAATTAGAGCAAAATAAAATATAATAATATAAAAAAACCTATCACTTTTGAATAGAACAAGACAAACTAACAGAAGGAAAAGAGCTGAGGAGAATGTACAAAGAACAGAGACCCACTCATTCCTTCACTCAGAAATTTAGTAATAGTAATAATAATGATAATAATCATTATAATAATATATTATATTATAATACTAATTATAATATAACATTAATTATAATAATAATGTTTTAATATACAGTAAAAATAAAGCAACAATATTAAAAACATAATATCTATGAAAGGAATCAGTACAGATCCTTACAGGCCCATATATCCTGCTCCAAAGAGAGTGAAAATCTTGATCCTCAAGTAAGTGACAGAGACAGGGCAGGGAGCTAAGAACTGTGATAGACATTTGAAACTTCAAGGCCCACTAACAGTAATACACTTCCTACAACATAGCTACACCAATTAATCTTTGCTGAGAAGTTTCAACAATTGGCACTGAAACCTAGCAACTTATGGGGACCATAAGCGGATTAGATGTGACCTTGGCTGACCTTGCATCATTGTATTTGTGCCTGAAATTCTGAAAAAAAAAATAAAAATTAAAAAGCTGCTTACATTTTCAATTGTTTTCTGTATGAAAAAAGAAACAATCTAAATTGATCTTCTCTATCTTTAGGTTTTGACACAGGTTCTAGACACTAAAGGAAGATATATTTGATACTGTAGTTTCTCAACTAAAAAGAATAAAATATGTGTCAGAACAGAAATTTAAAATAAAGAATAAAAATATTGTCAGATGGTAAATTTGAAAGTGAGCAAGAATAGGGAACACAAAGGGCTAAATGAAAAAAAAATAATGCAATTACATTTTAAGTTTTAGAAATAAATAAAAAGTTAGCATAGCTATGAAAGTCATCTGGAATTATACATTCATGTAAGCATAGATGTGTTAAGTATCTGTCTCCATGTAACACATTATTATAAAAGTTGTCAGATAAAGCTGAAATCACTTAGGATATCACATTTTCTTTGGATGAAGAATCCAGGTGGGACTTGGCTGGCTGCTGCAACATTATGATTTCAACAGCCTGGTAATTTGTCAGAAGAGACCTCTATTCATTTAGGTTTTCCAGAGAAATTAAAAGTAAACTAAGAGAACTGTGCTTGTGTGTGTGTGTGTGTGTGTCTGTGTGTGATCTATTTGTGATAATTAAAATCTCCTTCAATTTAGTAAGTCTTATGGGTTTATATTTTGTTGTCTTTGCATAAACCCTGAACATATCCTGTTGTTATTATTTCTATATTACTTGTCACATGACACCTAAAATGTAAATTCTATGTAAGTAAAAGTTATGCCAGTTGGAGGATTAATGAAATGAATTCACATATTCACTACTGAATTTGCCTTCAACCAGAAGGTCAAGCAGAGATCACATGTTCACTATGGATGCCTGAATGAATTATTTTAATCCAAGGTTCTTTGAATACACAGATAGGATAAGTCAACCATAAATATGCATGCAAACAGAAATAAAGACTTTCGTTTGATTGAATTGGACAAACATGCACTAACTGATTTCACAAATTTAAATTCTGGAAGAATTCCTTTTCACTTCTGAAAACCAGAATTTATTCTTTCAAATTTAAATTTTCAAATTTATTCTTTAGCTGAAAGAGTGAGCAATTTTTTTCCTCATACTTGATTGATTTAAATTCAAACATGTTTTTTAAAAGGTGCCAAATAAACCAAAGAGGGGGAAATCATTCTCAGAAACATTGAGGATAATATTTGACTACATATAGGCATCATGAACCAGTTAAGCCAACACATGAAATTGAACATCACAGTGCTGCAACCATTCCAGGGGATGATGTGGAAACTGCAACTGCCAAGTACCCACTCATGTGTTCTGGCAAAGCAAATCTCTGTTAACTTTAGCTGAAGTTATAGTTCCACTATGCAGGCCTCCTCTAGTATGTGTCTAGAGCATGGCAGCTGGTGTCTGACAACTCACGGAAATAACAGAAAAGCTATCGCAGAATCCATTGTCCTTCTTTGTAGCCTAATTTCAGAATTGGCATCTATTTATGCTTCTATGTACATTGGGAAAAAAGTCAATAAAATCAGTCCACATTATAGGAAATGAATCATCACTGAACTTGATGTCAGGCTGCAAACTATCATTGGGGAACTTTTAGTATGTGGAAAAAATCTGCACATCATTTATTATATATTTCAATGTGAAGAAATGTAAAGTCCTACATCAAATGCTATTCATCAGTATTTTCAATAAAGAAAATAATGAAATGAAACTTATATCTTCCTAGGATCTCAATTTCTCTACATTGTCACTCTGAACATGCTTATACCAAACTAATTGCAGCTTCTATAAGAATTATCATAGTATGACCCTATAGCTACATTCACCCGCCATTTATTTCTGTGTGACCTACTAGTTAGCATAATAATTATATTTTTAAAGTTTTTAAAACAAACAAAAGCAAAATTAAAAAAATACATGGCAATGACTGTAGGTAGGAAACAAAGCTTACAATATTTACTCCTTAGATTTGCATGGAAAAATTGCCCCCTTTAATCTAATATATCTTTCAAAAAGATCTGCAATTAAAATATAAATGCATGTTTGATAAAATATTAAAAAGTAATTTACTGCTAAATAAATAACACCATATTTCATTTCAAAACTAAAATGGGATCATATAAGATAAACTACCATTTTTCTCAATTACAATTTTATTCCAATGACACAAATTTGAGAAAATAATAATCCATACAGTTCCCTTATTTTAGCTTCCATAATAGCATATATAAGATCACAACAATGATGTGGGATGATAAACTCCCTGCGATTTGGTATTTGTATATAGGGAACACCAAGGACAGTTAGCTAATACAGAGAAATCTTAAGGTAAATAACAGCGTTTGATATTTGAATTGTTGCAAAAAGTTGTGAATTCACACATCCATTACCTCAGGTTCTTCAGATTTTGATAATACAAAGTTGGCAAAGTCTTTCAAAATGAAGAGAGAGCTCAAACCTGTGGGTTTTGAGAACAAGTTTAACAAGGGCTCTTGCATTTTAGTCATGCGAGGGAGAAGAATAGAAATTAATGGTTTATTTGATACTTTAATATGTACTCAAATGTTACAATCATAAGGGATTGGGAATATATTTGAATAAGCATTGTATTTAATAAAAAAGATTTTAAAATCCCACTCCAAACTCTGCCTTCTGCTGCTGGTCCTTGTGATGCCCATCAAGCTTACGGAACAAAAAAAAAATTGATGAGGTTTCCTTCCTTTGCTAAGGACTTAAGAGGATACAGTACAAATCTCTTGACTCTAAATTATTTGGGATCTCAAATATTGATATGTCTTACAAAATATGGATATCATATTATATATATATATTTCCTAGGCTGAGCATATACAAACCATCACAGTGTCCATGGTCTGTTTTGTGGCAGAAGGCTGTGTTAATGAACTTGGTCTGTACTGACACCAAAGACCATGCTGAAGTTCATGGCATATGCTGACCCCAAAGAGCATGTGGATGTCCTTTGTCAATTTTATGGCCAGAAACCATGTGGAAGTCCATGATCTGTGCTCCTGTTGAGTGCAGAGGCCAAGGAGGCTACTTTTCTAATATTGATGACTATAGACTTGAAGTTGACCAACATGGGCATGATAGAGAAGGCTTCTGTTACAACACTTATCCTCAACCTAGTCCACCCCCACACACCTACAATGAAGGAACAACCTAAACAGAAATCCATTGAAGATATTACTTAAAAATTATACCAAGGAGGCTAGCTTATACATGCAGGTAATTAAAATGGTATAAAAGCAAAAAGAAGGAGGGGGATGCAATAGGGCAGTTCTAGGGAGGGAAAATAGGAAAAGGGGATGACATCTTAAATTTAAATAAATAAAATATTATAAAAATATTGAGAGAGAGCACATGCTGGAGAGGATGTGGAAAAGGTGAAACACTTCCTCACTGCTGGTGAGATTGCAAAGCTCAAGACCCAGCTTTACCACTTCTTTCAATTTTTTTATATCTGTTGACACCTCTTTTGTGTCCAGTTATGTAAGTCTGTTTTGGAGAAGATACCATGAGGTGCTGAGAAAAAGGTATATTCTTTTGTTTTAGGATGAAATGTTCTATAGATATCTGTTTAATTTTTCCTTTGATAAGTATGAAGTGTTCTTCCTTATCTTTTTGATTACTTTTGGTTGAAAGTCAATTTTATTTGATATTAGAATGGCTACTCTAGCTTGTTTCTTGGGACCATTTGCTTTGAGAATTGTTTCCATCCTTTTTCTCTGAGGTAGTGTCCGTCTTTGTCACTGAGGTGCGTTTCCTGTATGCAGCAAAAATCGTGGTCCTATTTATGTATCCAGTCTGACAGTCTACATCTTTTTATTGGGGGAGTTTAGTCCATTGATGTTAAGAGATATTAAAGAAAAATGATTATTGTGTACTGTTTTTTTTTTTTGTTATTAGAAGTGGAATTATGTTTGTGTAGCCATCTTCTTTTAGGGTTGTTGGAAGATTACTTTCTTGCTTCCTCTAGGTTGTAGTTTCCCTCCTTGAGTTTTCCATCAATTATCCTTTGAAGTGCTGGGTTTGTGGAAAGATTTTGTGTAAATTTGTTTTTTATTTTCATGGAATATCCTGTTTTCTCCATCTATAGTGATTGAGAGTTTTGTTGGGTATAGTAGTCTGGGCTGGCATTAGTTTTCTTTTAGGTCTGTATGATAGCATTTCAGAATCTTCTGGTTTTATATTCTCTGGTGTGACATCTGGTGTATTTCTAATAGGTCTGCCTTTATATGTTACTTTACCTTTTTCCCTTACTGCTTTTAGTATTTTTCTTTGATTTTGCATTTGATGTTTTGTTTATTATATGGCAGGAGCAATTTGTTTTCTGGTCTAGTCTATTTGGGGTTCTGTAGGCTTCTTGTGTGTTCATGGAAATCTCTTTCTTTAGGTTAGGGAAGTTTTCCTTCTATTATTTTATTGAAGATGTTTACTGGCCCTTTAAGTTGAGAATCTTCACTCTCATCTGTACCTATTATCCTTAGGTTTGGTCTTCCTATTGTGTCCTGGATTTCCTGGATATTTTAGGTAAGGAGCTTTTTGCATTTTCATTTTTTTGACAGTTGTGTCAATGTATTCCATGGTATCTTCTGTACAGGGTAGTCTCCAGGGTAGTCTCCTTTTGAGATTTCTTTATTGTTTCTATATCCGTTTTTAGATCCTGGATAGTTTTGTTTAATTCCTTCACCTGTTCGATTCTGCTTTTTTCTTACAGTTCTTTAAGGGATTTTTGTGTTTCCTCTTTAAGGGTTTCTATCTGTTTACCTGTGTTCTTTTGTACTTCTTTAAGTTATTTATGTCTCTTTTAAAGTCCTCTATCATCATCATGAGAAGTGATGTTGATTCAGAATCCTGCTTTTCCGGTGTGATGGCATGTACAGGGCTTGCTATGGTGAGGGATCTGGGTTCTCATGATGCCAAATAACTTTGGTTTCTGTTGCTTATTTTCTTGCACTTGCCTTTCTCTGTCTGGCTAACTCTAGTGCAACCTGAACTGTCTCTGACTGGAGCCTGTCTTTGTATTTATCTTGCTTATGTCAGATCTCCTCAGAGTCCAGATTTTCTGTGATCCTGAGCTCCTGGGTGGAAGAACTGCTGGGACTCAGGCTTCCTCTGGGATTCTGAAATCCTGGTGCTCTGAGTGCAGTGGTTCCTTCTCTGCTCTGAGTGCACTGGTTCCTCTAGGATGGCTCAGGATAAGGTGTCTTCAGGTGAGCAGACCTGCTAGGTGTCGGCCCCAGCCAAAAGGTGCTATCTTATTCTTAATGCTTGTAGAAAATAAAAATAAACCAATATGTTTTTAAACCTCCTACTGTGGGCACAACATTCTTGTATTGAAAAAAATAGAGGAAATTGTTGAATAAGCAACAGTGATTATCTGTCCTGATCATAAATGATCATATATGTTGTCAACTGCTGAGTGATATTTTTACTAGCGTTTATAGAAGATTCCTGTAATTTCTCTAAATCTGCTATAGAGATGGAATATTTGTTATTAAGCTACTGCTGTGGAATTATGTTACTATCTCTGTGCTAAAATTTATAGAAGTTCAGTATATCCCTGACTGAAAGTATTATTCCATACATATGTGGACAGACTTATTTATAAGTGATGATTGATCTGGAATAACAAAATAATCTCATACTCGAAAATTTATAGATTCACTACATATATTATTCCACACTAAATTGGACTTTGATGTATGAAAAATCAATGAAAAGAATCAATAATTGTCTTCTTCTTCAAAAAAAGAAACTCTATTCCTATTAAATTCACTATATGCTTATATATCTGTGACCCAGAACTAAGAATGGTAGCTCTGATCATCAATCTTGACTCTATAGATAGTGTCATAGTTTAAGATTTTATCCTTTGTTTCAATATAATTATTCATATACTAAAGCCAGTAACAGTATATCTTGTGTATATACCTTATATATTAAGGTAATGTTAAGATTGATAATCCATACCAATTGAACGTAAATGCTTTATCTCTACCATAACAGGCATCTTCAAAGACAATTCAGCATTACATCTTTACTTTATATAAGAAAGTAAAACTGGACCTTCTCTGATTTTACATCACATTTGATAGTTATAATATACAGATAGTTAAAATAAATATATGGATAATTATAATAGATAGATATACATCATTGTGCATATATTTCTTCCATATATGTACTATATACAATATAACACACACACACAAATATGTATGTGTGTGTGTTATATGACATATATACATGTATATTTATGCATTTGTGTGTGATGACAAAGAAAAACAGTGTACATTGACAAAATTTCACCTTTAATACAGAATCACTAGTATCAGAGAAAAATATTGAACTATATTGAAGCATAAATAATTGAAAAAAAGTTGATGCAAAGAGAAAGGTACAAACTCAAAATATATTTATTGAGCAATGATCAACAGTTTGGGTTTTTTTTTTTTTTTTGAGCCTGTATTGAGCTGACAGACACACATATTCATCCATGCATAATTACATGCTGGTATATATTTACTGGTATGACCAATATGAAGATCTACAGATAGACCCTTCCCTGAAATGAAAAGCCAACGAATGGAGCAAAGAGCTGTATAACTTAATTTTTATTTTCATTTTGATGGTATTATACCTGACAAAGCAACAGAAAAAAATAGGGCTTTATTTTATCTTCCAGTTACAGGGAACAGAGACCATCATGGCAAATAAGTTATAGAAATTAGAAGAGTAGGTAGCTGGTCATAAAACATCTAAAATCAGGAAACAGGAAGTGATGATTGTCAGTGTTTAGAGCGCATTATTTTTCTTGTTTGTTTTATTGGTTTTACATTTCAGTCCAGAATAGATGATATTGTCCAGAATTACAAAGCATCAGTTTATAACAATTAACACAATCTGCATAATCCCTCACAGATTTGCCAAGTTATTCAATTATATAATAACTTTAAATCCAGTGAAGATGATAATCATGATTATCTGTCACTCTAACTAACCTAGAAAAGTTCAGAAAATGTGTTGCATGTTGTACTAATTGAAAAACAAAAACATGCTTGGGAAACAGATCTATAGAGTAACATACTTATTTTACTACATATGCCTTATTAGGACTTTGTTGTATGTATCTGTCTATTGAAAAACATAAGTAAATATGAAAAATAAAAGATAGAAAAGTTCCAAGTGTACCACTTGAATATATTAAGGTAAAAATACCACATTGTAGAATGAATGGGTTTCTGGAAGAAATCAAATTATGTATGAATTGTAGACTATAAGAATAAAATTAGCAATAGATTAAAAGGTAAATACCTGCATGTCTTGCCAATCTCTAGGAATTTATTATAATTACATCCTAAGAGAAATGGGAGATAGAAAGGACCTGAACTGAAGTAGCAGTAAAATGACAATATCAATGAGGAAAGTCTTTGGTGCATCCAGTGGCATGAAATACAAGCTGAGTAGATACACTAAGGCTGTGTATTCTGCAATATACAATTCTCAGAACAAGTTTTAGTATCAAGAAAAAAAATTTTTTTCTAGAGGGCTGACATTTTTTTTTAAAAATGTTGGTTCTAAGAACTTTTCTTTTTTTTCCCTTTTTAAAATTGGTTGTAATATTTACATTTCAAATTTTATCCCCTTATCCCAATCCCCCGACCACATCAAGCAAACTGACCAGACCTGACCTAACCTCCGATGTCCTGGAATTCCATCTGGATGCAGTGAAGACACAGCCTCAGAGGCTTATCAATTTACTCTTCCCCCCACCACTCTTCTAATGTCTCAACGCCTGTAATCAGCTTGAAGAAGTTAAAGAAGAGTCAGTGCCCCTATTCCCTGGGCTTGGAGACTAAGGTGGTTAATAATGGTCTGTCTTTCTAGGGAAAAGTAGTGGTTTTGTTGGACCAGGGAGGATTAGCTAGGACTTATTGCATAGCCATAACCTATTGGTAGAAATCTGTATAATTAATATCAAGATGAAGTTATAATTTCTTAAATGGTACAAAATTTACTTTGATTTCAAATTTAAGGTTTTCATTGGCATGAGCTTCTTATTGATATACAAGTGAGATGAATATTGATACTCTCATGGGCATTGTGCCTGTATAACACATTTAGGAATACAAGGCTTAGACCCAGTCCTTCTTTAACTTTTTTAACTGATTTGGGACGATTAGCCTATGAGTTAAGGGACTATAGCAAATTCATGGCTTTGAGTTCATTGTTAGGGTGTTTTCCATATTTTACTTAGAAATAGCTGAGAGGAGTTAATAGACAACAGTCCAGGTTACCTTACATGGATAGTTGGTTTTCAAAACGTCAGAAGCCCATAGAATTGACGTTACAAATATTTCTATATTAATGTTCAGTTTGATTAGAGACCTGTCTGCTCCTGACAGCTTCCTGTCTTGGATTCTAAGAAGAAATTGAGCATCCTTGGAGTTACTCCAGTTGTGCGGTAACAGCCACTAGGCAAGAATTGCCTCTTTCCATCTACAGACAAATTACTGTCCAGAAAAGGACACACTTGCAGAATAGTCGACTGATTATATCTGCCTAGACAGAGTAATCAGCCCTTAATAATCCTGCAGCACTAAGGTCTGTCAGATGATTCTGGCCCAGAAGGCTGAAGATTTGATGCTTTATCGTTTGGTAGTATAGGGGCTTTCCAAGTGTTCAGCGGTCTCTATAAATTGGCTAAGTTTTAGAAGCTATGCTTAGTGTTTCCCATAATTTCAGTTAACTCCGTCATTCTGGATTTCTGATGGGGTTGAAGACCTATAGTCTCATAGCCAATCCTGGCTATTTACTTTGAGAGAAAAGATCTGAGTGGATGGTTTTCAGCTGACATTCATTCTAAAGCCAAGAAAAAAGCCAGGTTCAAAACTAAGTGTTTTAGTTATGAGAGATAACAGAGGTTCTGGTTAGTCAACAAAATGATGGACTGGATATTAGGACTATTTTGTACCTCACTGGTACAATTAGGAATAATTATGCTCTAATTGTATTTTGAGAGAAAAGTTTTATTTTAACAGGAAGGGTGATATATAGGAGGAGCTAAGGGGGAAGGAGTACCGAGAGGAAGAGATGGAGTAAGGAGAGGAGAAGAAGAAGGAGAGGAGAAGCTAGGTGATGAGAGAGAGGAAGAGAGAGAAAGGGGGTGCATGGAGGCAGATGTTCACATGTCTCCACCAGTCAAAGATAGCTGATATATCTAGGTTGGGTATTGGGTTACACTTCTGATTGAGCATTACCAAACTTATAAAGCATTTGATTAACATTTTAAAAATTGTATAAAAGCAAAAAGAAAAAGGGGGCATGGGTTAGGGGTTTTCTAGGGAGGGGAAATGGAGAAAGGGGATAGCATCTGAAATGTAAATAAAGTATAAAATAAATTAAAAAATAATAAATTACTTTAGTAAATGTAGTAAAATATAAAGAAAAAGAAAAAAAAAAGAAATACAGGCTGTTCGGATGAAGGCAGCATGTTTGCTCTTTCACTGCCATCAGGTACTAAGTAGTTCCTGATGCTTACAAGCTGAGGGGTAAATGGATTTCTGGAATGTATGGAGTAACACAGAAGATTATTATTGATTGAATCACTAACTTGGCATGTAGATTGAGAGAATCAAGAAACAAGAGGAATCAATAATGTGCCCAAGGTTTCCTAATCATCCTGGATTCTTGACAATGCTTTTAAATGATCCTGAACATGAGAGAATAAGTAAAGATAGGAGGGTAATAAAAAGGGTGCTGGTCTCTCTGTCTCTCCCTCCCTCTTTTCTCTCTCTCTCTCTCTCTCTCTCTCTCTCTCTCTCTCTGTGAAATTTCTTAATGGGCTCTGTGTCGACTATTTAATACTAAAAAAGGAAAGGCTAGAAATATAGATCAAAATTTTTATATTGATATTTATAGTATTAATAAAGTATACTACCTGGGCAAAGCTTATGAAGTAATAAGAGAAGAGATTGACAGAGAGAGTAGCTTCTGAAATGTAAGACATAACAATAGAAGAATTCTAAAAATAGTTGGGGTGTATAATTATAAACAATATCATTATAAGCAAGAGGGCTCATTGAGTATAGTCCTTGACATATAAGCCCGAGGCCTTATATAGAATCCCCAGAGCCTATGAAAAAGACAGACATAGAAGTAAGTCTCAGTAATCAAAGTGCTCTTAATGTAAGACAGCAAAGGTGCTTTCACTCACACACCGAAACATACACATACAGCCTACCACCGCATTCATACACATTGTGTACTGCTATATTTTAGAAATTAATGCATACCACCATACATAGAAATGGAAAAATTAAGACTATAAATATAGAGTTTTGAATAGTGAATTAATAATTATGCAGAACAAAAACTCTGGTGTGGCAAAAAAATAAGGAAACCATCTAATGATTACCTGACATTCAGTTTATTAAGAGACATTATGTGATTTCTTGCATTATGTTTTTAGAGCCACCTCAAAATTAAAACACAAAAAGTTTCCAAAAACCAAACTCATTGGATTGATAGTCAGATTTTGAAAACCACTGGGCTGTGTCTTGCTTAATTCATATGGTTACCTGTATCTTATTACTAATTGTTCCTCATAATTTAAATGTTCTAGGAACATTTGATTGAACTGTCCCCCTTTTCCATTTCTCTCTACCTGGGAATTTAGAGTTTGATAGCAATTGCAAAATACCTTGCAGTGTCCTTTTGATTTTAATGGCCCAGTGATTTATAGATTGACGATTTAAATGTGAGTAAACTAGTCCTCAGAAACTGTGAAAAGGGGTAGAGAAAAGGTAGCAAAATGTAAATATAGTTTGAAAAGCTCACTAATGATGTTTACTTTGCTACGTGGCTGCTATTAGATAGACTGGATCAATCAAAAATAGAATTTCTGTTCAGCTTTAATGATAGTCTTTGTGTTTCTTAGTTCATTGTAGGCATGGTACAAGAGTGGCAATTTTGCAGTAAGCAGCTGGACTGATGCTATTCATTATGAGTAGTTACAGCATATCATAGGAGAATGTGATGCTCCCTTTAAGCATGTGTTTCCAAGTCTTAATTCTACACTGAATGGTGCCCTTTCATGCTGTGTGAACAGCTCCATTCTATTTAAATTAGTCAGAGAAGAGAAAGATTTCAATAAATTTAATAAATGTAGAATACATTTTAAAAAAAGAGAGGTGTATGAAATGCTGTGGGCATTGTATCCTAACTAGCTGGGAAAACAAGAAACACACACACACACACACACACACACACACACACACACCCTCCTCTTTAGCTAGATTTCAGACTTGCCCAGCTGGACCATTCCAATGATCTAGGGAGTTGAGGTGATCATGAGCCAATGATTATCCATTTGTATGAGCTGCCAGTATAACCTGCCAGTAATGGTTATCTGCATACAGCATCTGTGCATAGATTGTGATAGGAGTAATTGTGATGGCAGCCAGAATGGCAAATCTCAGCGTGTTCTGTGCTTAAAAACATAGCTATTTGAAAGAAAGAATCTTTTTAAATTCTGTGAACTGGAGTAATTCTAATCATCACTATCATATATAGTCATGAATAGTTTAGGGTTACAAAGTTTCTCTCAGTTACACTTAAAATAAAACTAAATATTACTAATAAAATGGAGATGCTAAAATGAATGCAAAATTAGGTATGTAAGCAGTAAATAAAATTTCTGCTTATGCTGGAAAATGAGTATTCTAAACTCTTACTTGTAATTGGCTTATTTTGTTATAAACTGGAAATCTGTGTGTGCATGTGTGTGTGTGTGTGTGTGTGTGTGTGTGTGTGTTTTATGGAGTGATTGCTTAATTATTGTTTAATTCTTGGAGTTAAAGCTTTAGAATTGTATAAATCTTGACTTCTCCATGCATACTTATTTTGTTATGGCTTTTCTTTGTTTAGTTTTTGTTGTTGATTCTCTTAATCTTCTCATTTTCTATGATATTTTGACCTTTCTTTACTCACTCATCTCTTCATTCTTTAGACAAAAAGTAATTGTTATTTTGAATAATTATTACACATTTATTTAATATTAGATGATCATTTTCAATTTAAAGTTCCTCGTCTTTACTAGCTCTCTGTGACTATACCTAGTAATAAAACAGTTTTACAAAGTAGCATTCTGACACCTAGATCACTTAATTTCAGTATATTCTAACTCAGGAGTTTGGAATAGACCTTGGAACCCTTTTTTTTTTTTTTTTTTACCACAATTACCATTGAATTTATTCTTTAAAAAATTTCAAAAATGACAATAATCGGGTTTATGCTATCCTCTCCTATTCCCCTGACACCTTATCAATATCCACTTTTTTCCTATCTGCCCTTTTCCTATATGTCTCTTTCCTATAATCATGTTTTGTTATATTATTGTGTGACTTTCAGAGTTTAATCTGGGCCATCTGTGTGATGTGATTTGTCACTATCTATAGGCATCTAATGGAATCAGTAATGGTTTATACAACTGAAGATAATAAGTGGAACTTATGCATTAACCTACTACAGCAAAGTTTAGTTAAGAGAAGCAGGGCTCTGTTAGCCTTCCTCCTGATCCACAACTAATTGGGACAGGCCAAGTTCTGTGCAGGCAATGTAGAAGCAACATCAGCAGTGGGTTCATGATCACAATCGCTATACTGTAGCCAGGAAATGTTATTTTACATCCTTTATCCTTATTTTCTAGTTTTAATATTTCCTCTTACATATTATCCTTTGAATCATAATGGGTGGAATTTATATGTTCTGTTTCAGTCTAAAGAGTTAATTGGCACTCATTATCGGCAACTAGAACAGTCATAAGTCCATTAAGTCACTGAAATTTATTGTAATGAGAAACTTTTTTGGATTATTGCTGAGGGAAGCATTTATATGGATTTAAACATAAATATTTAGTATGTAGTATGAGACTACTACAGTTGGCCACAAAAAATGGTAAGTTCTTTCTTAGGGTTTAAGTTCTCTTCAGCTATGGTTTGTGACGGGGTTTCAAGTAACAGGGCTGAATTCCTTCAGGTAGTGATCCAAAAATCTAATCAGAGCTCAGTTGGTTTTCCCAATAATAATCCTGTCACCATGGAAGTGGTGGACACGTAATGACCTGCATTGCATTTTATAGTGTTCACAACCTGTTAAGGGTATTGATGCCCTTTTCCCATCAATACCCCGTACAGCACCCCTTTGGAATTGTGAAACATAGCCATAGTGGAACGAACATGTCTAGATCTGTTCCAAGGTTATTTCTCTGTGTTGTTCAAAGAAAGTGTCCAGAGTCTTTAGCAGAGGTCTTAGAAACTTCTTCTGATACACAAACAAACAAAAGCAAACAAATAACAGCAACAAAATATTAGTTTAGTTACTTTTATTATGTGATGCAACTGAGGGAGGAGAGAGAGAACCTCAACAAAAGAACTGACTCAATCAGATTGGCCTTTGGACAGCTAAGACCATTGTCTTGACTGCAAACTGACATAGGAGGTCTCAGCACATTGCAAGAAGTGTCATCCCTAGGAAAGTAGGTTTATAGAAAAGCCTATTGAGCATAAGATCATGAACAAGCAAGTAAGCTGCATTGCTTTGTGGTTTCTGTTTGAATTCTATCTTGACGTCTTCCATGCTTTTCTTTCCTCAGTGATGGATTGTCACCTAGAAGTATATGTCAAACAAATCCTGTCCTCTCCTGAGTTTCTTTCATTTGTTTCAGATTGTTTTATCAAAGCAACAGAAATCAAACTAGAGAAATTAGCCAAAGCATCTATTGCTCTGGCAGCCTCTAGGGCTTTCATGACCAACAACTCATAAGCAGGCATTCTCAGCTGTTCCTGGAAATTTTTATTATTCTATATTTTGTAGACAGGGTTTCATGCAGTCTCTGGTCTCGAACTTGTTGAACAACTATGATTGGCCTGGGGCATCTAATTTATCTCCATCTACCCCCTAAATGATCAGTGTGGAAGTAGCAAACATTAATCCAAACAAACATCTACTCCAAAGTCTTTTTTTTTTAATTTTTAATCTTTTATATTAAGTTCAAACCCATACCCTTGCACATACTACATAAATGTGCTAATATTAAGATGTAGCCTTAAACTTCTCAGATATATTTTTTCTAGGGCTTTTTAAAGACGACTTAAATAAAACTTTTAGACCACTAATTCTTCTTTCTTTTAAAATGTGTGTGGTTATTTTTTCCTGAATATATGTCTGTTTACCATGCATATGCTTGCTGTTCAACTGAGTCCAGAAGAGAAAAATGAACCCATCAGAGCTTGAGCTGCAGAGGGTTGTGAGCTGCCTTGTGGGATCTAGAATTCGATGAGAGTTCTCCAGAAGAATAGCAAGTGCTCTTAACTGCTAACCAACTTCTGCAGCCCACAGACTCAGAAGTATTATAACTTGACTGTTTCCCACCCAAATATGCCTTGGAACTTAAATCTCAGTACGGTATTATTAAGAGGTAGGAACTAAAGGGAAGTTATATTGGTGTGAAAATGTTGTCTTCATAAATAGATCTTTGTCTTAAAGAAAGTATTAGAGAGAAATAGTAAGCTTCCTATGATTCCCTGCCATAATAAGACATCTATTTCAGACTACCTTTAAAAAAGGACTGGGACTTTCCTCATATTATAAATCCACTTGTACCTTGAACTTGGTCTTCTGAACCCTCAGCACTCTAAGGAAACAAATTTCCTTTTAAAGTAACTTGCCCAATCTCAGAATTTCCTTATAGAAGCCTGAGGAGTCAGCTAAGACATTTGTTAATATGTAATATACACACAAAGGGCGCTAAAAGAACAAAATTAACGTCAACCTTAGAAATGGAATGAAACATTCTGAGTACTTCGCTGATCTTCATTGTATATGTGCCTATGCATGTATATTTAGCATATCAGCAAATTTCAAAGAATTTTTTTCCCTCATTCTTTTTTTAAATATTGACTACAGGGTATGGAATGAATTTATTACTTTTCAAACTACTCATATAAACCAGTAAATTTATTGCTTGATTATTCAATTTGTTTTGGCATGCTTCTAAAGAATTTATTTCGTTAGTATGACATGCAATATTATTCTGTACCAAAAAAAAAAATCTAAACTATATAGAAGATGGTCTCCTATAGAAAATTTGAGAACTTCTTGCAGGATCCAGACATTTAGTTGAAATTGTGTGAAATGATATTCCGTATTTAGAAACATTCTTTCAGTAATGTGATTGATACAAGCTAGTTACAAAATCTTGTGAACTATGCCATAACTCATCAGAAGCATTGCTTAATTTTTTTTAAGATAAAGGGAGGCTAGAATTAGCATTACTTCAGAGAGGGAAAAATTTCAAGAAAAAATTCTGCATATAAAGCAGAAAGACATGAACATGCATGATTCGCAATAGTGGAGTATATAATACACACTGTATCTGAAGCAAGCTATTGCTGATAGTTCACGAGATTTTCACATAAAAGAATATGAAAGCTGAACTTTGAGGTGCTTTATAAAAATATAGAGACCCTGTAAGGTTTTATACCTTCTATTAAAGGAATGGTGTTTTTCTGGGTAGAATAAAGGCAAGAAGGAAGAAGACTTCAATAAATAAATAAATAAATAATTTCAAGGATGTTTACTGACACAATGAAATGTTATCACCTGTCACTATGTCTATTTAAAAATAGATTCAAAACAAATATGTATTCTTAGAGAAAAATGAATAAAATAGTTATTTTATAATATTAACAATGATCATGAATATTTCCAAATGAGAAGAAATACTGGTAATGTTTGTTATATTCTACATTCTATAAAGACAATATTATATATTCCATCTTAGATCACTTACTATATTTGTGGGTAACATGACACTTACTTTACATGCTTATTTTAAAAGCTTCACTAGAGATAAGAGGCAAAACCGAGATGTGATAATCATTCCTGCATTTTCAGTGATTTCTTTCCCAAATCTGCTGATGATTAGGTTCTACCTGTAGTTTAGAAATTCTGTGTTCTAGATGGTATGTTTGCCTTTCTTATTAGACAAGGAGAAATTTTGATGTGATGATTAACATGCCTTTATTCTATAAGTGAGTCTGAGTTTGAGATTGCCATACAAAGGCTGAGCTGAAGAGTGTTATCTGATGTCAACTGTGGAAATACCTCCTTTGAAATTTGTGAGGTACTTTGACTTGAACATCTTCTTTCTGTTTCTCTGTCATTCTTCCACCGCACATACTAATAACATCAAGAGGTTTTTAAAACTAGACAAACAACGAGGAGTGGGGTAAAATGAAATGGTCATTTTTATTAGTTCTGTAAGAAGTAGCTAGACTGTGATTGTTTCATTATGATCAAGGGAACAACTATTGGTAAGGATATGAAAAAGAGAATTAACCATGAGATACTATAGGAGAGAGTTTATGAAACTGCAGTCATTACATGGATCATGGTGGGTGCTTATCAAAAAAATTAAACTCACAGTTACCATGTGCTTCATGTATACCACTCATGGGCATGTACCCAAAGGACATGCCGTCCTCCTACTATGAATCTTGCATAGTGTTTGTTATTTTGGCAAATAGCCTATAAGTTATACAAAAGGAGTGATGATAAAATTATAGTAGTATCCAATGACAATTCTATTCATTTGTTAAAAAAATTAAACCATGAAAAATTTAGAAAATTGATTGGAATTAGAAATATTTTATGTTAGATTGCCTAGTCTATAAAAATCAAAATATTATATACCCTCTCTAATATGTAGATTCTATATCTAAGGATATATATACAAATCCAGTACAAAAGGACAAGAGAAATAGAACCACCTTACCAAAAGCACTCTCAACTTAATTTATGAATAAAATCTTAATATAATATATGTAAAATTAGTGGATTGGGGTATTGAATATATATATGTATATATATATATATATATATATATATATATATATATATATATATATACATATTTAGCTCATGTGACTAGGAAAAAAATGTCTCTACGATAAGATGGTGTAGAAGAAATACAGCAAAGTAAAAGGGAAAAGTGTGATGTGTGAAAGTACAGCATAGAAAGAGGGGCAGAGAAGTAAGGTACAGAAGGTAGAGTCAAACAAATATAATATGTGTGTGAAAATGCAGTGGATGCTAACATGAAATAATTCAAAATAAAGAATTACTTAGACAAGACAAGAGACAAAGTGCTTACACACAAACAATGGTGTTTTATTAGAGGTTATTACTACATAGGCATCCTGGAATCCCTTCCTTTTTTCCCATGACTGCTTTGCTGTTAGAATAGGCAAAGAAGATACTTTGGATTGGATCACTATTGTCACAGCAGGAGTAAGAGAATATTGGAAAGCCACATGCTGACTCTGAAGGTCTGCCTTTAAGTAGCAGTCCACATAGAAAGCTAGGAACATGTCCTAAGTGTATGGCCCAAGATGAGGATCAAATGTTTGTGAAAACAAAAAAAAATATGACATTATTATTATTATTATTATTATTATTATTATTATTATTATTAAACTATTTTATTTTTTCTGGTTCTTTTCTTTTCTATTTTTAACTGGATATTTTATTTATTTACATTTCAAATGTTATCCCCTTTCCCGGTTTCCCCTCTGGCAACCGCCTATCCCATCCTCTCTCCCACTGCTTCTATGAGGGTGCTCACCCACCCACCCACCTACCCACTCCAGCCACCTTGCCCTGTCATACCCCTACATTGGGCATCAAGCCTTCCAAGTACAAAAGGCCTCTTCTCCCATTGATGTCCAACAAGGCCATCCTCTGCTACATATCCATCTGGAGTCATGGGTCCCTCCATGTGTACTCTTTGGTTGGTGATTTAGTTCCTGGGATCTCTGGAGGGGTCTGGTTGGTTGATATTGTTGTTCTTCCTATGGTTTGCAAACCCCTTAAGCTCCTTCAGTCTTTTCTCTAAGTCCTCCATTGGGAACCCTGTGCTCATTTGTGAAAACAGAGATATGATAAAATTTTTAAGTGAATATGAATGTTCCATAATTGTTGAGAAATGTTACAGAGTTAACAGTGAAACATTTATAATGCATGTTTAGTCTGTACATGTCATCTCATTAAACACATCAAAATTTGTTTTCTAAAGTGGAAAATATATTAAGTCCCATTTTGTATACTAGAAACATGTATACCAATTCCTATATTATATTTTAATGTGCTTTTTGTTTGTACTCAATACATAAAGAAACAACTACTATCTTATGGTCTGTGCTAGAAGCTTTTTATTTCTTTTATTGGTATATCTTCACATTACTCACCTGCAACTCTGAGCTCTAATGATTGAGTAAACTGAGGGAGAGAAGAATGTCAGTGTTTACAGGGTAACCTCAAAAGGAACTAGCAAAGAATGTTTTAAATATGGGTCTGGTGATTTATTTTATCCCCATGTGGTCTACTCTTATGTGTAACATTAGAACTTTTAAAGTTAAACACATTTTTTTTGGACTTAGCTTCACACACACACACACACACACACACGCACATTCTATTTGAAAGAACAACTTTAAGTTCCTGATGGCCAGATGGCATTTTAAGTAAACTGCTTTCAATGTAGGAGAGATGGCTCAGTGGTTAAGAGCACTGACTGCTCTTCCAGAGGTCCTGAGTTCAATTCCCAGCAACCACAATGTTATCTTCTGTTCTCCACAGCAGGACACAAAATATATTTATATATGTGCAAGGATGAACACAAGCAACAACGTTTATCTTTTAATTCTTTAGATAAAGATGGATGTATTGAAAACTGAAAAATTCTATATTTCTAATAGCTACTCTGTTTCCTCAAAAGTAACAACTACTATGTTTTCCACAATAGTCTTTTAATAATAAAAAAAAATGTGACTATTTTATTGTTTTGGCTGGTACAATCATAAGTTTCATTTGTGGGATTTTGTCTGATGCATGTTGCATGAATGTTGCAAATTATTATTATTGTGCATGAATTTATGAAATAGAATAATTACAATGAAATTCCATTTTCAAAGGAGGAAATGACATGATTTTCTTTTGTTCCTGTATTAATAACTATGCTGTTGCTGTTATAAAGCAAAAGAGAGTGATGAAAAGCATCTTGTGGACCTTAACTTTCCAAAGAGATGTCTATCATGAGAGGGAAGGATTCTAGCTTATCAAGCTTGGAGTTTGGAGGATCAAGCTAAGAAATTAAAACTTAAAACCATTAACTGGAAACAGAAACATGCAACTTGAACTGGGGAAAAGCTATAAAGTCTCAAACCCACTCCTAGTGACATATTTCTTTTAGGTAAGTCTGCATAGCCATCTTAAACAGTACCACTGGCTAGATACTGACTGTTTAAATATCTGAAACCACAAGACCATTCCTATTCTAACATCTACAGTATTTATATTTTTTTATTTCATAATTTTATTTTATTAAATATAGGACAGTTTTGGTTTTTAGATATTTTCATTCTGATGAATTTCATAGACTTTTGAAAGTACACAAAATTCATTAAAATTCATTAAATAATGTATTATCAAAATTTACAATTTTTACGATTCTGTAATATTTATGAATTATTTAACTCTTTATAATTTCTCAATTACTTGATTCCTCCAGTTATCTATGATAGTTCTTTGATATGCTAAAAGAGTTAGAGAATTCTTTTCACTTTATGACTTTTAAATATTTAATGAGAGCTTTAAATTTTAATAGTCTCTATATTAAGAAGAATGTTTCTACCTTTGAAAGATAGTTTACAAATTGATATTCTTTCTTTATAGCAGGCTTCATATTTGAATCATTAATGTACCCATTTGCTAATAATTTATTCTGGAGAGCTTTTAGAAGTTTGTATCATTTCTATTTAGCAATAAATATTTCTGATAAAAGGAAGTTCATGTAAAACTCTCTCTAGAGAAGTGCAAATACGTTTTTCATGTCCTATTCTTGTATTCATTGCGATTTAATATTAAGAAATAAAAATTTGAGATTTACCATATAATTTGTGCATGATTTTATACAAGTGCTATTAGATACAGTTACACTAAAATGGGGTGGTGAGTCATGTCTACATGAGGACTTTGTGAGACAACCCTACAAATAAATACAAGCCACACTGCTTAAAGAGTATTTTGCATAGGCCTGCAATCTCTTTTGATGTATGCATCTCATTTTAAACATTGAAAAAAGAAGAAAAATAATTATATAAGAACAGTAAAGAGTATAGATATAGACATATTATGTTAGGAAGATAGTTTGAAATGTCAATACAGCTCATAGTCAACAGGATAGTTAAGGAGGACAGTCTTGACCTCATACACTTAAGTAGAATGAAATATTCAAAGCTGTTGTTTAAGATTGCCTATATGTGTCTCTCCTAGCACTTCAGGTAAATTTCTTCACCTCATACCAGAAGGGCTTCTGAAGCTCCAGAAATATACATTTCCTATCATGTGCTGGTTTTGCTATCTCTGTTAACTGGAGCAGATGTGTGTGCCTACTTGTACATGCTTGAGGTTTATTAAGTTGGTTGACTCTTAAGAGATGTTTGTTTACAGTTTGGATGAATCACTAATAGATGTATAGAGTTTTCATTTTGCTCTACTTCTTAACTTTTTTTAAAAATAACACTGACCACATCTATTTCTGGAGAGTAAAAAAAAAAAAAAATCTGAAAGTACCACGTGGGAGAATTGGGTAGGTTAATAATAGTGTACATGTACATTAAAATATTCCATATATTCGAAACCACTTCAAAGCATTAAATATGTCCTTTGAAATGTGCTGCCTAAATTTCTGTTGGTATGGCTATTGTTTTTTAATGTTAATGCTTTTATTTTTGCTTCTGTGGTTCTTAGTGTCCATTAACATGTACACCAGAAATGAATATTCTAATTTCATTACCAGATTAAGACAAAGGTGAATTGGTATAATAAAAATGTTGAATATCACCTTTGACCTCCTGCTCTGAACTAGGCTCAGAAAGTGATATGGAAGAAATTGTAGAAGATCTCAGAAGATGGACAGATCTCTCATACTCATGAGTTGGCAGGATTAATATAGTAAAAATATTTATCTTGCCAAAAACAATCTACATATTCAATGCAATCCCGATCAAAATTCCAACTTAATTCTTTATAGAGTTAGAAAGATTGATTCTCAAATTCATTTGGAATGACAAAAAAAAAAAAAAACAACAACAACAAACAAAAACAAAACAGGATACCAAAAACTATTCTCAACAATAAAATAACCTCTGGGGGAATTACCACTCCTGACTTCAAGTTGCATTACAGAGCAATAGTGAAAAAAAAAAAAAAAAAAACCTGCATGGTATTGGTACAACGACAGGCAGATAGATCAATAAAATAGAGTTTAAGACCCAGAAATGATCCCACCCACCTATGGTCACTTGATCGTTGACAAAGGAGCTAAAACCAACCAGTGGAAAAATGACAGCATTTTCAACAAATGGTGCTGGTTCAACTGGAGGTCAGCATGTAGAAGAATGCAAATAGATCCATTCTTATCTCCTTGAACAAAGATCAAGTACAAATAGATCAAGGACCTCCACATAAAACCAAACACACTGAAACTAATAGAAGAGAAGGTGGGGGAAGAACCTTGAATATCTGGGCACAGGGAAATTTTCCTGAACAGAATACCAATGGCTTATGCTCTAAGATCAACAATCAACAATGGGACCTTATAAAATTGCAAAGCTTCTGTAAGGGAAAGGACACTGTCAATAGGACAAAACAGCAACCAACAGATTGGGAAAAGATCTTTACCAACCCTGCATCTGATACTGTGCTAGTAATATATATATATCAAGAAGTTAGACTCTAGAGGACCAAATAACCCTATTAAACTGTGGTACAAAGCTAAACAAAGAATTCTCAACTGAGGAATACCAAATAGCCGAGAAACACCTAAAGCAATGTTTAACATCCTAGTTATCAGGGAAATGCAAACCAAAACAATCCTGAAATCCACATCACACAAATAAGAATGGCTAAGATTAAAATATCAGGTGACAGCAGATGCTGGCAAGGATGTAGAGAAAGAGGAACACTCCTCCATTGTTGGTGGAATTGCAAGCTGGTACAACCACTCTGGAAATCAGTCTGGCAGTTTCTCAGAAAATCGAACATAGTACGACCTGAGGACCCAGTTATACCACTCCTGGGCATATACCCAGAAGATGCTCCAACATATAACAAGAACATATGCTCCACTATGTTCATAGCAGTCTTTTTTTAATTATAGCCAGAAGCTGGAAAGAACCCAGATGACCTGCAACAGAGGAATGAATACAGAAGATGTGGTTTATTTAAACAATGGAGTACTACTCAGCTATTAAAAACAATGAATTCATGAAATCTTTAGGCAAATAGATGGGACTAGAACATCCTGTGTGAAGTTATCCAGTCACTAAGGAAGATGGATGGCATGCAATCATTGATAGGTGGATAATAGCCTAAAAGATAGGAATACTCAAGATACAATTCACAGACCACATGATGCTCAAGAAGAAAGAAGACCAAAGTGTGGATGCTTCAGTCATTATTAGAAGGGGAACAAAATATTCACAGGAATAAATATGGAGACAAAGTGTGGAGTAGAGTATGAAGGAAAGGTCATCCAGATATTGTCTCACCTGGGGATCCATCCCATATACAGACACCAAACCCAGACACTACTGTGGATTCCATGACGTGTTTGCTCACAGGAGCCTGATATTGCTATCTCCAGAGAGGCTCTGTCAGAGCCTTTGCAAATACAGAGGTGGATGTTCACAGCCAACCATTGAGCTGAGCATGGGGTCCACAATGAAGGAGTTAGAGAAATGACTGAAGGAGATGAGGGGGTTTGCAACACATAGAAAGAACAACAGTATCAACCAACCAGACCACCCCAGAGCTCCTAGGAACTAAACCACCAACCAAAAAGTACACAGGGAGGGTGCCATGCCTCCAACTGCATATGTAGTAGAGGATGGGCTTGTCAGACATCAATAGGAGGAGAAGCCTTTGATTCTGGGAAGGCTAGATGCCCCAGTGTAGAGGAATGCCAGGGCAGTGAGGTGTAGAGGCGTGGGTAAGGGAACACTCTCAGAAACAGGAGGAGGGAGGATTGGATAGGGGTTTTCTGGAGGCAAAACAGGAAAGAGGATAACATTTGAAATGTAAATAAATAAATTATTCAATAAAAACAAGTCATAACACTACTTCCTGAGGCTTGAAATGACATTAATGTATGACAAGAAAAGCATAGCTAATTTCTCCAAGTTGAATGTCAAACCAGCATTTATTAGTATCCAAGTATTATCTGTCTGTCTCTCTGTCTCTCTGACTCTCTCTCTGTCTCTCTCTCTCTCATGTGGTGTGTGTGTGTGTGCACACGCGTGCGCACGCATGCATGCATGCATGTGTATCCTGTGTCATTTTTTTTAAAACATAGCTGGGTAGTTTTTTATTTGAGAACTACAAGACATAATTTCTCTTAATTATAGTATCATTCTGAATAGAAAGGAATTTACTCCTTAAATTAAGGGAGATACTAACATGTAAAAAAAAAAAGTACAACACAGAAAAAATAAACATTGGATGCTGTCTATAATGATGAAAGAAACAATGTGTTTTAAATTATTGAAAAATGAAAGGCTGTGTCTGTGTAAGGTCAGGGCAGTACGGGAGGAGACTGTTTTAAGTTAAATTGGTAGGTAATGCCAAAGTGATGAACTTTGGATGAAATAAAAGGACATTTACTTTGCAAACATCCAAGAACAGCTCTCTAGGCACAAAGCAGCAGAGCAAAGGTGAAAAGAAGGCAAGTAGATCAGTGTGTGATAGAATCACAAACAAGATACCATGAGCCAGTGATGTAGAAGAAAAAGCACCTGATGAGGTTAGTGAAGCAAACATATTCTAATTACACACAGCCTATTAAAAGCATTATTTTTGTTCTGTTGTACTTAAGACTCAAGTATTTTAAGCAGATTACCAGTAATATACCAATATATAGTGAAAAAGAAAAATAATTCACATTCCAGTCTAATAGTCTGGTTGAAAAAAGTACTTAGGTAGAATTCATTGAATAAGTAAGAGACAGAGAATGCAGAAAAAAAAATGGGTCAGTTGTTTTGAAAGGTAAACCATCTTAACAAGCATAAAGCTAGGAGGAATGACACAATATAAAGGAGAGTGAAATTGTGTGTATGTTAAGCAGGATATAGTGGTTCTTTAAACTTAAGAGATTGAGGCAGGATGATTGCTGCCTCATTTGATATCTGCCTGGACTAGTAGAAAAGAAAGAAGAACACAGTAACATTTTAATGTGGTTAAGTCTAATAAGTCTCACCATAGGTAATTATCAAATACCAGATATATAATTTGTGCTTGAGATACTTACAGTAACTAAATGCCTATCTTTCATGTGCTCTCAAAGGCTTTGATCCCTGAAAAGGGATTTTATTATGCTAGAACACCCAAGAAGAGATGTTGTTCTTTGTTGTTCTTACATTACACTCCATAGAGTAGAGAGTGAAAAAGATAAATTAGCAAAGAGGATGATGATGATAATAGAAGAAGAAGAAGAAGAAGAAGAAGAAGAAGAAGAAGAAGAAGAAGAAGAAGAAGAAGAAGAAGAAGAAGAAGAAGAAGAGGGAGAAGAGGGAGACAAAGAGGGAGAAGGGGGAGAAGGGGAAGAAGGAGGAGAAGGGGAAGAAGGGGGAGAAGGGGAAGAAGAAAGAAGAAGAAGAAGAAGAAGAAGAAGAAGAAGAAGAAGAAGAAGAAGAAGAAGAAGAAGAAGGAGGAGGAGGAGGAGGAGGAGGAGGAGGAGGAGGAGGAGGAGGAGGAGGAAGAGGAGGAGGAGGAGGAAGAGGAGGAGGAGGAGGAGAGGGAGAAGAGGGAGACACAGAGGGAGAAGAGGGAGAAGGGGAAGAAGGGGAGAAGGGGAAGAAGAAAGAAGAAGAAGAAGAAGGAGGAGGAGGAGGAGGAGGAGGAGGAGGAGGAGGAGGAGGAGGAGGAGGAGGAGGAGGAGGAGGAGAAAGAGAAGAAGAGGAGGAGGAGGGAGGAGGAAGAGGGGGAAGGAGGAGGGGGGATGAGGAAGAGGAAGAAGAGGAAGAAGAGGAAGAAGAGGAGGAAGATGAAGAAGAGGAAGAGGAGGAGGAAGAGGAAGAGGAGGAGGAAGAGGAAGAGAAGGAGGAAGAGGAAGTTGGCAGATGGGGAGGAGAAATAGCAAGAAGATGACTTACGGGAAGTAAATGTCAGTATTATGTCATGTCATAAGAGTCAAGAACAGGGAAACTTCAAGGTGATTTGAGAAATAAAGGTAAAGATGTAGAGATGGTGTATTTTTTCCTGTAGTATCCCAGAATTCAGGTGAGAGCGAAAAGATACAGAGCATGCAACTTGATGTAACTATTAATGTCTTCTCTGAATGAATCAGCATATTTGGGTGACAGTTGTCATGAATAGAAAGCTTGGGAGATTTGCTTCAACTTAACAAAGGCCTATAAACTTAAAAGAAAAATTGATTATAATGTAGCAGGAGAGTTAACTGGAGCATGAAGCCCATTTAAAGGAAGAAAACAGGTGTGATTTCTAACACAAGGAAGTCTAATGAAATGTTAAGATATCTGCACCTTTGAATTCATTAGTTATCATGAGGAAGACAGGTGCTTACAGGTTGCTTTTGGATGATGCATATGTAACCATCTGATACTGTTTTCTCCCACTATAGAATTTTTCCATTGTTTATAGATTACTTTTCATTACTTCCCAATTGAATTTTCCCCTCCTGCCTCTCCTTCCAGTTCTATACCCGTCATCTAACCTCTGCTGGAGATTCACTTCTCCTCCACTTCCCTTCAGAAAAAACCAGCTATCCCAGGAATATCAGCTAAACACAGCATCACAGTTTAAAGTAAGATCAGGCACAAGCCCTCATATCAAAGTTTAACAAGGCAACCCAGAAGAAGCTAATGTGTTTCACGAGCAGGCAAAAGAACACAAGACACACTACTCTACTGTTAGGAGTCCCACTAGAACACCAAGGTATACAACATACATAACATTTAAGAGGACCGAGGTCAGAGCCATACAGGCTTCATGATTGTCACTTGGGTCTATGTGAACCCCTTCAAGCCCTGCTTAAGGAAGTTCAAGAACTGTTTATAGTGTCTTCTGTTTTCTTTCTGGTGATGATGCATGTTCTTACACTCAAAGTTACAAAATTAAGAATGCTAGCTTTAGCTATATCAATTTTAGAAAGAAAAATCTAACAACTAATAAGATTTTTTTCCTTCATTATAAAAACATTAAAATGTCATGTTGCCCATCTTGGGTAATTTTATGTTGTGTTTACTAAAAAGGTAAGTAAGACATATGATATCTAAGATATCAGCGATGTCTATCTGTTATCTTATTCTTTTCTATTTTAGTTGTTTAAGATTAACAACTCACCTCTGTTTTAAGGGTATAACATAATTAACAACTACAGTGTGTTTTCAACATATTCTTTGCATTTACCCAGTATTACTGAGATTAACTTCGTTTCAATTGGATATTCAGTACTCATTTATTTAGAACTTTGTTTTTACATTTTTATTGTTGTTATTAAATTAATAAATGGACATTATATTAAAATGTTAACTAGTGACAATGACAAAATAAAATTCAAAATACAATTTCTTAACCAAGTACGGTAGTGTTAAGGAGCTAGATGAATATGAGTGGGCTGATGGGTATTGGGAATAGACTCCCATCTCACAATCAATAGCTTGTATATACAAGGACTGGATAAGGAAGACTGCAATTAGTCTCTAAATGAATGAAACACGGGTAAGATCTCTGGCCATAAGAAAAGGCATGACACCTTGAACTACCCAAAAGATCATCAATAGCAATTTACCTGTTTGATTGTGTTTTTCTGTATGTCTTTAAGGGATTTATTTGTTTCCTCTTTCAGGGCTTCTACCTGTTTACCTGTTTCTTTTTTCCTGCATTTCTTTCAGGGAGTTATTTATATCCTCCTTTACAAACTTGATTGTCTTCATGAGATAGGATTTTAAGTCAGCATCCTGCTTTTCAGGTGTGTTGGGGGTATTCATGGCTTGCTGTGGTGGGAGAACTGGGTTCTGATGGTGACAAAGGCTTCTGTTGCTTGTGGTCTTGTGCTTGCTTCTTACCGCATTGTTTTCTTTGGTCATTGAATAGAGTTAATAGCATTTAACTTATTACACAATAAAAATATTGCCCTATTCACTAAATAGTTGAATAATGCTGGATTCCTATTGAGACAGGGTCTCAGTGTGTTACGTTTGCTGGCCAGGAATTTGTTATGTAGAGTTCTGTGTGCCTCTGTCTCCACTGAACTGAGCTTGTTATTAAAGGCAAGTATCACCACACTTAGATTTAAATGTTTTGTAATTAAAACAAAACAAAAACACAGAAACAAAACAAAAATCTAATTCCTTCCTTAGTCCTACCAGGTCATTTTGAATGGTGATGAATTTTATACAGTAATAGCAGTTTCATCAGTGAAGAAAAACTTGAAATAATAATTCCTACTTGGTTTGTTGTAGCTTTTGGTGAGGAAGCACTAGGTGGTTTTGAGGCTTGAAATGTGAATTTTCATGGGCTAGTTTCTTATCCACTGAGAAGCTTTTAGTCATGATCATGAATGCAGAGTGGGAACAGACAGGGCTTTGTATAAACTTGTAAATCATTATTTGTATTGCACCAAGATATATATATTTCTAGTACATAGAAAGCCATTAAAAAAAAAACAATAAAATAACAACAGCAACAACAATAACAACAGCAATAAAAAATTTCTTTGTATCAGTTTATCCAACCCAAGCACTTCTGGATTTTTAACTATCTTCTTTCTTTCTTTCGTTTAGTCATGATTAAGAAATAATCAACCATGACTTTATCGTCTTTTCCTTCTTTTCTCTCTCTTTGGCTTCTCCAATATGGTGGTTTGCAGTTTGATAGAAACATAAGCAGGTATAGTAGCCCGAGAGCAGGTTCTGTCCATGACTAGTAGCTCTTGGGCTCCTTTCATTTTTTTTGTACCCAGACAAATCTGTATTCAAAGGACAGTAAGATTGGTTGTTTCATTCTAATAAAACATCTGGAGAAGACTGTCATTTGAATATTTCTAGATAACTATTAAAAAAATACTTTTTATAACCCAGTTTTTTTGCCCACCCTTTGCTTCCCTCATGGTGGCTAATTTTAAGGGTCCAGAGTGGCTGCAATAATCGTTCAACAGCTTAACCGTTTCTTAGACAGGTATTTTGCTTGAACAATAGATGCCCCCACTCTGTACAATTAATTATAAATTCTGCTTTTGTTCTGTTCCAATTTAAGTTTACCAGACTTTCGCTGTTAAGCCTGAGAAAAATTTTACGCAGATATCTATTAGTCATCCTTTTGAAAGAGATATAGCAGCATAGAGAATGCTTCTCTCAGTCACCTAGGAGACTATGAGCCTTGCTCACATATGCTTCAAGAAGCAAGCACAGCTTAGCTAACCACAATGACCACTACTCCTTCTGAGTGTCTTGCAGTACTTTAGGCGATAGTTCACTTTGACAAAGTTGGCTCAGATATTTTGGTCATCCTGATAAGTTCTTAGAAACATTGATCACAGGAGTGTTCACGAAATTGTGTTTAATGCCTTGCTCGTTCTTTGATTAGCTGTGCTTATTGTCTTGCTTGTTTCTTGACTATTTAAATCTACTGTCTTGCTAGAGCCTCGACCTAGGTCTTACCTTAATATATGCATGTAATTAAAATGGTATAAAAGCAAAAAGAAGGAAGGGGTTGGGTAGAGGTTTCTAGGGAGGAAAAAATGGGGAAAGGGGATGACATCCGAAAGGTAAATAAATAAATTATCCAATAAAAATTAAAATTAAAAAACCCTACCTTGCCTAGTATTTCAGTGAGCTTTACACTTTAGTTCTCATTTCAGTAACATGAATCAAGGCTTCCCATTTTTTTTTTCTTTCTTTTTTAATTTTAATCCTGAGCAGGGCAATCCTTCCTTACCTGTAATTAAAATTCACTCTGCATATCATAAGGACTAAGGAGGAAAAACAAACAACCAACAAAGAAACTCTTTTGCATATTTTATTGTCTATCAACTTCTCTACAAATACCCACACAGCATCTTAATGCTAAAGAACTAAGAGAACAGGATACAGGAGGACGTTTTTTAAAAGGGTTGCTGATGGAAGAAAGGAAAAGCTAGCTTCTTGTTCTTTCTCCCTTAACTGTGAGACTTAAGAAGTCTGATGGCTTATTGGTGTTGAAAAGTTTCTCATCTCCTTCCTTTTATAAGGAGGAGACAGAGTCGGAGAGGAGGTAGGGTAGGCAGCAATTTGCATCCACCACATGTCCCCTTTTCTTATTTTTTAATTGAAAATGGATTCACAGAAGCAGGGTAAAGATGTAAAAATGTGAAATCGAAGATAAATTAAGTCAGAAGTGTTTATGTGAACTTCTTGTTACAAAACATTTGTAGGTAACCCAAAGTCTCAAAATAGGGAGAAGCTGGACTTCTCTTTAATCAAAGTAGCTAATTATTTGTATTAAAATAGGATGTAGAATGTAATAAAAACTATAATAATAAACACTGTAAGAGAAGGGAATCTAGCCAGCTCTAGCATATCAAATGTGGTTCTGGAAGAAATTGCCCTTCTTCCCCATTCCCTCTACATTGCCAAAAATTGGTTAGATTACATTCCTAAAGCTAGCTACCAAAGTCTATTCCCTTATTTGGCCACTTCCTCCTCCTGAGGCCAACTACCAAGGTCCAGCTACCAAAGTATTGAAGACCAGCAATCAAAAGCTTCTTTTGGTTCATCTAATTAACATGCCTAATTAAAACAAAAAATTATCATGGACTTTTTGCTTTTACATTTATAAACCACCATTTTCCTATGGATCATTGTCTGAATTCAGCTCCAGCTGCATTGTTCAGGTCGTGATACAGGGGAACTGGAGTAAAGACACTGACTACCTGCTGATTTTCAAGGAAGTGGCCCAGAATAGCTTATGCAGTCTTTATACAATCATTATCTTGCAACCCTGTGCAAGGATATCATTGGTTATTTTTAAAAAAGGAAATCATAACATCAGGATTAAACAGCTCCATCACTACAAAAAAGCCCCCAATAGTTTCTCTCTCTCTCCTCCTTGCCTCTTGCTGGGCCAATCCCCCCTAACCTTGTTTTGCACTACAAAGCATAATTTCAGCAAGCCAAAAATAAATGTCTAGCCAGGCGTGTCCTGTAGACATGAGCACATACCCAGCTGGTAGCAAACGCAGTTACATACTTATGAAAGATGAGAGACAGAATTAAACAGTTGTTGGTATATGTCTAGTGACTAGATAGCATCTCTAGTCATAATGCTTTTTTTTTTTTAATTGCACAGACTTTTTTTTTTTAAAGGCAGAGACTTGTTCATGCTACCAGGCAACCTTTACTGACATGTATCTATGGGTTCCTGATCTCATTTTTCTACGAAGTATTTTTAAGTCTCTATTGATCAGACATAACTTTTCCATTTTCTATGTCTCTGTTAAGCAGACACAGCTTCTTCATTTTAGGTCTCTGTGGATCAAACAAAGTTTCCTCAGAATAGGTATGTAAGACCTACCTACCACTCTCCAAAACTGCCACAGGCTTACTTGGTGTGATGTAGCTGTATTACATATCCAAAAATACTCAGAATTAGTGGGCATATCTGGAGGATCGATAGAGGCAGAAAGAGGAAAGGAGGGTTTTACCCCTCAAGAGAGTATTTAGCAAAACAGCATTGTCCACAGGACTTTGAGCCTGTGTGATCACGGTCTTCTCTGTTACCAACAAAGCGAAAGTAAGAAGAGCTTGTAGCACATGCAGTCTAAGTAATAAGCGTTAGGGTCACCAAATTTACCACAGGTCCTTGCCATGTGGGAAGGGGTTTCCGTGGGTCTTGCCACAGTAGAATCCCATCAGTGAAGGACTCATATTCTTTTCCCTGCAGATGCTGCATGGCAAACCCCAGGCCATGTCTGTCTTGTTCTTTATCCAGAGACAGTATTTTGTGACTCTTACCACCCTGGCCCCAAGACAAATGTTTTCTTCCTCGTTTCCCTTGATCCCTTCCCCTTTTCTATCATACTCTATCTACTTTCTTTTTCTCTTACTCTCTGGCCTTTGAACCTCTGGGGCAAATAAATCTTTGTGCTGAGAATTTAGTCTTAGAGGCTATATATCAATACTGATCCTTTCAGTAAGAATTATTTGTAATTCTTTTAATGTATTTAAAAATATAGTGTAAAGAGAGAAAATCAATTCTCCAAACGTGAATTTTACCTGCACCCTGTGGAATACTACAAGAAAACCAGGGGCTGTTATGTATCTCAGTTAGTAAGTATGTATAGCAACCATTCAAACACCACTGAATTCTATCTCTAGGATATCGTAATCCCGGAGTATGGATATGTTCTTATATCCACTGTGGGCTTTTATATAATGATTTTGCATACTTAATAGAAACTGGGAAGAGGAAGACCAGAGTTCCAAGTAATTGTCTTGCTGGGCAGCTAGGGGGGTTGCATGGGACCATGTAATCATAATTTCAAAAAAAAAGGAAAAAAAAAAACTCACCTAATAATAATAATAAACATACAAAAAATAAAACAGAAAACATCAAAGCCAAGCCAAAGGAGTATCTATTTCTTTCATGAATGATATCTTACCATTTTCATTAGCAAAACCACCTGATTCAATGTTTGACATTTAGATTATATGATATTACAAAGAGTCAATGGTTTATTTTATTTATGTTTGTCCTCATAAATTTTTTTATTTAAAGTCATGTGATTGGGACATTTTTATTTTTAATGCAGGTAGAAGAGTCAGAGAGATGACTCAGAGCTGACCCTTCCCGCTCCTCTTGCAGAGGACCCGGTTTAGTTCCTGGAAACCAAATGATGGTTCATAAACTCTTTTTAGGAAATTAGGCTGCCTCTTATAGCCTCCATCTGCACAAGAATATGTATGATATAAATGAGTATTTCCAAGAAAAACTCTCATACAAACCGTTATGAATAGGAGATCGTCCAGATTCCCACAGTCTGAAAATAAATAATTAACAAAGAATAGGATTTTACTCATGAATTGTGGCAGGTCTATACCTGGGACTCAGGATGCTCCAGTGTGATGCTCAGACACCTCAGTGAGAAGATTATAAAGTCAAAGATCACACAGTTACTCTCTGTTTTCCTGAAATTAGTAGATCTATTGTAAAAAAAATAAATCATTTTTGTTTACAGAAGCATAACAACAGTTGACTATATGATTTATTACATTGTAAAAACATTTTAAAAAATTAAACAAGTTTAGGCAATTACAAAAAATAACCCTTAACTGTCCTTAGCATTTGGAAGTCCATTTTTGCTTTTTTTATTTTCTTAAATGCAACAGCATGAAGTTAGTCATCATAACATAAAATAATAATTATAAAATAAAAATAAAAATTATTCCCAAAGAGAATGCAGTTAAAAATTCAAATTCAAGATATTGCTGAACTTATATTAACTTGCACTGATTTATATTTCACTATCAGCCATTACTGGATGTATATTGTTCATATTTTAATAAAAATGAAGAGACCAGGAATCACAATGCATATACCATCACTATGATGCGATTTTATAAATCGTTCACCCTGTTGATGGATTCTATAAAAAATTAGTTTTCTCCATGGGTCTGCATAGGTACCTATGATTAGAGGTTTTTATCTAAGTAAATTTTTCATCATCACGGTGACATTATGATAACATGGACAACAAATTATTTTAGCTAATGATATATTTTTCAACTCACCAATATAACAATTCTCAGTGATTATATTTCTACTTCTAACTATAATAAATTCTCTTATGTTTCTCATTTTATGTAAGCACAGCTTATAAGAACTGAAGGATGACCTCGTTATCAATAATTCATGCCCAATGATGTTTCTTACATTTGATGACAGTATTGTACTGTGCTCTTTTTTAGAACTTATATCCCATAATGTGGCTATTTGAATATAAGACCTAAGATTATTATAAAGGAATCAACAGATCGTAACCAGATGTGTGGTGATTTATTTCAATGGCACATTAGGATTGCAAAGCTTTCAAAGACAATCACTAAAATTCTCAATCAGGGATTAAGAAAAAAAAAAAAACTAGCTTGTCTTGAAAAGCATTTTCAGGGGAACAAAATAATTTAATGCATTTTCTAGGTAATTATTCTTTGTTGAGCCACAATTGCAACGCTGATGATTCTTTTTACTAGCAAGCTGCTGACAGGAGGTGCACAGAAGTGCAGAAAAAGGCATAATTTTCCCTAATTCTTTTTTTTCCTCTTTGCAGATTTAAGCACATCAGATAAATTTTCACTTGTATTTTAGGGTTACTGAGGATTTAATTATATGGTGCAGAGCATTGATGGATTTCTTAGACTTTGTTGTATTTCTTATAGCTCATTGATTACTCATTCAGGTTGTTCTATGGAATGCAAACACTAGCGC